>NC_134361.1:78033995-78341495 GCF_048569485.1 Anomaloglossus baeobatrachus | reverse complement strand
GGATTTCTCGCGGAAAAGCCGCGGATTTTCCGAAAATCTGCAGCAGCGGCACTTCCAAGCCATTTCAATGGCATTTTGGAAATGCTGTGTCCATGCTGCGGATTTTTCCGCAGCGGATTTGCCGCGGATTTTGATCCGGAAAAATCTGCAGCATGTCAATTATTGTTGCGGATTTTGGTGCGGATTTTGGGTATAGAATGGGGAAAAAAAAAAATCCACATCAAAATCCGCGGCAATTTCACGGTAAATCCGCGGTAAATCCGCGGCAAAAAAAAGGTGCGGATTTGCCGCGAAAGTCGCGGATTTTCATGCAGAAAAATCCGCAGCAACATTCTACCGTGGACACATAGCCTAAGGGGCACTTTGCACACTGCGACATCGCAGGTGCGATGTCGGTGGGGTCAAATTGAAAATGACGCACTTCCGGCATCGCATGCGACATCGCAGTGTGTAAAGGCTGGATGATACGATTAACGAGCGCAAAAGCGTCGTAATCGTATCATCGGTACAGCGTCGGCGTAATCCATAATTACGCTGACGCAATGGTCCGATGTTGTTCCTCGCTCCTGCGGCAGCACACATCGCTGTGTGTGAAGTCGCAGGAGCGAGGAACGTCTCCTACCGGCCTCACTGCGGCTTCCGTAGGATATGCGGAAGGAAGGAGGTGGGCAGGATGTTTACATCCTGCTCATCTCCGCCCCTCCGCTCTGATTGGCCGCCTGCCGTGTGACGTCGCAGTGACGCCGCACGACCCGCCCCCTTAACAAGGAGGCGGGTCGCCGGCCACAGGGACGTCGCACGGCAGGTGAGTGTGTGTGTGAAGCTGGCGTAGCGATAACTTTCGCTACGCCAGCTATCACCACATATCGCTGCTGCGACGGGGGCGGGCACTATCGCACTCGGCATCGCAGCATCGGCCTGCGATGTCGTAGTGTGCAAAGCCCGCCTAAGAGAGAGGAAGAGATAGATTGAGAGAGTGGGGGAGATAGAGACAGAGGGAAAGTGGGAGAGAGGGAATGTGGGAGACAGAGGGGGAGAGAGAGAGTGGGAGAGAAGGACAGTGGGAGAGAGGGGAGAGAGAGAGAATGGGAGAGAGGAAGAGTGGGAGAGAGTGAGAGAAATAGAGAGAGAAAGAGACACAGGCTATATGCGAATGATGCAATTTTTTTGTCCCAATAAAACTGTACCTTGTCCCAGAAATGTAAGAAAAACCCGCTTCTAATGATGATGCGTTTTTGGCCATGCGTTTTTCAGTAGCAAGCCGAAAACGCTGGAAGATAGAACATGCAGTTTTTTTGTCAGAAGTTTGTGACTAATATAAACTGCAAACAAAAAAACTGCAATGATCTCACAGCAAATCTGAATTCTCATAGACTTTGCTGGGAAGTCAAAAGTGAGAACTTGCTGACAACAAAACTGCACCAAAAATGCGACAGAAACTGCAGCGTGCGCATGTGGCCTTAGTTACTATCCTGGGCAACGCCAGGTACTGCAGCTAGTAAATAAATAAAAATAAACGGCTATCCCATAAATTTAACATTGGAAAGCACATCCTTTTATTGAGCAAGCACCTATCTTTACAAAGAAAAAAAACAAAACCACACCTTAGACAGGCGGAAATATTTGTTTTCTGTAGTACGGCCAGAAATACCCTGCATATTTTGTGTCTTCTTCCTTATACTACATTGTACATTTTCTGTATCTATACTTGCTGAATGTTTGTCTTTTCCTGGTGTTATGTAAGTGTGCCAGTCTCTTGTCTCCACCCTTATAAGTGTCCACCTTTCTTATTATGAGTCACAGGCTGAGACAACAGGTCTTTTTCCCTTCTCATAGAAAAAGACTAAAGCTGGTGTCACACACAGCGACAACGACGACGTCGCTGCTACGTCACCATTTTCTGTGACGTTGCAGCGACGTCCCGTCGCTGTCGCTGTGTGTGACATCCAGCAACGACCTGGCCCCTGCTGTGAGGTCGCCGGTCGTTGCTGAATGTCCAGCTTCATTTTTTGGTCGTCACTCTCCCGCTGTGACACACACATCGCTGTGTGTGACAGCGAGAGAGCGACGAAATGAAGCGATCAGGAGCCGGCATCTGGCAGCTGCGGTAAGCTGTAACCAGCGTAAACATCGGGTAACCAAGGGAAGACCTTTCCCTGGTTACCCGATATTTACCTTCGTTACCAGCCTCCGCCGCTCTTGCTGCTAGTGCCGGCTCCTGCTCTGTGCACATGTAGCTGGAGTACACATCGGGTAATTAACCCGATGTATACTGTAGCAAGGAGAGCAAGGAGAGCAAGGAGCCAGCGCTAAGCAGTGTGCGCGGCTCCCTGCTCTCTGCACTGTGACATGTAGCTGCAGTACACATCGGGTTAATTAACCCGATGTGTACTGTACCTAGGAGAGCAAGGAGCCAGCGCTAAGCGCGGCTCCCTGCTCTCTGCACATGTAGCACAGCGACGTTATGATCGCTGCTGCGTCGCTGTGTTTGACAGCTAAGCAGCGATCATAACAGCGACTTACAAGGTCGCTGTTACGTCACAGAAAATGGTGACGTAACAGCGACGTCGTTGTCGCTGTCGCTTAGTGTGAACCCAGCTTTAGGCCTCGTTCATACGTTGCATTTTTTTTCTGAGCAGTTTTGTCATAAATTCTGAAGGGTTTCCTGATGCCAGCAAAGTGAATGAGAAATGTCATGTCTCATGGACACATTGCTTATTTTTGACTTGCAGATTTGGTGCAGATTGAAATCCGCAGTTTGTCAATTTCAGCATTTTTGCTGCAGATCTCACTGAAGCAAATGAGCTGGAGAAAATCTGCACCAAAAATGCATATTTTACTTTGCATTTCTTCTGTCAATAGATGCAGAATTTGCTACACCAAATACTTAACTTGTGCACATACCGAGGGAAGAGTTGAAATATAGTATGTTGGAAGGTGAATATGTAGCACCCAGGGATATGGGGTACTCGGTTCCGGGCAGTGTACGTCTGGGGAATGTCATAGTGGTGGCCATTCCCAGTTCCGTGCCCTGGGCCCTTTTTATAATGGGGATATTTACAGGGGATTTGTGAATAAAGTTATTCGTGATGCCACTTGTGGTGATGCGGCTAAAGGTAGGGAGCAGCCGCTGCAGGGTTTGCTGGGGCTGATGGAATGTGCAGCTCTGATGACTTGGGCCCTCCGCAAGTATGGTATTGCCCCAGCAGGTGTATGGTGCAGTAGACGTCGGAAGAAGGAGTCCAGACAGGTATTCAGTGCAACTGGTTTACTCACTTTTCAGGTGTTAACTGGTTGTCCGAGGCTCCAGGTCCCCTTCATCCCAGTGCCAGTCTGGTTCTCTGGTACCTTCTTCCCCTGCACCTGTCCCTAGTAAGTGAGTCTCTATGGTATGGAACACTGGGGGTCCCCGGTTTGTGGTTTGTCCACCTCTTCTCCACCTGACGGTAGCGTGAACCCTGTGGGGATGGAGTCTCTGGTCCTGTCCCCGACTCTCTCTTTGCTACTGAGTCTTCAGATTCTTTAGGGTCAGCAAGGTCCTTGATGGTCCTCTTTGCTGTGTAGGTGTTAACAGGTCGGCCTGAAGATCTTTCCTATACTAGGGTCCTGTACCCCGTCGGTGCGTAGTTCCAGGAGTACTCCACCGTACTCCACCGGCAACTACCTCTCCTGGGTACCAGGTCACCGTCAACCCGCGTCAGGGAGTCACTTCACTACAACCTTTACACTTCCACAGTCACTATTCAACTGACTACTCTCCACAGTCTGCCCCTCCCACCTGGTCAACTAGTGGACTGGAGGGGCTCCACCTGTAGGCGGCCATCCATGGTCCCTCCCTAGCTAGGTACCATTGCATGGGGGATTGTTGGGGAAAACTGGTATTACCTGGGTTTTTGGTGTTACCAGCACTGGGTCTTCTGGGTCCCTAAGGGGGTAGGCCCTGCATCCTGGCGGGGATGCAGAACCTTGTAGCACCCTGATGGCTTCAGGGGCGCTACAAATACAATGCCCCAGTCTCTTCTTAACATACATCACATAGCTTCATAAAGGTGTGTATGCTTTCGATGTAAGTAAAAAAACATACACATAGGTACCCTTTAAATACATGAGGTTTCTACCTGCAGAAATGCATAGAAATCTAAGCTCTTCGGTAAGATTTTATTATAGACTTATTTTTGAAAGTGGATCCTGTTTTTTCAAGGTGTTTTAATAAAATGACATGGCGTTACCAGTTCTGTAGCTAGGAGCCATTAATGAGGATCAGATAAAAGTGGGGAGGATACACATAAAATACTGTTTACTGGCAACACAGTCAAGAATGTTGACAAATACAAAAAACAGTAAACAATGAGAAAAACAAACAGAAGAAAGGTAAATTTCATTGCTTTTCACTTACTAGCCCCATTTTCTACACTGTTGAAATAATATATTGAGATACCTATATTCTATATTACACCTACAATATCTTTTATGACACCTCATTCCAAATCTATAGGCATAGGGAGGTGGTCCCCCTTTTGCAACTGTATTTGCTTTTTTCCACACACACACACACACACATACACACAGGCCTCCTATACACACACACACACACACGTGTGTATATATATATATATTTTTTTTTATTTTTTTTATTTATTTATTTTTTTTATTGAATTTTTAATATACAGTATACAAAAAAACATGCAAGGGAAAAAATAAGGCGGAACGGAGGAGAAGGAGACTCCATATTAAAAGGCATCTGTCACCAGGTTTTTCTCCCCCATCTCAGAGCAGCGTGATGAAGAGACAGAGACCCTGATTCCAGCGATGTGTCACTTACTGAGCTGTTTACTGTAATTTTGATAAAATCAATGTTTTCTCTGCTGCAGATCTAGCAGTTATACAGAGCTCATGAATATGCTGGACTACCTGCAGCACGCCAAGTAGTCCTGTAATGATAATCTCCTGCTGATTAAACAGTGATTTTATCAAAACTACACTAAGCAGCTCAATAAGGTAGGAGTCACACTTGCGAGTGACTTGCACGAGTCTAACATTGGCATCACCCAGCATTGCCGCACACTCTCCTGACAGGAGCGGGTTTGCTGTCCAGAGAGCTGCAAGCCATGCCGGATGATGCCGATGTGAAACTTATGCGAGTCACTCGCAAGTGTGACTCCTGCCAGAGTGACACCGCTGGAATCAGGGTCTCTGCCCCTATGTTATGCTGCTCTCAGATTAGGAGGCAAAAACCTGGTGACAGATTCCCTTTAAGGAGAAAAAGAGGGAGGGATGGTGCAAGGGAAATAGGGAGAACTTAATGTATAAATGGTTAGCCACTATAAATAGACGTACCTAAAAAGGGATTTATGAAAAGAGGGGACCAGGATTCGCTGTGAAATCACCTATTGTGATTGGTGGATCTTGTGTTATGAGTTATATATAGAGATATTAGCTGTTATTGTAATCCTGTCTCTGATGATAAAGAGCAAACTGAAAACTCCTCCTGAAAGGAAAGGGAGGATGAGTCTAAAAAAGACTGGTGGCTAGTTAAAAAAAATATTTTTAAATAAAGTTTGTGATATGAAGAAAAAAACGTTGCAAAAAGAAAAAAAATTACATGTACACAAAAACCTGTTTTGAACAATTGACCATTTTCTTACATTCCCTTTAAAAGGAATCTGCCTGCAGGTTTCGGCTATGTGAGCTCAAGCATGCTGCAGGGGTTAACACAGTAAGTTCAGGGATGCCTGTTTTGTCACAGTCCGAACTCTTGTTTATTTACTATTTTTGTTTAAGCAGCAGGACCCTTATCATTACAGGACTATAAACTCATGTGCACGGTAGTCCGAAACCACACCTCCTCTAATTAACACTTCACTGTCATTGGAAAGCTCTATTGAGAGCCTGATGTGGGCGGAGTCAGCTTTCTCAGCTCTGCTACATGGCTAAATCTAAAAATTCTGATTGTGTCAGAACGGCTGCACCCAGTAATCTAAATGACACATCGTTGGATTCAGGATCTCTTTGCCTACCTCATGCTGCTCTCAGGTGAGGTAGCAAAAACCTGCTGACAGAGTCCCTTTAAGAAAACATACATTGTTTACCATACATTTAGGCAAAACCATTTCCAGTTTTTTCTTCCTCCGGTATAGCATATATCATTTATATTTTAGACCGGGGTTGTAAAGAAAAAAACAGGATCTTAGAGCAGGAAGGAGAGAAGATCACAAAACAGAAACAAACAAAAATAAGCAAAATCATACAAATATTCAGGTTTTTTTTAAAGTCAGATTTTACAGTAAAATTGGCCTAAAATAATGAAAATAAATCTACCGTACTGACATCAGATATTACAGGTAATATATCAACAATCTCTTTCAATCAGGAGATACAGCAGAGAAATGATCTCTAAGTTTGTAGAAACCGAACAAGAACTATAATTAGTGTCCTCCTTTTCCAGCCAATATTACTTTGGATAAGATTGGCTTTTTAGATCTTGAAGTCATCTCAGAAAAGGGTTTACTAATTACAAAAACCCACTTCAAGTGTAAGGATGGAAAGAGTTTTTTTATTTTGACAATGCCCACTATCACAAATAAAATAAGGAATATTCATCACCGTCAGCAGGAGTGTCAGAGAGAATAGTACTGGGACGAAATATTGTGTTTCACAATTTCATGTCATTAAAGATATATAGATATACAGGACTCATTCAGTCAGTCATTAAAGCGCACCAACCACTGGGATTTTCCTATAGAATCTAAAGCCAGTGCTATACTGGCCCTATCAGGCTGATTCTTTACATACCTTTCAGTGTCAGCTAGGATGTATAGGTTTTGAAACACAAGCAAGTAAAGTTTGTAAAATCAGCAGCTTCTTGAGTGACAGTAGCTGCCGGTCAGCTGATAGCTGGGGTGGGTATTCATAGTTATCCCCTCCCTGTTATTTCTGCTAACTCTATTAGGCTCTGTGCGCACTGGGAAATGGAATTTTCTTGAGAAAATTCCGCATCCTCTCAAAGATTACCGCACCCGCGGTAAAAAACCGCGGGAAACCGCACCCGAAAACCGCATGCGGTTTGCCGCGGTTTGCCGCGGCTTTACCGCGGTATTATTCGCGGTATTGCCGCGGTTTTGCCGCGTGCGGGTTGGGATGTGCTTTATTGCATTCAATGCAATAAAGCACATTGAAGAAAAAAAAAAAAAAATACATTTAATTCTGATAGTAGATAGACAGAAGAATAGATAGAGGGATAGATAGATAGACAGACAGAAGAATAGATAGAGGGATAGATAGATAGACAGACAGAGGGATAGATAGATAGATGACAGATCGCTACATTTCCCACGGTCGGCAGTGAGTTCACATTACCGGCCGTGGGAAATGACCGGTAATTACCTTTGCTGTCTGCTGCATTCAGCCTGTCTGTGACAGTCGCGGCTGGATGGAAGCAGTGCAGGACGTCGGAGCCGGAGCTGTGGATGTCGGAGCGGTGGATTACGCCGGAGCTTTGGTGCGGGAGGGGTTAATAGAATGGTGAACGAGGCTTGTTGGTTTTATTTAAAATAAAGGATTTTTCGGTGTCTGTGTTTTTTCACTTTACTTACGGGTTGATCATGTCAGCTGTCTCATAGACGCTGCCATGATCAAGCCTGGGGTTAATGGCGGTGGTCCCCCATCACCATTAACCCCTTGTATTACCTTGTCACCACTGCTACACGGTGGCAAGAAGAGCCGAGGACACGCCGGCAGTGCCGCATAATGGATGCGACAGTGCCGGGGCAGCTGCGGCTGATATTCTCGGCTGCCAGAGGGGGAGTGAGGCGGGGGACATTACCCCTGCCCCTCTCCCTCCCCAGCCTGAGGATACCAGGCCGCCGCTGTGTGCTTACCTCGGCTGGAAGGTAAATATGCAGCGGAGCCCACGTTCTTTTTTTTCTATATTTCCGTTTTCTTTCTATGTGTGTTCTATGTGTCTGTGTCTGTGTGATCTATGTCTGTGATGTCTGTGTCTGATGTGTGTGTGTTTACTCTCTGCACGGCTTCCTGTTCCTGTAATGACATCACTTCCCTGCAAAACCGCAGACAGGCGATGCACATTACCGGAGGTAAACCGCGAAATACCGCAGGGAATAACGCAGGAAAACGCAGTGAACCGCACAGAATTTGCTGCCTGCGTTATTCCCTGCGGGATTTCATGATTAACATTGGAGTCAATGGAGTGAAATCCCGCAGCGATGTGCGGAAAAGAAGTGACATGCACTTGTTTTTGCTGCGGGATTCCCGCAGCAAAACATGCAGCTGTCAAATTCCGCCCAGTGCGCACAGGATTTTTTTTCTCCATAGGATTTGCTGGTGATTCACTGCAGAGATGTTATGAACATTTTCTGCAGCGAAACATGCAGCAAATCCGCGGCAAAATCCGCGAAAAATCCGGTAAGTGCGCACATAGCCTTATACAGTCATTTTACTTTGTGACTAAAAGGACCTTGCTGATGTCATTCCCATGTGACCAGAAGGGGCAGGGCCTCAGCCAACATAAAAGTGTTGCTTTCTGGCATAAGCTATGTTGGCTGAGGCCCCGCCCCTTCTGGTCACATGGGTATGACATCAGCAAAGGTTCTTTTAGTTACAAAGTAAAATGATTGTATAATAGAATTAGCATAAATAACAGGGGTAAGGGATAACTATGAATACCCACCCCAGTAATCAGCTGATCGGCAGCTGCTGTCACTCAACAAGCTGCTGATTTCACAAACTTTACTGCCTTGTGTTTCAACACCTATACATCCTAGCTGACACCTAAAGGTATGTATAGAATCAGCCTGCTAGTGCCAGTATAGCACTGGCTTTAGGTTATATACGAAAATCCTGATGATTGGTGCGCTTTAACATTTAGGTGACTCACAATAAGGCCCCATTCACACTTCCGTGGCTTATTTGTTGCGGAACAAGTTGTATTTTTGAATTAAACCACTCGTTTTACCAAATAGTGTACTAAAAAAAAAGAGGAAAAAAAATTCAAGTGCAGTGAAACTTTAAAAAAAGGCAAAATTGCACGATTGTTTTTGGTGTCTTATATTTACCATATTCACTATATGGTAAAAGCGATGTGTCAGCATGATGCCTCACATTGGTTCGAGTTCGTAGATATTAAACTTGTATAGGATTACTTTTAGCAAAAGGGTTAAAAAAATTCAGTAGTTTGTCCAAAAAAGAATAGCACTTTTGTCGCCATTTTCTGTGACTCGCAGCGTTCTCATTTTTGAGATCTGGGGCTCAGTGACAGCTTATTTTTTGCATCTTTAGTTGGCGTTTTTAATGATACCATTTTTGTAAAGATGCGACATTTTGATTGCCTGTAAAGGGTGCTTTACACGCTGCGACATCGCTAACAATACATCGTCGGGGTCACGTCGTTAGTGACGCACATCCGGCAGCGTTAGCGACATCGCAGCGTGTGACACCAAGGAGCGACGATCGCAAAAACGTGAAAAATCCTTGCTCATTGACACGTCGCTCCTTTTCCAAATATCGTTGCGGCTGCAGGTACGATGTTGTTCGTCACTCCTGCGGCAGCACACATCACTATGTGTGACACCGCAGGGACGACGAACATCTCCTTACCTCCGTCCACCGGCAATGAGGAAGGAAGGAGGTGGGCGGCATGTTCTGCCCGCTCATCTCCGCCCCTCCTCTGCTATTGGACGGCTGCCGTGTGACGTCGCTGTGACGCTGCACGAACCACCCCCTTAGAAAGGAGACGTATCGCCGGCCAGAGTGACGTCGCAGGACAGGTAAGTCCATGTGACGGGTGTTAGCGATATTGTGCGCCACGGGCAGCGAATTGCCTGTGACGCACAATCGTCAGGGGTGGGTACGCTCGCTAGCGATATCGGTACCTTTATTGTTATGTTATTTTACTGCGATGTTGTGGCGACTAAAAAACCTAATTTTGGCATTTGGAATTTTTTTTATCACCACACCGTGTACCGATCAGATTATTTGATTTTATATTTTAATACAGTGGTCATTTCTGAACCTGGGAATACCAAATATATGTATTTTTTATTGTTTCATTTTCAATAGGACAAAAGGAGGGTGATTTGAACGTTTAGGTTTTTGTAAATTTTATATCTTTTTCAACATTTTTTTATTGATTTTTCATTATCACTGCACAGTCCGATCACCATGTGGTGATCAGAGCGATGCTGCAGATAAGCCATGTAGGAGACACAGCGAGCATGTGGAAGAAGATGCTCTGGTCAGAGGAGACCAAAGGAGAATTTTTTGGGCTAAATGCAAAATACTGTGTGTGGTGGAAAGCTAAGGGCTTGTTTGCACGTACATGCTGAAATTTCTGCAGCGATTTGACAGCACATATGCGCTTCGAATCGCTGCAGAAACACTGCGTAAGGCTATGTGCGCACGTTGCGTACAGTCACTGCAGAAATTTCTGCAGCGATCTGAAGAGCACATGTGCGCTTTAAATCGCTGCAGAAATGTCCGTAGTGAAAGCCGATTCCATGCGCTCTGCCTGCAGCTCCTGCCATAGACAGAGCAGGAGCTGCCGGCAAAGCGCAGGAAAGAAGTGACATGTCACTTCTTTTTACGCAGCGCTTCGGCAGTAGCCGAAGCGCTGCGCTCTTAAACGCCACGTGCGCACGGCCCCTGCACAATCTCCATAGACTGTGCAGGGGACGCAGGACGCATGCAGTTACGCTGCGCTACAAAGCGCAGCGTAACTGCATGTATTTACGCAACGTGCGCACATAGCCTAATGGGTGCAGTGTTTCTGCAGAAAAAATGCCGATTTCATGCGCTATGGCTGCTGCCTCTCCCATAGACAGAGTGGGAGCTGCATCCAAAGTGCACAAACAAATTGACATGCTGCATTTTTGAACGCACCAATTTGGATCAAAATTTCAGCATGCAAATCGTTGCGTTCAAAAAAGCATCGTGCGCAAGGATTATGCACAATCTTCATAGATTGTGAAGGGGACATAGGACGCATGCATTTACGCTGCAGTGCAATATGCAGCATAAATGCATGAAATTATGCTACGTGCGCACAAGCCCTAACACTGCACATCACCCTGAAAACACCATTCCCACAGTCACACATGGTGGTGGCAGCATCATGCTGTGGGGAGGCTTTTCTTCAGCAGGGAAGGGAAAGCTAGTCAGAGTTGATGGAAACATGGATGACGGTAAATACATAGTAATCTTGAAGAAAAATCTGTTAAGCCATGTGCACACATTGATATTTGGCGAGTTTTTACGTCATTAAACCAAAACCAAGAGTACAACAATCAAAGGAAAATATAACAGAAAACTTTTGCAGTTTTTTTACCCACTCCTGATTTTGGCTACAAATATTGAGGTGAAAAACTGACCGAATACTCAACATGCGCACATGGTCTAACATACTGCCAGAGCAACAATGGAAGGTTTAGATCAAATAATATTCGTGTGTGTATGGCCCAGTCACAGTCCAGACCTAAAACCCATTGAGAATCTGCAAGACATGAAAATTGCTGTTCACAGACTCCTCCATCCAATCTCACTGTAGCTAGGGTTTCTTTGCAAAGAAGAATGGGTAAAAATTTCAGCCTCTAAATGTGCAAACCTGGAGGAGACATCCTCCAAATACTTGTAGCAGTAATTGCCGTGAAAGGTGGTCCTACAAAAGTACTGACTCGGGATCGCTAAATATAAGGCAACCTGGTGGCTCAGTGGTTAGCACTGCAGTCTTGCAGCGCTGGGGTCCTGGGTTCGAATCCCACCAAGGACAACATCTGCAAGGAGTTTGTATGTTCTCCCTGTGTTTGCATGGGTTTACTCTGGTTTCCTCCCACACTCCAAAGACCTACAGATAGGAAATTTAGATTGTGAGCACCAATGGGGACAGTGTTCCTGATGTATGTAAAGTGCTGCGGAAAATGTTAGCGCTATTTAAAAATAAAGAATTTTTTTTTTTAAATGCACATTAGAATCTTCAGATTTCAAATTTTAAAATATTTAGAAAACCTTGTATAATTTTCACAGATACTTACTATCCCAATAAGTTTGTGGGAGCAACATGAAAAAATGTGGAAAAATTCACAGGCTAGGAATACTTTTTCTAGGTACTGTGTGTGTATCTCCCTCTCTTCTCTCTTCTCTCTCTCTCTCTTCTCTCTTCTCTCTTTCTCTCGCTCTCTTTTTCTCTCTCTTCTCTCTCTTCTCTCTCCGCTCTTTCTCTCTCTCTCCTCTCTCTCTTCTCTCTCACTCTCCTCTCTCTTCGTTCTCTTTCTCTCTCTCCTCTCTCTCTCTTTGCCCTCTCTCCTTCTCTCTCTCCCTCACCTCTCTCTTCTCTCTTTCTTTCTCTCTCTCTCTCTTTCTCTCTTTCTCTCTCTCTCTCTCTGTGTATATATATATATATATATATATTCTTTCATTTTGTTGTGTATTTAACACATACCTGTCTATTAAGTACAATATGTTTGTTGTTTTGCAATTTGGCCATCATGTTCGCCAGTAATGTTCAGGTGTAATTACTTTCCATGGTCAGTGAATCAACACTAAAGTTCATCATTCTAAACAGAAATAGAGTAATTGAAAAATATGAAATCTCGGTTGTTATTTTCAGAGCCCAATATCCCATTATTGTGGTTTTGTTTGCCTGCTCGCACAGTTTTATGACGCAGCGCACCATTTTTCCTTTGATTTTGCATTTTTATAGGGCTGTGTATTCAGATTTATAAATGAATAGATTTTATATAATAGCTTTTGTTCAGATTAGGGCGCTTGAGAATTGTCAATTTTGTATGATGTGTCACACACTGAGCTAGTAACTCAGTGGCAGTGAAATGGACATGGCAGTGGGCAGATACATGAGTGAGAAGAATCATATAATAAGGTACTTCTGGCATTAAGTCCACACGTCACAGGGTGCCACTATTTCATCTTTTATTTGCTGCAGTCCCTATTCAGCAAGATCACTATCCACATCATCAGGTCATAAGTTACCTGCCATATTTACACTCTTTGTCCCTATTCACATGTGCATATACAAAACTCGTGTACATCTCAATAGAGAAATATGTGTATGTGTACCGCCCCGCGAGCTCGGCTGCGACCGCCGAGCCGCTCGGATCCGTGTTCATACTGCGGGTGGTGGCTCGAGCCTCTCACGGACCTGGGGGTCACGTCGCTCTGCAAGGGAGTTGGCGCTACACACGGGGATTTGGGTGAGGAGTCCCACGGCCAGGGCCACGGTGGTTTGGTTTGGGATGATAGTTTGTGACGCCACCCACGGGTTGTGGTGATTGTAGACACCATCGCTGCGGTGAAGGTATGGGGGCTCCTGGGAGTGGTGTAATGACGCAGCTAGGTGTTGACCCCTCCGTGGGCAGGGGGTGTTGGTCCCGGGGCCCGGTAGGCGAGGGCCGGGGTGCAGGGTGAAGTGTTGCGGTGCAGTGCGGTGCGGTGCCTGATGGCACTAGTGTACTCACTCTGACACAAGACACTGGAGTCTGTGGAAAAACAAACAGAGTGATGAACGGGGCCCGCAGCCGGCTGCAGCTTCTCCCAGAATAGGTTGGTGGTTGCCGCCTTTCTCCTGCACCTCTGTATGGAAATGTTTGACTCCTATGCCTAGACACCGGTAGTCCACTCCCCGACTTGTATATGCCGTAGGAGCCCGTTTGCCCGCAGACGCTGGCCCTTTGGGTCTTTATGCCTTGACGGTGGCTTTACCCTGTATGGTTCGGCTGTTGTCTTCTAACGGGACTTGTGCGGGATAGGTCCTAAGGTCCAGTCCACAATCAGTTGATTCGACTCAGCCCTGTCGGTTCAGGGCTTTGTACTGGGTCTGAGTACCCTGCCTGGTGCTCCGGTATCCAGTTGACTCCCCGGTTCGGTTCCGGCGGGCCACTACCCTGTCCCGGTCCCTTACGGTTCCACCGGTCGTCTTCCCGGTCTCCTGCAGGCGGCCATCACCGTCTGCCTCCTTGCCAATGGTGACTGGGCCCCGACCCAGCCACCTGGTAGTCTCTTGGCAGCCTGGACACAGGACTGCCCGTGAACTTGACTGCTCTACACTTGCACTTGAACTAGACTCCTCTAGACTCTGCTAGACTGTGTGCTTTCCCGCCTCCAGGCCTGTGAACTCCTTGGTGGGCGGAGCCAACTGCCTGGCTCTGCCCCACTGGTGTGGACATCAAAGCTGGAGGGTGGTGACAAGGTTTTTAGTTTGACTGATGTCACCTAACCGGGAGGGGGTGTGGTGTGTGTGACTACCTGGGATGACCCGACTAGTCCGGAGCATCACAATGTGTAGCCCCAAAATGATACAACTAGGAGTGGGGTATATGCCACTGCAAAGTAACTCTAGTAGTGGCTTACCATTACTGAAAATAAACTGATCAAGTACGATGAAATCCCACAGTCAATCCTTCCCCCAACATCTGCCATCAAGATAAAAGTGAAATACTAGTCAAATTTAATGTAAAGCACAATAAATTCCAATGTGAAGAAAAAAAACAAAGCTAGGAGGAATAGCTAATACCAGAGAAGAGAGAGAGAGGATTCAACAAGATCTAAACAAGCTGGAACAGTGAGCAGCAACTAATAGAATGGTTTTTAACAGGGAGAAATGCAAAGTCATACATCTTGGCAAGAATAATGAAAAGAGCATATACAACATGGGAGGAATAGAGCTATCCAACAGCATGTGTGAAAAAGACTTAGGTATGCTAATAGATCACAGACTGAACATGAGTCAACAGTGTGATGCAGCAGCAAAAGAGGCAAACACCATTCTAGGATGTATTAACAGAAGCATACAGTCTAGATCACGTGAAGTCATTATCCCCCTTTACTCCTCTTTGGTCAGACCTCATCTGGAATATTGTGTCCAGTTCTGTGCACCACATTTTAAAAAAGACATCAACAAACTGGAGCAAGTTCAGAGAAGAGTGACCAGAACGGTGACTGGTCTGCAAACCATGTCCTATGAGGAACGGTTACAGGATTTAGGATTGTTTAGCTTGCAAAAGAGAAGACTGAGAGGAGACTTAATAGCTGTCTACATGTATCTTAAAGGCTGTGACACTGTAGAGGGATCAGTTTTATTCTCATTTTCACAAGGAAAGACTAGAAGCAATGGGATGAAACTGATGGGGAGGAGACACAGATTAGATATTAGAAAAAACGTCTGACAGTGAGGGCAGTCAGAGTGGAACAGGCGACCACGGGAGGTTGTGAGTTCTCCTTCAATGGAAGTCTTTAAAAAAGGTTGGACGGACATCTGTCTGGGATGATTTAGTGAATCCCTCTTTGAGCAGGGGGTTGGACTAGATCACCCAGGAGGTCCATTCCAACATTAATATTTTACGATTCTATGATTCTAGGAACAAATAAAAACAAAAATTAAAGGGAACAAATCAAGATAAGTGTCTTTTCCATATGTAAATACTCAATTGTTGTAGAGCAGACAACGACATATATATAATGCCTTGAAAAAGAATTCATACCCCATGAATATTTCCAAATTTTTTCAACTTTCACCCGTAATCTTAAATGTATTTTATTGGGATTTTATGTGATATATCAATTCAAAGTATCAAGGATTCATGAAGTATAAAGGAAATTATACATGATTTTTTTTAAAATACATTAACCCCTATATGACCTAGGACCTATATGAACATCTAAAGGTCCAGTCACACTAAGCAACTTACCAGCGATCCCAACAACGATAGGGATCGCTGGTAAGTTGCTAGGAGGTTGCTGGTGAGATGTCACACTGCAACGCTCCAGCGATCCCACCAGCAACCTGACCTGGCAGGGATCGCTGGAGCGTGGCTACACAAGTTGCTGGTGAGCTCACCAGCAACCAGTGACCAGCCCCCAGCGCCGCATGGAAGATGCTGCGCTTGGTAACTAAGGTAAATATCGGGTAACCAACCCGATATTTACCTTGGTTGCCACGCACGGAGCTACACGTGCAGAGAGCAGGGAGCAGCGAACACTGAGCGCTGGCTCCCTGCTCTCCTAGTTACAGCACACATCAGGTTAATTACAGGATGTGTGCTGCAGCTACATGTGCACAGAGCAGGGAGCAGCGCACACTGCTTAGCGCTGGCTCCTTGCTCTCCTAGTTACAGCACACATCGGGTTAATTAACCCGATGTGTGCTGCAGCTACATGTGCACAGAGCAGGGAGCAGCGCACACTGCTTAGCGCTGGCTCCCTGCTCTCCTAGTTACAGCACACATGGGGTTAATTAACCCGATGTGTGCTGCAGCTAAATGTGCACAGAGCAGGGAGCAGCGCACACTGCTTAGCGCTGGCTCCCTGCTCTCCTAGTTACAGCACACATGGGGTTAATTAACCCGATGTGTGCTGCAGCTAAATGTGCACAGAGCAGGGAGCAGCGCACAATGCTTAGCGCTGGCTCCCTGCTCTCCTAGTTACAGCACACATGGGGTTAATTTCCCGATGTGTGCTGTAGCTACATGTGCACAGAGCAGGAGCCGGCACTGACAGTGAGAGCGGCGGAGGCTGGTATCAAAGGTAAATATCGGGTAACCAAGGACAGGGCTTCTTGGTTACCCGATGTTTACATTGGTTACCAGCCTCCGCAGAAGCCGGCTCCTGCTGCCTGCACATTTAGTTGTTGCTGTCTCGCTGTCACACACAGCGATGTGTGCTTCACAGCGGGACAGCAACGACTAAAAAATGGCCCAGGACATTCAGCAACAACCAACGACCTCACAGCAGGGGCCAGGTTGTTGCTGGATGTCACACACAGCAACATCGCTAGCAACGTCACAAAAGTTGTTCGTTAGCAGCGATGTTGCTAGCGATGTTGCTTAGTGTGACGGGGCCTCTAGGTCGACTACCCTCAGTTACCTCGGGCTCCTGCGGTGAGCCTGTGATTATCCCTGCACATATCTGCTGATCTGATCAGCACACATGTGCGGCTAACAGGCGCGGCTGGATCGGAGATCCACCCACTCTTGTTAATCCCTTAGATTGCGCTGTCAAAGCGATCTAACATGCTCCGGCGAGGATTGCGTCATTTTCCACCGCCATCGGGAGCCCTGTGAAGCTATCACAGGGCACCAATGGGTTGGCTGGCCGCGCGGGGTCAGAAGATGGGTCGCTGCCATGATGTGTTTCCTGTGAATGCCAGCAGAGCGCCAGCACTCACATTAAGGCCCCCTTGACGCATCCGTGTCTCTGGTACGTTTCTGTAAAATGAAATTAATTTTTACACTCACCTTCTCCAGTGCTGCGGTCTCTGCCGCTGCTCTCACTTGCTTATGACCCCGCTCATTATGCTCATCACATATTCACTGCACTGAGGACCGGAAGCAGCAGCAGCGGGGAATCAGCACCATGGACAGGTAATTATAGAAGGTCATGCTGTCAGTGTGCTATGCGGTTGTCACACGGATAGCACAGGGACAGCACACGCTGAACACACACACGGACACACATATGCACCTTTTAGACGTCCGTGCTAAACGTGCGTGGTTTTCACGGACATGTGAAAGAGGCCTAACACAGCATTTCTGCTGATCAGAGCGATCAGGAGAAGCGATCACACACTGCAGTCATAAATTCCCCTAGGGAGACTAGTAAAATCAGTAAAAAAAAAAGTTTTAAAAAATATTAAAAAAGAAATAAACCTAAAAGTTCAAATTAGTCCCCCTTTTGCCCCATTGAGAATAAAACAATAAATAACCAATACATTTGGTGTTGCTGAGTTCAGAAACACCCAATCTATCAAAATATAAAATTAATCTAAAAAAAATCCAAACACCAAAATTGCAGTCCTTTGGTTGCCACAACATTGCATTAAATTGCAATAAGAGGTGATGAAAACATTGCAGCTGCACAAAAATGCGATAATTACACCAGCTTAAGGTGCAAAAAATAAGCCATCACTGAGCCCCAGATCCTGAAAAATTAGAACGCTATGGGTCTCGGAAAATTGTGAAAAAAGCGCTATTTGCATTTTCCAGTACACTATATGGTAAAAATAATGGTTTCATTCAAAAGTACAACTCATCCCACAAAAAAGCAAGTCCTCATATGGCAATATTGATGGAAAAATGAAATAGTTATGGCTCTTGAAAGAAGAGGAGGAAAAAAATGTAAAACGAAAAATCATCTGGAGGGGAAGGGGTTAAAAATATAAATTTGAAAATTGTGATGTTCATTTGTATACCCCTAAATAAACTCCTGAGTGACCAATTCCCTCCAGAAGTCACCTAATTGATTAATTGAGTCCACCTGTGTGTAGATTATTCTCATCATAACTACAGCTGTTCTGTGAAGGCCTCAGAGGTTTGTTTGAGAACATTATGGATCCATCAACATCTTGATAAACCGAGGAACACACCAGATCGGTCAGGGCTAAAGTTGTGGAGAAGAGTGAAGCAGGGTTAGGTTACAAAGAAATAGTCTGAGCTCAGAATAGCTCAAAGTGTATTGTTCAAACCATCATCCAAAATGGAAGGAGTATGGAACAGCTGAAAACCTACCAAGACATGGCCGTCTACCTAAACTGACATCCCAAACAAGGAGAGTACTAATTAGAGAAGCAGCCTAGAGGCCTTTGGTCGCTGTGGAGGAGCTGCAGAGATTCACAGCTGAGTTGGAAGAATCTGTCCACCAGACAACTATTAGTTGTATACTCCACAAATATGGCCTTTTTTGGCAAGAAGAAAGACATTTTTCAAAGCAAGGAATAACAAGTTCTGTTTGAAGTTTCCAAAAATCCATGTGACACGCCCAGCTCCAGGGTCGGGGGGTACTTGTAACCGGGCCGGACTAGTCCGGTGATGTTGCGGCGGCGTTGCCCAGTTCCGTGACCTTGGCGGGGTCTTTCAATAATAAAGGGATGATGATTATGATGATGGGAGTTGTAGGTAAAAGTAAAAGTTTGTGACGCCACCTGTGGTATGTGGGCCGCCGCTGTGCTGTGTATTCCCCAGGGCAGATGATGATGGAGCAGCTGAGGTGATATTGCTCCCCATAGTTTGAGCAGGACTCCGGGGAAACCATTTGAGTGTCTATTTTTGGGCAACTGGTGGGCTTCAGGGTGCAGGACCAGGAATGTGTACAATAACGGACAAGGACTGCAGTTTTGTTTCCTTTTACTGTACTTCGTAACTGGTGAGGAAGTCCTGGCAGACCAGTACAGGTGGTGATGATGGTGGTCCGAATAGCCTGGAAGCAGTCGGGGAAGCCTCCCTGGCCAGGTGGGTGTGAGGCCTAGCCGCTACACTCTTTCCTGGTTTCCACTGCCCCTGCTGCCTTAGCTAGGCTTAGGCCCTCTCCTCTGTCACTTGTGGTAATTTTCTCACCTGTATGGCAGGCTGCGTGGGCCGTCGCAGGTACCCTTTTGCTGACAGCAGCTCATGGTTCCTAATCTGCAGCTTTATCTGGATTTAGCTACCGGGGTTTGAGTACCCGAGCAGCCACGGACTCCGGTGTTTGGTTTCTGGCGTGCCCTTCTGGTGTAAGCCGGCTTAGCTCCACTCCCCAGAGTCTTCCTCCTTTTTGCCTCTTTATTAGACTCAGTTCCCCTAGACCGAGCTTCTCTCAGCTCCCCGAACTCAGGAAACATGGTCTGCTCTCCTCAAACTCCTGGCTCGAATTCCTCTCTCTCCAATGGTCAACTCCCAACTGTCACTCCTCTAATTCCTCCCCCAGGTCAGAGCTTCTGGAAAGCTCCCCAGAACACCAGGTTTAGAGCTCCCTCTGCTTTCCCGGAGTAGGAACTGTGTTGAATGTAGGTACTTACTGACCAAGGGACCCCTCACTTGCTTCAAGGCTTAGTATTAACCCCTGTGTGGGGGAAACACTACTGTGACAACCAGGCCACTGGGGTGCCACATTTGTAAGGGACACAGCGAGCATGTGGAACAAGGTGTTCTGCTCAGATGAGACAAAATTAGAACTTTTTATGCTAAATCCAAAAAGCTATATGTGGTGGAAAATTTGCACAGCGCACCACTCTGAAAACACCATCCCTACTGTCACACATGATGGAGGCAGCATAATGCTGTGGGGAGAGTTTTCTTCAGCAGGGACAGGGGAGCTAGTCAGAGATGATAGGAAGATGGGTTTTAACAGTCTACTAACATTGAGGCACAGATTTGTGTAAAGTATGAAAACATTTCTAGGTCCGAAAAGTGAACCAGCTGTCCAGATCCTCCAGCAATAAATAGGTGAATGATGTCAAACATAGCTAGAAATGCAACTCAATATTGCCTATGCACAATTATTTTTAAACAAAATTCAAACTCTTGCTAACTACTATTAAAGGGCAGGAAAAGACTGTTAAAGGGAACTTGTCAGGTCCTCTATGCCCTCCAACCTAGCGGCATTCAGAGCTGTATTCCCAAATTCCCTCCCTAACCTGCCATGTATAATGGTATTCCCTAATATGAATGTTTCAAAAAAAGACTTATAAACCTCGCTGACCTATGCTACTTAGGCACCGAAAATGAATGTAATCTGCATGTCAATACCAAGAAAAGACACAAACAAAACAGCTTTATTTAAAACATGACACATCAACAGAGACAAAAAACACAGCTTCATATAGTTCTGGCTATGACACCAGCTCTTGTAAGCCATGTTATAATATCAACAGAGGCGTGATAACATGCTAAGTGGGCTGATTAGTCGAAGAAACTAAAGCCCCATTGACTAGTCAAGGTGATCATTTGCATATCATAAATTGACTTTAGAAATACTTTTTCTAAAGGTCTGTTTGTGTGCCTTGTAATAAAGGACTGTTTTTTAGATAGGTACACACAGCTGCTGGTGGTTGGTTCTGGGAACACGGAAGACCTGATAGGATCTCTTTAATATTTGCATATGATTCATTTACTGATCATTTCCTGAAGATAATAGATAATAAAGTAACAAGCAAAAGGGTAACAATGTATTGAACTTTTGACTTTTAAGTTGCATATTGCACTTGTATTGATGACTATGGGATAGCGAGGAATCGGGGCTCCTAAACGGCCCCTCAAGCTAGGTGGGACCTATGCTATCCCTAACCTCAGGGATACTCCAAATGGTTGAAAGGCTAAGTCTCCTTTCTGGCCCTGCTCCTGACCAGTCCTGATTCCCCATCCCCCAGGGAAGGACGGGACAGGAGTGTATTCAAAACCACAGATAAAAACAGACAAGGGAAAACCAAAACTCAGTCTCACAGCACGCACACAGAAAGGTAAAGACAATAAAAACAATAAGAGATTTAGGAGGAAAAGCAAGAGCAGGAAGGATGTACAAAACAACAGGGGTAAACTCCACAACTGCTCCAAGCAATAGGCACAACTTAAGCACAAATTTCACCAGAGAATCTGGAACACCACACCTCTCACACCAACATAGATTCAATTATAGCGGGCATAGGTAGAAAACTTTCAACTGGCATAAATAGTAGGTGAGAAGATGTAATAGATCTCCCCACAATATGTGATTTAAGGAGCAAATGGACTAGCAACCATTAACTCCTGCTAACCTGGCTATGAATCAACACACAGCAGGTCGACGCCTGAGTCTGCCTGTGTTGATCCCAGACACCAGAGAAACTATCAGGCGGAGTGTCAGAATCAGTAATCTGAACAGAGCCCAATGCCGCCATGACAATTTGTGCAAAACTCCGTGTGACATCACTATTATGAAGTATGAGCCACCTCCACTGCTGTGTTTGTCGCACCAGAACTGATAGACCTTGTGATGAGATGATTTGTTGACTCCAATATTTTGCCTTGACATGCACCTCTTGGCTTTTGAGAGGATGGACAGACTACATTTTGTATTCTTCCAACTGTCATGGAGCTCACATGATGAAGTTTCGCAATTTTATTGACGGGAGACCACTATCAATGAGCTGGATGATGCTGTTTCTCTTTTCTTGGGAAATCTTCTTCATGGCTGCTCCTTGATTCAAACCATTGATCTTTCGCTTGCAAATCAGCCTAATAAAACACTGAGCTATTAGGGAATGTGAGCAGCATCGGACTGGCTACCGGAGGAATCTCCAGTAATGCCAGGCCTGGATTCGGGTATCTGCATTGCACTCCGGAGCTCTCACCTGAGCTCCAATGTGCATCCTAGACTGAGCCGCGAGCGCCGAGTGATTGATTCCCGCATCAGTTCATGACAGCTGCAGACAGGCCGGGGTGATCTCCGGTCCTCTAACCTGAACTCCGGAGAGTACTGGAGATCACCCCGGCCTGTCTGCAGCTTTTATGAACTGAACCGCAATCGCCGGGGAATCAGTCACTCGGCGCTCGCGGTACAGTCTGGGCTTCACGTCAGAGCTCAGGTGAGAGGTTGTAATTTGTAATATACAGGAAGAATTAAATGTTTTAAACACCAGAAGCAAAACAGTAACAATACAGTGACATGACAAGACTCTGCATAACTAATCATATGCTAAATATTTGCAAGTCAAATTTATATATGAGATAGCCAAGAACAATAATGAAGGTATAATGAAGGTAGTTTTGTGCTCAAAGCTATAGTAGATGGTGAGATAGGGAGCCTGAAAGTCATAAGTTCAAAACATTGTTACCCTTTTGCTTGTCACTGTATATCAGATCAGACAGTCCATGAACATGACAGGAAAACTGAAATCAAATCTGTAAAACTTTCTCTTATACAGACGTGTGATTCAATAGCAGATGAAAACTCCCTCTAGTGTCCTGTTATATAAATTTATCAAATTCCTTTCTAGAACAGGAAAGTGTGTCACCGGGTCACATTCACCCCTGCTCCACCATATGTCGCACCTAGGTGACACCGATAAGATTATTTATTTGTGTCAATACTGGGTTTGTGATCCTTTTAGAAACACAGCTCGGAATTGAGAAGTGACAGGCTGTGATTAGTACTGGTACTAGTTAAAATAAAGTCTATTTTTTATTGTATTTTAGATTTAAGCAATTTCAGGAGTAGTCCAGGCTATCATAACAACAATCGTGTGCCTGATTTGCTTTTCGCCTTCTTATCTTTATACGCTATAGCAATATTTATGCATATTCTTTTTTCTTTAGGATGCAAGTCATTAAATGCAACTAAAGATGCACTGTAGGTGACATAAGGTTGGTTTCTAGATTCATGGTCTGACTTCTACACATACATTTTGGAATCAAAACCTGCAAGGGATGCATTTAAAGGGAAGAAAATCTAAAATGTTTATAGGTTGGAACTTGGCTCCTGTATACCAAAAAGGTCCTATTTCACCTTGAAGATACTGGCATTATGAATGATTTCTGACCCCTGGGATGCCATGTTACTTATTCTGCATTAGTGTCCAGGAATGTCAAGTTACACCTCTGTAGGACTTTAATCGAAAAGCCTGTATTTTATATCCTATCATTATTTTAAGCAGTCATTTAAGGATGGCTGTTGTGTTTTTTAAATGAGTTTAGGATAGATCATCAGTATCAGATTGGTGAGGATTCAACACCCTGGCGCCCCCACCAATAAACTGTATGTAGTTCCTCCATGACCAGATGTAGACCATGTACGGAGCCGATACACCACAGCTCTGTACACTGCGCAGACCTCAATTTTAAGTGCTGTAATTCAGCTCCCAATCAAGTTCATGCTCCTATCCATCCTCATGGGATCAGTATTCAGCACCCTCTCTGCTCTTTTGTACCCCAATCTAAGCTTAACCCCTTCATGACATTTGAAGCCCCTATATGTCATAGAGCGGGAACTCTGATGTCATGTAAGATGAGCTCCCGGCGGCGCTTGCACGGTTACGGTTACTGTGCCCTACGCGACTGCCATGACGTACCTATAACTCATCGATCGGGAACCCTTATTCGAACAAGGGCTTCCGATCAATGAGTTATAAGGTTCCCGATCGATGAGTTATAGGTACATCATGGCAATCACGTGGGGCACAGGAACTGTAACCGTGCAAGCGCCGATAGGAGCTCAGCTTACGTGACATCAGAGACCCCGCTCTCACAACCAGCAGTGGTGCCTTCACAGCCCCAGGGTTTTTAACCTCCAACATGCTGCGAATCATTAAGATCATAACATTTATATCACGTTCAAGAGAAATTGTGTAACACATTATGGGGCCATTTTCTAACCTCTTACCCTTGTGAAAAGTGGAAATCTGGGGCCAAAAACATTTTAGTGGTAAAAATGTAATTATTATTTTTTCCTCGCCCAATAGTATAAAATTTTGGGACATACTTGTGGTGTCGATATGCTGACTGCACCCATAGATGAATTTATTTAGAGTTCTACTTTGTAAAATGGGGGTCTGGTTTGCTGGCATGTCAGGGGCACTGCCAATATGACATTGCACCTCTAAACCATTCCAATATGGCGCTTCTCCCCTTCTGAGCCTGTGCCTCAGAAGTAATTTTTGACCACATTCACCGCCAATCAGCTACCAGCTGCTCCATCAGTGGCTGGAGATAATCGATGTATGAAACAAATCACCGGTCCAGCACATTGTTAGGGGTACTTTGCACGTTGCGACATCGCTACTGCGATATCGTCGGGGTCAAATCGAAAGTGACGCACATCCGGGGCCGGTAACGACGTTGCAACGTGTAAAGCCTTGATGCGCCGATAAACGATCGCAAAAGCGTTGAAAATCGGTGATCTGTGTAGCGTCGGTCATTTTCATAATGTCGCACCAATAGGAGATACGATGTTGTTCCTCGTTCCTGCGGCAGCACACATCGCTATGTGTGAAGCCGCAGGAGCGAGGAACATCTCCTTTCCTGCCTCCACTGGCTATGCGGAAGGAAGGAGGTGGGCGGGATGTTTACGTCCCGCTCATCTCCACCCCTCCGCTTCTATTGGCCGCCTGCCGTGTGACGTCGTTGTGACGCCACACGACCCGCCCACTTAGGAAGGAGGCGGGTCGCCGGCCAGAGCGACGTCACAGGGCAGGTAAGTGCGTGTGAAGCTGCCGTAGTGATAATGTTCGCTACGGAAGCTATCACAAGCTATCGCATGTGCGACGGGGGCAGGTGCTATCGCGCTTGGCATCGCTAGCCTTTGCTAGCGATGTCGCAGCGTGCAAAGTACCCGTTAGGCTATGTGCCCATGGGAAATTAAACATGCGGATTTTTCTGCGGAAAATCTGCGGATTTTCTGGATTTTCCAGATAAATCCGCAGGTTTCAGCACGTACAGACACTCCCCATGTTATCCTATGGGACATGGGGAGTGCTGTGTCCATGCTGCGGATTCGAGCGGCTGCGGAACATGCTGCGGATGAACAGCAGCCGCATGTAATTGCATGTCAATTATTTCTGCGGAATTACCTGCGGAAATCCCAGCCCTCCACTATGGAGATAGACACCGGGACTTCTGCAGGTAAGCCGCATGAATGCCAGCAGGTTTACCGCAGCTATTTCGCTGTACTACCACAACTAAAAATAGCTGTGGATTCTGGCTAGCAGCTGCGGGAAACCTGCGGATATACCTGCGGATATATCCGCAGGTAAAAACTCCCGTGGTAACATAACCTTAGTGGCTGCTCTCAGGTAGTGCACATCAGCTCCATTCATTGAATTAGTAGCTTCACGAGTGCCAGGCTATAAACAGAGTAGATCGGGTCCGTAGACTGTTTATATTATGCCAGTAGCAGAAGTGCTAGCAGTTGAATGGTGGAGCTACCAAGAGTGGGAACTCTACCTATCTAGTACAGCTGATCTAGCCTAAAGATAGGTCATCAATATCAGTATAGTGGAAAACCCATTCAAAATCAAAGCAGTTCAAACATCTTAAAAACTCATTTTGCAGCAGCAGAAAATGTAAGCCTTGTAATACAGGATAATAAAAGTTATTGTTGATTTTTTGTCACCTCCTTGTGGCTGATACAGATACTGGTGATGAATGGTATGAAGTATTTGTATCGTTAAGGCCACTCCCAACCTGTTAAAAACATAAACAGGGTTTAATTATTTTTAGTTTTAGCAAAGCAGGTAGAGATATTCAATAAAGGTAAAGAGGTTCTATAGCTTTCACTAAGGCTGGAGTGACCTACAAGATGTCCAATCCTATGGTGGCCCAGGGTCTAACATAATAATGTGACTCTAGTAGAACAAGGCCCCATAGGTTCAGCAGCATACATTACATAAACATAGAATTTTGTTACTTTATAAGTGCAACTTTTCAAGCCATTCCCTTCCACATTTCTTCTATGCCTCCCGAAAGGAAAAAGTCTGCTAAAAGCTTTGCTTTTTATAAGACTTTGGAAATTTTGGTGTTCAGGAAACTTTAGAACTCTCCCAGGAGTCCATAAAGTTTACCCTTTCCCTGGGAAAGTCCTGGATTTTTCAGGTCATTTGGCCTGTAGGCTATATTCTGCTCTGATCTCTGCTTTTGACTCTTAGGTCTCGTGTACACGTTGAGTATTTGGTGAGCTTTTGACCTCAGTATTTGTAGCCAAAACCAGAAGTGGGTGTAAAATCCAGAAGTGGTGACAAGTTTGTATTATAATTTTCCTCTGACTGTTCCACTCCTAGTTTTGGCTTACAAATATTGAGGTAAAAAACTCATCAAATTGCTCAACATGTGCATGTGGCCTTATCCACTCCCGGTCAATACTGAGGTAAAAACTGACCAAATACCTAACGTGTGCACGTGGCTTTACCCACTCCTGGTCAATAGTGAGGTAAAAACTGACCAAATACCTAACGTGTGCACGTGGCCTTACCCGCTCCTGGTCAATAGGGAGGTAAAAACTGACCAAATGCTCAACGTGTGCACATGGCCTTACCTGCTCCTGGTTTTGGCTTACAAATTCTGAGGTAAAAACTGACCAAATGCTCAACGTGTGCACTTGGTCTTACCTGCTCCTGGTTTTGGCTTACAAATTCTGAGGTAAAAACTGACCAAATACTCAGGGTGCACGTGCACTTAATGTCTTTTTATTTTTCAGGCAGGCGAACATCCCAGTTTTTTCTCACATTTACTTTCCTGTCTATAACATAAATGGAGGAAAAAAACAAATTGTTTTAAATGTTTGTATTTAAGAAGTAAACTTTAATATGACACAAGGAAGCATGTAGTGGATGAATAAAGGGCAAATAATAGTAATATGGCTGAAATAGTAGAACACAATTACCTTACACGACCTTTGAGTTTTTCAGGCTTTGCTCTTGCACACTGATAGAAATGACACTCCTACAATGCCCAACCCTTACAATAAATGAGTTTGACTGTATATCCTGTAATTCCAGTTTGTAGAGTGATTATCAGTACAAACAAAAGCCCTTCAATTGCACAGCCTTCTATTATTATACTGGAAATTGGCCTCATCTGGTTTATATATAATTGTATAAAGACATAGTGGCTACTTCAGGGACACAAATTCAGGATTTATCTCCCCCATGTATGAAAATATGTATCTATAACACAACCTGAGAGTAAATGTTAGCAGAGAACATTTCTTTGCTATTAGAAGATTGGTGGAAAACCTGGTACTTGGTTGTTTAGTGGGAAGAAAAATGAAGGTCCTAGTGCACCAAGGCTAGATTCACAATTATGTTACGAGGGTGGACTCGCAGATAACCAGGACCAGTGGGTCTAACCGGGTTAAAGAAACAACCCCAGTTCTGGCCTGAGATTTATCCCGGTTATCTATAAGATGCATACAGCTGCACACAAAAAAGCCAACAATGTATAAGGGAACTCTGTTACTGCATTACTGCTATATGAAAAAGTGAGATTTTTAGTTTATGTATTGGCCAATGCATGTAAGCCCAGAAACCAACGGCAAGGTAATCGCTATAACCCGAGTACCTAACTTAAATGCCACTATCAAGGTTAAAAACATCCGTGTCTGGGCAGCTAGACTAAAAAAAAAATCTAACTTGAAATGCTACTATTTGGACTAACCTCCATGTTTGGGCAGCTAGGACTCCTGCTATAAAGGTTATGAACACAGCCTGGTTTATAGGGCGGAGTGCTCGGTCAGAAAGAGACTCACTATAAATATTTTAAAAAAACTGAGTTTGTATTTCAGCGTTCATCTGCGTTTCATCCATTTTGAGCTGATACATTCTTAAAGGGGTTGTCCAGGTTTAAGATGGAAAGTCTGCAGTCACTCTATGTGACTGCAGGCTTGTGAATCCTCATGTACTGTCAGGGGTCAGGATTTTGGGGTGCTGGTGGCGAGATTGGGTGGTCATGTGACCTCACAAATGCATAGCAAATAGTTTGATTTCTGTGCTTGTGTGCATTGGATGGGATGTTACTGACATCTGGTGAGAAAATCATGGCAATAGCATACATATATAAATCACTGGGACAAATGATGAGAACATAGTGCTTTTAGAAGTGAATCCTATGATTCCATTACATTATACTATGCAGAGGGCAATAAGTGTCTGTCCTCCTCTGTACTCCTCGGAGGAGACAGGTGCTGGCCCTTTCACTCTCATCACCTTTACTTCAAATGAAACCTTTCATATATAAATTAAATTGATTTAAAATTTTGGAAAAACAGGATTGGAAGCCTCTTATATGCATTTGTTTTACAGAAATAAAGATAAATTCCCTAATAAAGTGATTTGCAAAGTTTCATTACTTCCCTTGCTGGGTTAAATGATTTAAAATATTGAAGGTTAGCTACCCACCCAACCTTCAGGGTCCAAATAAGATTCACTATATCTGGACCAGCCGTAGGTCTGGGCGAACCCACAGTTACCTGGTTTGGCGGGTCCAACCGGTTTTAAAAAAAAACTGGTTCGAGCCCGGTATTGATCTTGGATACCTGTCTGGACACCAGTCCCCATATTAGTCTATGGGGACCTGAATCAGGCTCTTAAAAATGGTGGTAGAAGGGATAGCGGGATTGGAGCAAGCACGTCATACTTACTGGGTTCTGTGTGACTGTACACTGCTTCTGGGGCCGCTCTCTACTTCTGGGGCCACTCATTATCTTCATGCATATTCACTCCTTCCCCGCCTATCGGCAGTGCCCATGTCTCTGATTGGTTGCAGTCAGACAGTGCCCCCACCCTGTGTAATAGAATGTCTGACTGACTGCATTCAATTACACACACTGTCTGCGTCTAGATTGGTGTAAAAATAAATAAATTAATAAAAAATAAAAAAATTGGCACAAGTTCCCCCATATTATGATACCCAGCACAGATAAAGCATACGACTACAAGTTGCCGCCCCCAGCCATGAGCTTGTCTTGGCTGTGTATCAACATTAGAAGAACCACATGTGGCTTTTTTTTAATTATTATTATTTAAGCAAAAATTAAAAAAAAAAAACGGTGTGCGGTCCCCTCAATTTACCCAGCCATGATAAAGCCCGACAGCTGGTATTCTGAGGTTGGGGAGACCCATGCTTATTGGGTCCCCAGCCTAAAAATAGCAGCCTGAAGCAGCTCAGGATTGTTGCATCTATTAGAACTTGAACTTTACCTGGCTCATTCCGATTGCCCTGGTGCAGTGGAAATTGGAGACTGCCGGTGGATGAGGGAAGCAGTGCATATGCAAGAAGATAATGAGCAACCCTGGAAGTAGAGTGAGTGGCCACGGAAGTAGGTTTCAGCCGCGTGGAAACCGATAAGTATGAAGTGCTTGCTTTATTCTTTTTTTTTGGATTTTTTTTATTACCCAGGTGGCTGGATCCGGATTGTTACCCAGAGTTTCCTGAGAACTCCAAGTCCTGGGTCGGTGCTTGGGTTCTTTGGAACCTGCACATATCTGGACTTTTACAGTCTGGGTCCGCCCATCACTACTACTGACGCGAACTTAATAACCTCAACAGACTCTAGGTTTTGTCCTTGGATCAGGAAATCCAAGGTCGTTTTGGACATTTTGATCATTTTGGTCATTTTGAAATCTGTATTCGCACCATGAATGACGGAAATGGGAAAACAGCCTAGTGAACTACTTTAAATACTTTTTTTTATTTTAATAGCCTTCAGGTCGATCTTGAACCATGGCAACTTAATGGATGAATGCTCTGTAGGAAGATTGAACTTGTGCAAGCCTAGATACGTCCACTAGGGTCTTGTCTGCTGTTATCTTGATAGTATCAAGTCAAGCCATCAGGTTGCTGGTCTTCTTCTTTACCTTGTTCCTCCTATTTTTCCAACTCGGTTATCCTTCTCCAGTGATTCTTTTCTTTTTATGATATATCCAAAGGAGGCAAGTCGTAGCTTGGTAATCTTTGCTTTGAGTGACATGTCTGGCTTGATTTAATGTCTTTTTATAAATAAAACCTATTTCTGCCATAAGCTGTTAATGTCATTAAATCATTTTACGGTTCTGCAAAGGAAGATTTTGTATGGCCAATCTTTAGAACGACTCACCTCTAAGACTTAATATGCTTTAGAAAGCCATGTTTCCAAATCTCTCAATGTAAGACTGTGTACACACAATGTTTGGTTTGTAATTTCAGCTTATGCACCAGGAAATACTCATAGTGCATATGCACAATATGTCTTTGAAACCTGAAAGACCAGATCGATGACATAATAATGTCATTTGAGCATCTCCTATAGAGGTATCATCAATATACCGGGGGTTTTTTTTTTTTACTGTATAGGAAAGCATAGCCTGAACAGCATTCTAGTCATTGCAGAAAAATTATATTGTGTAGTAGATTTAACAATGATGTGGGCAGAGCTTTACAGATGTCATCAGAACGTTATATGAATTTGGTTATATGCCTTCACAACCTTTGTAACTCTTCAGTGCTCCTTCTACAATGTGGTACCCAATAAACATCATATAAAGAAGGATTTTTTTTCTGTTGGGTCAATCTCGCTAATGAAATATAACAGTCATATTTAAACAAGTACCTTTTGGAAGATGCTTATAAATGGTAAAGAAAGAAGATGAACGCCTCTTGTATAGTTTTTTTTGTAAATCAAACTTTATTAATTTGAAAGAGACATCTCCAAAACAAGTAACACATGAATCTTTAAGCCAGGAGAAAAGTGATATTCCACAAAATACATAATACTGTTACCAAATGTCTCCATTGGTTACACTGATTACCCAGAGCCAATTACCATTAAACTTCCACAGAAACTGATTCAATGCAAATTTAGCAAAATTAATATAAAAGCTAAAGAGAAGACAAGAAAAAAAAGAGAAAGAAAAGAGGTAAGAAAAAGAAGAAAGGAAAAGTAAATTCTGGTCTGGGTGACCATCCCATTCTAGTTAACACAATACATTAGAAAAGAGAATCCTACCGGTAAAAGAGGTATAGGGCTACCCGACCTCCCTACGCTGAGTTCAGTCATGCAGCCATATCCGAAGAATCTCGGAACATAATCCAAGGTGACCAAGTAGCATATACCTTTTCAGACCTACGAGACGTCTGGCCGATCAGGTCTTCCATTCTAAAGAAATCATTCATTTCCAGCACTAATTCAGCATGCGACGGAGATTTATCCTGTTTCCAGTACTTGGGGATCAGTCTTTGAGCCACTGACAAAAGATGTCTAAGTGGGCCCTTCTTGTGCTTGGACATGGAGAAATCCCCTAGGGATAACAATGCCAGTTCCAGCATTGATGCTACAGGAAACAAAGATACCGTATTAGCTAGATCAATTACACTATCCCAAAAAAGCTTTATTGGTGGACACGACCACAACGTATGCAGATATGTGCCATTTTCCCTAAGGCATCTCCAACAAATATCAGAGGCCAGAGGAAACATGGCACCAAAAGCTTCGGGGCGCCTGTACCATCTAGACAGTACCTTATAATTCCTTTCCTGTGACATTATGAATAGAGAGGATTTAGGAGTGAACGGAAATATTTTGAAATGCTCCTCTGCAAAAAAGCTTCTACATAGGTCTCCTTCCCATTTTGCGAAGAAGGAGGGGTTGACAGAGTTCACCCTGGACGAGCCCTCCCGAAGCATCTTATACAGTAATGAAAGATGGCATGGTGCGGCATGGTACAAATGAAACTTCATATTTGTCTGTGGAGGAACCAAGCATCCATAAGAATATCCCTATTGGGAAAGAATTTGTTGTATAGTCTTTTGAACCATAATTTGGGATGCTAAATTCTTCCTACTGACTCTTCTGAAAAGAACCAATGAAATTCATATTGATGGACGCTGATGAGCTAACAAGACTTACTTTTCTAATTAACTGTGTTGAATCAGTATACCATTTTTTTTAACATCTTTACCCTAACTTACTTGTCTTGCTGATTATTGGGGGTTTGGGTCAGACCCTACCGGTCACTGAAAAATACGCTCTGTAGCATATTCCATTGATCCAATCAGCTCAACCTACTTCCTTTTGGGCCCCATTTCTGAACAACTGGTAGTGGTCTCAGAATATAGACCAACACTGATCTACATGACAAATAAAGTAAGGTAAAATAAATAATAAAATATAAATAAATAAATAAATAAATAATAAATAAATAAAATAAATAAAGGTAAATAAGGTAAACACATGTAAAAAAGAGATTGCTACTAGGGATGATCGAATACCTCAAATATTCGGCTTCGCGAATATTTTCTGAATAGGTCGCTGCTATTCGACTATTCGTGAATATACGATGTGCAATATAAGTCTATGAGAAACCCGAAAAACAATTATTCGAAACTATTCGGGCTTCGCATAGACTTACATTGCGCATCGAATATTCGCATAGCGGCGGCCTATTCGGAAAATGTTTGCGAAGCCGAATATTTGAGGTATTCGATCATCCCTAATTGCTATCTGACACATTTAAGTGGCATTTAACATTCCAGCACTCCAAAGTTTTACACTTTTATAGATATCTTATATATGATCATTTAAAATCATACCTCACAAGTTTCCAAGAATTAAAAGAGGGATCATGAGGTGCATAGAAAATTTAGGCTACACCCTTAACCACACTCCATAGTTACATCTATCTAACATTTTATTCTCCCCAGGTCACATAAAGAATATATTACAAAGTTATTAATACATAGTATAAAAACTACGAATACTGTAAAACAAAATTTCCAAACCATATTGAAATTGCATTTTTTCACAATTTTATCCCACTTGGAGTTTTTTCTCTTATTTTAGGACATTGTATGGAAACATTTATGGTGTCATTCTAAACTACAAATCATCCTGCAAGAAATCAAGCTATAATACAGCTATGTCAATGGAAAATTAAAAAAAAAATATGGGTCTTTAAAGAAGCAGAGGAATAAATGCAAATCATAAAAATGAACATTGGCTGTAAAGGCAAGCAGTGTAAGGGGTTATCCAGGCTTGGACATTGCGCATTTTCACATGTGCAGACTGCAGTCACATAGAATGACAGCAGCCTTTTGTCCCAAGCCAAGACAATCCCTTTAAGGCTATGTGCCCACGGGGACAGTGTCCTGCGGTTATATCCGCAAGACATTCCGCAGGTGCTCCCAGAAATCCGCAACAGAACTTTCTCTGTTTCAATGCTGCGGATATACAGCGGAATGTCGTGCGGATATAGTGCGGACATTCTGCATTGAGGATACAGTACCATGGTTTCAGCACTGCATCCTCAATGCAGAACAAGTGCTGCAGTGATCGGGGTGTTCATACTCACCTCCATCATGCAGCACCTCGCTTTCCGGCGGCCGGGTCACTGTCAGCGTCTGGTCTGGTGCACTGTGCTGGAGGTGGGCGGGCCTGAACTAGCTCCGGCTGTCACATGACCGGAGCTCGTGCAGGCCCCGCCCACCTCTTCCTTCCTGTACCTGGCTGGATCCACCGCGCTGCTGTACACCGGACGGAGAAAGTGACTCGGGTGTCTATCAAGGCAGGTAAGTATATGGGACCCTGTGGAGAAATCCGCAACAATAATTGACATGCTGCAGATTTTTCCGCACGGTCATGTTGCCTTGAGCAATAATTAAACCTGGACAACAACGTCTCATGCTGCTCACAAGTGAATTTTTTTATTTTTTATTTCAACATGCGTGATATTTTGTATGACAATCAATCAATATGACGTTTCGGTCTTGGACTTCCTCAGATTAGTTCACACAAGCTGCCTCTATTACACGATGTGGTAATGTACTGATGCAAAGGTGGAATGCACAGTGGAGTTATTGTCTACTGAGGCATGGCATCCCACTCTGCTTGTGGCCTTCAGGTCATCGAGCTTCTGGGGTACAAAGTTACAAGCCTCTACACGGCGACTCAGCTGATCACATAGATATTCTATGGGATTCTGGTCTGGAGAAGGTGCAGGCCTCTCTAATGAAGCAACTTCGATGAGTTGGAGCATTATCATCCATGAAGAAGAAGTTAAGCCTGTGTTGTTGAGATTATATATATATATATATATATATATATATATATATATACACTACAGTTCAAAAAGTTTGGGGTTTGACTAGGTTAGAAATCGTGACTTTTACTTGAAATAATAATTTTCTCCTTCAAACTTTGCTTTCATCAAAGAATGCTCCCTTTGCAGCAATTGCAGCTTTGTAGACCTTTGGCATTCTAGCTGTTAGTCCATGAATGAAAAAAGTTCAGATTCTACAGAGAGTTCCTTATTTTTTGTTATTTTTTATTTTTCTTTGGCACAAATAAATAGGCACATAACAGTCAGGATAGAATCATGACCGAAGTCAGCGATGTGCTTCGAGTGACGCAGCACTCTTAATCATCATGATGATTAAGAGTGCTACGTTACTCGAAACGCGTCGCTGACGTCAGTCTTGATTCTGTCCTGACTGTTATGTGCCTATTTATTTGTGCCAAAGAAAAATAAAAAATAGCAAAAAATAAGGAACTCTCTGTAGAAGCTGAACTTTTTTATAGCTTCTCTAATCAGCAAAACTATTTTCAGCTGTGATAACATACTTGCACAAGGGTTTTCTAAATATCTATTAGCCTTCTAACGCAGTTAGCAAACACAATGTACCATTAGAACGCTGGAGTGGTGGTTGTTGGAAATGGGCCTCTATACATCTCTATGCACCTATGTAGATATTGCTTTAAAAACAGACGTTTGCAGCTGGACTAGTCATGTACCACATTAACAATGTATACAGTGTATTTCTGTTTAATTTAATGTTAGCTTAATTGAAAAAAAAAGTGCTTTCCTTTCAAAAAAATATATATAGTTAATTTAGTACATGGAGGTGTACTGATAAATATAGCTACACTTTTTTTTTTTTACCAGTACAATGTGCCTGTAAAGATGAATAATATAATTTAGATACATAGCAAGATAAAATCCTATGGAGGATTACACTTCAGGTAAGAAGTAAAGAGTCAATAATTGAATGTACTGAACACAGACAGATGTGGATCTCTACCTCAAGGTCCTGAGTTAAAGAAGGCTCTGAACAGCAGCTCTGAGCCTGCACGGCCAGGAGAGAAATAAATGTTGCTGTATTGCAGAGTTGAAGTCGGAACATTGTCCTTTCCTCCCGGGATAGTGGGACATTCCCCCCAATTTGTACAGTCCTGATGAATAAAGAGAACAATTGGGAGGTATTTTTAAAGACTTTTCTCATGGCAGTAAATATGCTAATAGCATTATACATTTACTGCCTAATCAATAAAACTGATTGGTTTTCTTGTTCTATTATGATAAGGTAAGTATTGCTTTACCCTCCATCCCTTTCACCTGTATCATTTAATAGCCAGATTAGGTGTTTGTTATATGACGTGCTCAGTTATTACACAGAGTGTTTATCCTGACAAGGAAGTATATACGTAATTAATACTGCTGTAGAGCCCGGATTGCTGTGTACATAATAGAGCCTTATTTGTATCTATTAGTTCATTCTTAAGAGTAATTGTAACCATATAACATTCTTAATGACAATAAGTAATTTAACTGGCAGCATTGCATTCATTAAATAAATAAGATTTAACATTAGACATGGAGTTTCTCTTGAGGGAAAATGGGACTTAAAGTGTAACTGTCGTTTTAATTTTTATTTAATAAATTAATGGTACGTATGAAAATAAGCAACTTTGTAATATATATTATCAGACAAATCGGCTTCTTTCTCTGTCAGAATTGATCAGTTGTTATCATAATTCTCAATTCTGAGGTAAAATCAGTATTCAGTGAAGAGTTTCCCATTACTGAGATCGGAGATGGCAGCTGTTACTGATGAGATTATATGTAGATAAAAAAAGAGATGAGGGGCGGAACTCTGTCTTTAGCTCCTCCCTATGCCTTTAGCTCCTCCCTATGCCTCTAGCTCCTATCTGTGCCTCTAGCTACTCTCTCCCTCCACCTCTTCCTTCTGACTCTAGCTCCTCCCTGTGCCTCTAGTTCCTCCCTTTGCCTCCAGCTGCTACTTCTGCTTCTAGATTCTCTCTTTAGCTCCTCCCACTGCCTCTAGCTACTCTCTCCCTCTAGCTCTTCCTTCCACCTCTAGCGCCTACCCCTGCCTCTAGCTACTCTCTCCCTCTGCCTGTAGCTCCTCCCTATGCCTCAAGCTGCTACTTCTGCTTCTAGACTCTCTCTTTAGCTCCTCCCCCTGCCTCTAGCTACTCTCTCCCTCTGCCTGTAGCTCCTCCCTATGCCTCTAGCTGCTACTTCTGCTTCTAGACTCTCTTTAGCTCCTCCCCCTGCCTCTAGCTACTCTCTCCCTCTAGCTCTTCCTTCCACCTGTAGCTCCTACCCCTGCCTCTAGCTACTCTCTCCCTCTGCCTGTAGCTCCTCCCTATGCCTCTAGCTGCTACTTCTGCTTCTAGACTCTCTCTTTAGCTCCTCCCCCTGCCTCTAGCTACTCTCTCCCTCTTGCTCTTCCTTCTGCCTCTAGCTCCTCTCTTTGCATCTAGCTCCTCCTCTCATCATGGATTCTCATCAGTAACAGCAGCCATCTCCTATCTTAGTAATGGGAAAGGCTTCACTGAATACAGATTTTACCCCAAAATTGAGAATTTTGATAATGACTGATCAATTTGGCAGAGAAAAAAGCAGATTTGTCTGATAAGATATATTACATAGTTGCTTATTTTCATGTGTACTATTTATTTATGAAATTCTATTTCAAATCATATATTTTTATATGATGGTAAGGTATACATTCATACAATTAAATAAATTTATGAAATAAAAATTAAACAAATTTCCACTTTAAGTAATTGGATGCAATTATGCACTTTCAAAAAGAGATCAATATATGAGGTTTATCTGACGGCCTAACATAATAATAATAATAATAATCTTTATTTCTATAGCGCCACATATTCCGCAGCACTTTACAATTCAGAGGTTCATATACAAGCATTAGTTATAGAAAATACAATAATTAAAGCAACGAAGACAACCCTGCTCCTGAGAGCTTACAATCTACAATTAGGTGGGGGTGGGGATGACAGGGTACAGGTGGTTATTTACAATGACAGTCCAGCAATCTCAAAGAAAGAAATGGGAGTAGATAAAGGCTGCCTGAACCAGTCAGCCAATCTTTGAGTTGCTTTTGGGTGCGGTGGAGCTTGACGGAGAGTTATGTTGTGAGAAGTCGTGGAGAGGGGCTATTTGGACTTAATTCGATTAGGGAGTGTGATAGGCCACCCTAAAAAGATGTGTTTGCGTCTGAAGCTGAGTAAGTTGTGGTTAGTCCTAGTTTCTTTGGGTAGAGCATTCCAGAGGACTGGTGTAACTCGGGAGAAGTCTTGGATCCGGGAGTGGGAGGTTCGGATTAGTGTGGATGTTAGTTGAAAGTAATTTCCAGAGCATAGAGAATGGGTAGGGTGATAGACAGAAATGAGGGTGGAGATGTAGGGGGTGCTGCACTGTGGAGAGCTTTGCGGGGGAGAATAAGCAATTTTAATTGGATCCTGTGATATATGGGCAGCCAGTGCAATGACTGGCACAGAGCAGAAGCATCTGAGAACCGGTTAGCCAGATAGGTGACCCTGGCTGCTGCATTAAGGATGGACTGTAGAGGAGAGAGTCTAGTTACGGGGAGATCAATTAACAGAGAATTGCAGTAGTCAAAGCGGGAGTGGATCAGGGCCACGGTGAGGATTTTTGTAGTTTCCATGATGATATATAGACCAAAGAAAAAATCCCCTAAGGCCCTGTGTGCACACTGCGTTTTTACCCTTGGTTTTACCTGCGGTTTTGCTGCAGAAATTTCTTGAGAAATGTTTGTAATCTTTCTGCAGACATTTCCCAGCAAAACCTATGGAAAAAAAAAAGCTGTGCGCACACTGCGTTTTTTTCTCAAGAAAATTCTTTCTGCAGAATTTCTTGAGAAAATTTCTTGAGAAAATGTGCATGTCACTTCTTTTCCGCAGGTAGCTGTGGTATACCCCCGGTATTTCACTCCATTCACTGTAATGTAATTGCGAAATACCGCGGGTATACCGCAGGTAGCAAATGATGTGCGGTATACCCCCGGTATAGCCGCGATTTACCTGCGGTATAGTTCATCACTGCCTGCGGTTTGCAGAGAAGTGATGTCATTATGACAGGAAGAGGAAGCGGAGCAGAGTAAACCTACATGTCACACTCCCTGGATGCTGCACAGAAGCACTTCCGTGTGACCTCCAAGTGCCCGTGCAGTCTGTGTCCCACTCCAGCCCCACGGCTGCCTGCACTGCAGTGTGTCAGTGTCTGCCCGCCCTGCAGTGTCATTGTTTGCCCACAGTGTCAGCAGCTTCTCACGCTGCAGTGCTGGCAGCCGCGGGGATGACGAGCGCTGCTGTCAGGTTAGATGAGATCATTAGCAGTGACGATCTCCTGCTCTGCTGACGTCAGCACGGTCACTATCTTCTATGCCCATCTCGCGGGCGGCCCGAGACTGTTACTAGCGGTGACGTCACAGGCTCTCACGATACTGCTGAGAACACGGCGGGCATAGAAGTCAGTGACAGCGCTGACGTCAGCAGTGCAGGAGATCGTCACAGCAGGTAATGATCTCAGCTAATCTCCTGAAGTCAGCGCTCGTTATCCCCTACAGTGACCTGGGCTGACCTATTGATGTTAGCTCAGGTCACTGCACTGCTCTCCCAGCCAATGGGGAACATTTTGTTCTTCATTGACTGGGACAGTGATTATGGTATGGATTACGCCGGACCTGGAATTGATTGTTCTTTTCAATAAATTGGTGAAAGAGGGAATGTTTTGGGGAATGTTTTTTCAAATAAAACTTTTTTTGTTGTCTATTTTTTATTCCTTACTGACTGGGTTTGTGATGTCGGGTATCTGATAAACGCTTGACATCACTAACTCCAGGGCCTGATGCCAAGAGACATTACACATCTGGCATCAACCCCATATATTACCCCATTTGCCACCACACCAGGGCAACGGGATGAGTTGGGGCGAAGCACCAGGATTGGCACATCTAATGGATGCGCCACTTCTGGGGTGGCTGTGGCCTGCTATTTTTAGGTTGGGGAGTGTCCAATAACAGTGGACCTCCCTAGTCTGAGAATACCAGACCACAGCTGTCCGCTTTACCTTGGCTGGCGATCCAATTTGGGGGGGGGACCCCACGTTTTTTGTTTTAAATTATTTATTTAATGTAAAATAACAGGGTGGGGTGCCCTCTGTTTTGGATTACCAGCCAAGGTGAAGCTGCCAGCTGTGGTCTGAAGGCTGCAGCCGTCTGCTTTACCCTAGCTGGCTACAAAAGATAGGGGGACCGCATGTCATTCTTTTTTATTATTTATTTTTTGGCTAAATACAAGGCTAAGCACCTTAGTGCCACATGAAAGTCACTAAAGGGTGCCAGCTTAGAATATGCAGGGGGGTGGGACATTATATATGTCTTTCTCATCTATTAGCTATCTATCTATCTATTCATCTATCCATCTTTCCCTATATCCATTATCTATCTATCTATCTATCTATCGATTATCTATCTATTATCTATATTATTTATTGTAGTTATAGCATAAAAAAACGCAGGGACCAACCTGCGGAAAAACTGCGGCAAAACCGCGGCAAAATCGCGGGAAAAACGCATGGTTTTGATGCGGTTTTTTTTTTTACCACAGGTACGGTAATCTTCAAATCCCAGAAGTTTCTCAAGAAATTTTCTTGAGAAAAATCACTTTTCTAGTGTGCACATAGCCTTAGAAAGGTTAAGGTTCAGATAGAGAGCAGACATGATGTTCAAAACTGCGGCCAAACAGTCACTGGTGTTCTGTAGTACAGCGTAGGTAAGGTCAGGGGATGAGGTGTATAGCTGTGTGTCATCAGCATAAAGATGGTACTGGAAGCTAAATCTACTGATTGTCTGTCCAACTGGGGCAGTGTAGAGGGAGAGAAGAAGAGGGCTGAGGACTGAACCTTGAGGGACGCCAACAGTGAGCGAAAGAGGAGTAGATGTGGAGCCAGCAAATAATACACTGAACGAGCAACCATACAGAAAGGAAGATAACTACCTATATAGAGGACATTAGTGGGAAGGTACATGGGTATATGATCTGGTGTCATCACCACCTTAGGGATCTACGAGGCCAACACCCACCATCTTGTCTGCTATTTTGCAAAATCCATCTAGCACAAAAAAGAGGAGGGTTTGGCTGTCTCCATAGCATACATACTGTAGACTTTAGTTCAGAGAATTAATTGCATATTTAACACCCACTTCTACTATACGCGACTATGATAAATGGTCATGTATGTAAGATTTGGGCCCAACAGGCCTTAGGGGTACCTTACACGCTGCGACATCTCTAGCATTTGCTGGCGATGTCGAGCGCGATAGCACCCACCCCCGTCGTATGGCCGATATGTGGTGATTGCTGCCGTAGTGAAAATTATCGCTACGGCAGTGTCACACGCACATACCTGCTCTGCGACGTCGCTGAGACCGGCGAACCGCCTCCTTTCTAAGGGGGCGGTTCGTTCAGCGTCACAGCGACGTCACAGTAGCGTCACTGAACCGCCGTCCAATATAAAAGGAGGGGAGGAGATGAGTGGCCGGAACATGCCGCCCACCTCCTTCCTTCCTCCTTTTCCAGTGGACGCAGATAAGGAAATGTTTGTCGTTCCAGCGGCGTCACACATAGCGATGTGTGCTGCCGCAGGAATGACAAACAACATCATACCTGCAGCAGCACCGATATTATGGAAATGAACGACGTGTCAAGGAGCAACGATTTTGCACGTCTTTGCGCTCGTTGATCGTCGCTCATTTGTGTCACACGCTGCGATGTCGCTAACGGTGCCGGATGTGCGTCACTAACAACGTGACCTCGACGATATATCGGCAGCGATGTCGCAGCGTGTAAAGCACCCCTTAGTCACAAGTCAGTGTTTAGTCAGTATTTCTATCAGTAAACCAAAATCATGAGTGGAACCTAAAGTGAGAGAAACTTAGAGACTCCTGATTTTGGCAACCAATACTGATATTTACTGACCCAAAACACTGACGTGTGAATAAGGCCAAGGGTGCCCTGTTTTTCTTTTTTAAAAATATGCAGTGAATGCTGTGAAGTGTATGTTATTTGTGACAGCACAGAGCAAGAAAAAAAATCAAGTTTCCCCTCCTGCATATTATCTCTGAACTAATATCAAGTGTCAGTTGCATTTTAGTTTACATGCTATTTAAGGGAAATAGGGCACATCATTTACCCTTTTTGTTTTTGAAAGAAAATGGCTTTGTAAAAAATTGAAAATGTGAGATATGGTATACTCCATATTTTATGCTCAAACCAACAGTGAAAATGATTAATAGGTGACACTTACTGGGGTCACATTACAAACTACATGCAGTTTTAAAGCATGAGATACATTTAGTAAGGATCATCAGTGACCCCTGACACATAGCCTGACCATGAAAGTACCAGGTTAAAGAATCAGTATACGCTGCCTGGCTTACAAAACACATTATAATTATCTATTTAATCTCTGCAGAGCTGATGCTGTAGGTAACATGGTGACACGTTTTGCCATGGTTCTCGCAACGATTTCAGCTGGTTGCTCCTGTGACCTGCAGCAGGATAGTCTGTTATCACCACTTTATTAAGTCATTCCTATAAAGCCTGCTTTACACGTTGCAATTTCGCATAGATATCGTATGCGATTTGCAACACCCCCATCGTCGTATGTGTGGCACGTTCAATTTGTTGAACGTGCCGCACAAACGATTAACCCCTGTCACACGTACTTACCGTCCATACGACCTTGATGTGGGCGGCGAACGTCCACTTCCTCTAGTGGGAGGGACATTCGGCGTAACATCGACGTCACGCGGCAGCCGACCAATAGAAGCGGAGGGGCAGAGATGAGCGGGACGTAAACATCCCGCCCACCTCTTTCCTTCCGTATTGCCAGCTGGAGCCGCGGGGGGCAGGTAAGATCTGTTCATCGTTCCCGGGGTGTCACACACTGCGATGTGTGCTGCCTCGGGAACATTGAACAACCCGACGTGCAATTCGTCAGGATTCAACGACGTGTATGCGATGAACGTTTTAACGTTCAATCGCAATCGCACGTACCTGTCACACAGTACAATGTACCTTACGATGCCGGATGTGCGTCACTTACGACGTGACCCCACCGACACATTGTAAGATATATTGTAGCGTGTAAAGCGGGCTTAACAGAAAGGGATTGTGCCATCAAAATTTTTTTTTTAATTTGCCATGTCTCTATCAATGTTTTTAAAACAACTCTGCCAATTTAACATTGTCTACTAAGTCTATAAATATGTTGATACTGCCGTTCTATAGAGATGAAATATAATCACAGGAAGAATTACTAATATAGCAGGTAACAATTATATACAGTCATGGCCAAAAGTTTTGGCACCCTTGAAATTGTTCCAGAAAATGAAGTATTTCTCCCAGAAAATTATCGCAATTACACGTTTTGTTATTCACATGTTTATGCTTACGTCGTACATTTTGTCAAATTGCAGTCTAGCTTTTTTATGTCTCTGTGTCAGCAGAGGGGTCCTCCTGGGTCTTTTGTCATAGAGTTTCATTTAATTCAAATATTGATGGATAGTTCAATAGTTCACACTGACACTGATGCACCCTGAGCCTGCAGGGTAGCTTGTATTTTTTTGCAACTTGATTGGGGCTACTTATCGCCCCTTCTGGATTATCCTGCATTGCAAACTTTCATCAATTTTTCTCTGTCGTCCACATCCAGAGAGATTAGCTAAAGTGTTAGGGTTGTAAACTTCTTGATTATGTTGTGCACTGTGGACAAAGGGACATCAAGGTCTCTGGAGATGGACCTTGAATTTGTTGATATTTTTCAACAATTTTTGTTTTTCAGTCCTCAGACAGTTCTCTATTCTTCTTTCTGCTCTCCATGCTTAGTGTGGCACACACAAATGCACAATGCAAAGATTGAATTAACTTCTCCCCTTTTTATCTGCTGTCAGGTGTGATTTTCATATTGCCCGCACCTTTTACTTGCCACCGGTGAATTTGAATGAGTATCATATGCTTGACAGTAAGTTATTTACCCACAATTTTGCAGTTTTGTGTGAAATTATGTCCACTTTGCCTTTTCTTTCTCTGTTTTTTTTGTGTTGTTCCAATATGCACAAAGGGAAAAAAAACGTGTATAAGATAAGATGTGTAATTGCAATAATTTACTGTGATAAATACTTAATTTTCTGCAACAATTTCAAGTGGGCCAACATTGTCAGCCATGACTGTATACAGTAGATATCACAGAAGAAAACCTTTTATTAGAGTGGATGATTACCTGCTCCCCCTCCATGCACAAGGACCTCGTTGCAGATTACAGAAAATGGCTAGAAAATTTCCCATGCTATTCTTTCTAAAGTTCATGTGGCTGCTATAAAGCATTTCTCTTAGAGGTGAACAAAAAGATTTACGGTAGTCTATGCAAGTGTAAAGTCCAATTTGGTCCTCCATGGAAACCAGACCACGCTAGTGTTCACCTCTGTACCGGCTGTTCTTTGCCCAGCATCCTAGTGTCTGTAGTGACTAGGCCTGTTACAAGGTCATCATCAACCAGCAGAACCCCCCAGGATATCAGGCAGAGAATGACCTGGGTAGAAAATATAAACAGGAGAGAAATAAACAATATTTACTAGCATCTGGTTTTAAAGGGAACCTGTCAGGTTCAATATGCACCCAGAATCACGAGCAGTTCTGGGTGCATATTGCTAATCCCTGTCTAATTGTCCCTGTATACACTAGCATAGATAAAGAGATCTATAGAAAAATTATTTCTAAAGATCTTTTATGATATGCTAATGAGCGAGGGGACTAGTCCCAAGGGCATTCCTTCCCCCAACTAGTCTGCCCTCTTAGCATATTAGCACCCCCACAGGGACTTGCTAACACGCTATTCAGTGCCCAGCGTCATCGGCATAGACGTGCGTACCTGTGTCCATCGTCACCGCCTCAGATCCTGGAATTAGGCTCAATGCTCATGGTCAGAAGTCCCGACACTTCCGGTCATGCGCATTAGACCTCTCTGAAGCTGGGACGCATACACCCGGCTTCATACTGCGCATTCAGATCATGTGCACTGAGCCTAAACCCGGCGTCTGAAGCGGTGACAACGGACACAGGTACACGCATCTATGCCGATGACACTGGGCATTAAATAGTATGTCAATACACCCTTGTGGGTGTGCGAATATGCTACGAGGGCGGACTAGTTGGAGGAAATAGTGCCTTTGTGACCAGCATTCATTAGCATATGATAAAAAATTTTTAGAAATACTTTTTTCTAAAGATCCCTTCATCTATGCTACTGTGATGCCCTGGACTAGCCAGGTAGTCACATACATACCAACATACACACCCCCCACCCTAGACAGTGACAACAGTCAATCAAAAACCCTTGTTGCCTCCCTCCAGGGTCTGATGTCCACACCAGGTGGGGCGGAGCAAGGCGGTTGGCCCCACCCACCAAGGAGTTCACAGGCCTGGAGGCGGGAAAAGTGACAGTTGAGTCTTGGAGGTGAAAGTAGGAGGACACAAACTGCAAGTGTCTGGGTCGGAGCCCAGGCACTGACAGCAAGGTTGGCAGACGGTGGTGGCCGTCTGCAGGAGTTAGCGGAACTCTGCAGAGCCGTAGGACCGGGGTCGGGCGTTGGCCCGCCGGTACCGAACCGGGGAGCGGAGTGAAGCTAAGCACACAGGCAGGGCCATCGGACCCCGACCAGGCTTGGAGCCACCGTCAATAGTCAAATCCGAGTGTGACAGGAACCCCAGGGGTTTCCCAACAACCAAGTCCCGATAGAAGGCAACCGCTCACATCGTGAGGATATACAGCCACCGCCACAGGCTAGAGATCCAAGGGCCAGCGCCTGCGGGCAAAACGGGCTCCTACGGCACCTATACGCCGGGGAGTGGAATACCGGTGGGCAACCACAGGAGTCAGAACATTCTAAAAGGTGCAGGGAAAGACAGCCACCACCAGCCGTCCGGGGAGAGCACAACAACAGCACTGCAGCCGGCTGCGGGACCCGTCCATCCGGCCGTTTTGATTTACCAGAGACTCTGTCAGTGATTGTCTGAGTGAGTACACCAGTGCCGTCCGGCACCGCGCCGCGCAGTCCCTGCACCCCAGCCATCCAGCCTCCCCGTTACATCACCGGGCCCTGGGAACACCAACCCCCCTACCCACGGAGGGGACAACATCTCAGCTGCACCCTACCATCTCCCCCGGGAACCCCGTTACCAGCAGCGGTGGTGCCATCATCACCACGTCCCGTGGGTGGCGTCACGAACAATCTCCCTAAATATACCACCCCTTTTCACTCACGGGCAAGGAGCGCTGCTCGAGTCCCCGGGTCCGGCCCACCGCTCGAGCCACCGAGCAGCAGTAGCAGAAGCCCCGGACCCGAGCATGGCGAGCGCGTCCCCTCCGCCCGCGACACTACTAGATACAGGGAGGAGTAATCAGGGATTAGTAATATGCACCCAGAACTGCTCGTGGCTCTGGGTGCATATTGGACCTGACAGGTTCCCTTTAATTACTAAGCACACTGCACATTGTCAGTAGCCTTAGATAAACATATATTTACACCTAACAAACAATTGTCTATAAAAATCATTGGCTCCTGGCTTTTATTACTTACAATATGTATTTTTCTTTTCTAGAGCTTCTTGGCAAAATCTGTAAAAGGGAGCCATATGCTAAAAACAATGTGCACACTGCTTCTGGTGCAAGCTTTGTGGAAAAGAGGTCGTACATTCATTTGTATTCATTGTTATTTTTTCAGACAAATCTTGAATAAGACACATAATGGATGCTGCCGCTATTATGTGCGGTGACTCATCGTGAATTGTACACGGCTAATAACATACATGGATATTCCTTACACCCACGACTAATCAGTGTAAACACAAGAGGACACTTAGATTTGATACTTATGACTAACAAATTTGTCAACAACATTTATGAAATATTTAGGTCAGGATGGCACTGAAGTACTCGGCTATGGCCTCTAACACGTCCTCATAATCAGGGCTCTGAGTGCAGATTTCAATTACCATCCCTGTCTATGGCCGCAGCCCTGATTGTGATGTGCTGCAAGTCTGTGTCATATCCATTTTTTGAATTTGGTTTTGCAGCTGTTGAAGTATGAAAAATGAAGAAGAAGGTACTATTCCACATATACAGAATATAATATCATGTAATATTTCATATGCAATATACTAAAAGATAATAATATTACATTAGATACACTAAGGACAATGTATCAGGGACACCTACACGTTACAACCAGAGATGAGCGAACCCAATGTTCCGTGTTCAGTGTTTGTACCAAAAACCGACTTTACAAAAACAACCAGAGTTTGGGTTTGGAAATTGTGTGCTTTACGAATGCATCGCTGTGCTCTGGTACACTCAGTGCTCAGCATAGTATGAGCCTCTTGCAGTGTTTGATTGGCTCGCACTGGGGGTAACAACAGCGTGATCATATGTAGTGTGCACCAAACCAAGAAAATGGAAAAACCCCACCCACCTTCCCCCGGAAGTAATCTTCTTATGGCTGGCTGCATGTGGATGGAGACCGAACTCCCCAATTAGTGACTTCCATTGGGGTTCAGATCAAGTCCTGCCGAAGCAACCTTTGACGGGTCTGCTCATCTCTAGTTACAACTTAATGAGCCTTTATGACATCCGTTTCTACATCCATAGACATTAATATGTAGGTTGGTTTGCCCTTTGCCGTTATGACAGCTTCCACTCTTCTAGGAAGGTTTTCTACAAGATTTTGGAGGTATCTGTGGGAAGTTTTGAACGTTCATCCATAAGAGCATTTGTGAGGTCAAAAACTGATGTTGGATAGGGCCTTGTTCACAATCTCCATTCAATGGAGTTGAGGTCAAAGATCTCAATCAAGTTCTTCCACACCAATGTCACCCCAGCCATGTATTTATGGACTTTACTTTGTGCCCTGGTCACAGTCATGGGGAAGAGAAAAAAGTATTCCCCAAGCTGATACCACAAAGTTGTAAGCAACAAATGTCTTCACATTAAGATATCCCTTCATGAAGACTATGGGGCAAGACTGACAACTGAAAAATAACAACATAGTATTATCTCTCCTCCACCAAACTATACAGTTGGCGCAATGCAGTCAGGCGGGAAATGTTCTTCTGGCATTTGCCTAACTCAAACTGTTCTATGAGACTCCAGATATAAAAGCGTGAGTCATCACTCCACATAACATATTTTTACTACTCCAAAGTCAACTGACAGCATGTTTTTGGCCAATCCAACCAGTGTTTTGCAAGATGCTTGATAATGTAAGCTGATCAGCCACCTTTGTGGCTGACTGAATGTTTAGCAGGAAACAAAATTCCGAATCGACTTGTTGCAGTAGTGACGTCGTTTTACAAGCAAGTTGAACTAGATGGACCTGGAAGGTTGAACTAGATGGACCTAGGTCTTTTTTCAACCTAAGTAACTATGTAACTATGTAGCCAAAAAATGTAAATTATTTCAATTCCTTTAGACTTGTTTGATGCAATCATGGTACTTTGCGGGTTGCAATGTGACCCCTTTCAGCTACGATATAATAGCTAAGTACAGTGATCTTTGGTTGCTCAGCCTTTGTCGCCTTATTGTCAATGTAAAAATTTACTTTTAAAAATATATGTAAAAATGTATTGTCAATGTGAAATTTCATGTCTATGGGTGCATGAAAAACATTGGACTGCACTTGGAAGTCATATAAGTGCAGTTTGACTTATGCGGACACAGAAAATGGAGAAGATGGAGAAATTAAGTTCTCTATCATCTCTTTACCTGTGCAACAATTCTTTAATGTGAGAGAATCGGATCACAGTAGACTGACACTCGGATCAAATTCTGATTATTACCATAATCGATATGATTCTCTTGCATGTGACTCTAACCTGAGAGATCAGCCAAAAGATCGGTGTCGGGCAGCAGGTCTGTCCATTAAGTCATCAATGAAGAGATTACGAATGAGCTCAAGGAAACGATGGGCCACGTGATTTAGGATCTGGGTGGGTGACATTATAAAATGTGTAGCTGTAGGGGCCCCGTGGAATCAGCCAGGGTGAGTACACTTTAATGCTCTTTTGACCAGTGTTTGCTGACGTTAGCAAAATATCAGTTTTAGGATGAAAGTGTATTATGTTGATTTGTTTTGTAGTTTATGAAAAAATGTTCTCTGTTTTGGTGAAGATTTGCGGCATAATGCATACATTCTTTATATTACTACACATAATTGCACAAGGACATAATGTGTGTGCGAAAGGCATCCATGACATGCTTGATGGATGGTGGTATGAAAGGGTTGGGAGACACAAGTGTTTTATGTGCATTTGATTTTAACTTGCTTCTATTTTGGTAATGGTATTTATTTTCATTGGCCATTAGATTAATATCAGTTTGTATAGACCATGTCTTCTCGGCATTGACTTCTGCCTCGCTTAGCAATGAGATGCTGATGATGTCATAGTGATGTCACATCTATTCATGGCAACAACCTTAAGTGGGCTTTACACGGTAGCGATATCACTAGCAATTTGTAGCAATAGCAAGCGTGTAAGTACCCACCCCCGTCGCGCATGCGATTGTTTGTGATCGCTGCCGTGGCGAACATTATCGCTACGACAGCGTCACACATATTTACCTGGTCGGCGGTGTCGCTATGACTGCCGAACAATCCCTCCTTCAAGGGGGAGGGACGTTCGGCATTAGAGTAACGTCACCGCAACGTCACTAAGCGGCCGGCCAATCAAAGTGGAGGGGCGGAGATGAGCAGGACGTAACATCCCGCCCACCTCCTTCCTTCCGCATTGTGGCCGGCGGCAGATAAGGAGACGTTCCTCGCTCCCGCGGTGTCACACATAGCGATGTGTGCTGCCACATGAGCGATGAACCACCTGGATAAACAACCCTTACCGATTTTTGAGTTTGGGACAACCTCTCCATGGGAAATGATTTTCACCATTTTTGAGGTCGCTTAAGGTCGCTGGTCAGTGTCACACGCTGCGATATCGTTAATGACGCCGGATGTGCGTCACTAACAACGTGACCCCAACGATAAAACATTAACGATATCGTAGCGTGTAAAGCCCCCTTTAGGCTGGGTTCAGACATACTGAAAAATTGCACCAGTGAAGACTGAAAATTGTGGACTTGACTGGTTCTGTGTGAACATCCTCAATGTAGATGGGTTCCAGATCTACTTTTCATTGCATACATTATTCTGGTCTGTAGAACGGAGCAAAGTAGGGCATGCTGCAAGTTTTTTTTTTTTTGCCGTAGTCAGCATAATAAATTTGCCATGTGCACTTGCTATAATGGTTTTGTGTGCTCTCCCTGTGCGGGCCATGGCACATGTGGCCAGCACACAGATTGGTTATATGCTCATCTGAATTCACCCTTACTATGAAAGCAACACAAAGCTCACATTATTGCTGTGCTTAAGAAAATTAGTGACAGCCCATAATATCAAAATCTTAAGAACATACAACATGGCCTTGGAATGATTGTGCAAGGATGAAGTCGGTACGGGACGCTTTACCAGGCACCTCGGATGCTACATAATTGGTACTTTATTTTCCAGATTATAAGACGCACTTTTCCTAAAAATATGGGAGGAAAATGAGGGGTGCATCTTATGATCTGAGTATAGCTTTCCAGGGGGTCGTGGAGAGGGGGTCACAGGAGGCAGGGGAGATGCTGCTGGCCGTGGGCGCTGTGCTATGGGCTTACTGCGGGTGGTGGACTATACTGCGGGCAGTGGGCTGTGCTGCAGGCTTAGAGCTGTGCTACTGTGCTGCGAGCGATGAGGCAGGGGTCAGCGGTGCAGGCTTCAAATAATGGCACTCAGAGTAATTGCATGTGCAGATGGAGGTCTCGACTCAAGATCTCATCTGCGCACGCGCCGCCTCCAGCCTATTGATTCCTTCCAGACTTAAGGAAAATAGCACCCGAAGGTGGCGCATGTGCAGATGAGATCTCGGCTTGTCATTAAGCCAAAAGCTCCATCTGTGCATGTGTGGTGCCCTGGACTAGCCAGGTCGTCACAGGTAACATACATACACCCCCACCCCCACTAGACAGTAACATTAGCCAAACCAAAATCCTTGTTGCCTCCCTCCAGGGTCTGATGTCCACACCAGGTAGGGCGGAGCCAAGCGGTTGGCCCTACCCACCAAAGAGTTCACAGGCCTGGAGGCGGGAAAAAGAGACAGATTTGTCCTGGAGGTTGAAGTGAGAGGAGTAAAGTGGAGAGTGTCTGGGTTTATGGCCCAGGCACTGACAACAAGGTTGGCAGATGGTGGTGGCCGTCTGCAGGAGTGGTGAATCAACGCGGAACCGTAGAACCGGGGTCGGGCATTGGCCCGCCGGTACCGACCGGGGAGCAAAGTGAAGCCAGCACACACAGGCAGGGCCATCGGACCCGGCTAGGCTTGGAGTTGCCGGCAACAGTCAAATCCGAGTGTGACAGGAACCCCAGGGGTTTCCTAACAACCAAAGACCCGTTAGAAGGCAACCGCCCACACCGTGAGGGTATACAGCTACCGCCTAAGGCTAGGGACCCAAGGGCCAGCGCCTGCGGGCAAACGGGCTCCTCCGGCATCCATACACCGGGGAGTGGACTACCATTGGGGATCCACCGTAGTCAAACAAGTACACAAAGGTTCAGGGAAAGACACTGCAGCCGGCTGCGGGACCTGTCCATCCAGCCGTTTGGTTTACCGAGGACTTTGTGCATCTCTGGCTGAGTGAGTACACCCGTGCCATCCGGCACCGCGCCGCGCTGTCCCTGTAACTCTGCACCTCACCGACCCTGCCTCTCCGTCACACCACCAGGCCCCAGGACCACCAACCCCTACCCACGGAGGGGGAAAACAACATCCCAGCTGCTCCCTACCATTGCTCCCGGGATCCCCGTCACCAGCAGCGGTGGTGCCCATCTTCACCACAACCCGTGGGTGGCGTCACGGACTAAATCCCCCAAACCAACCACCCTTTTCACTCACGGGCGAGGAGCGCCGCTCGAGTCCCCGGATCCGGCCCACTGCTCGAGCAACCGAGCAGCAGCCACAGCAGCGCCGGACCCGAGCGTTAGCGAGTGCAGCAGCGGCGTCCACCCCGCCCGCGACACACGCACCACCTCCAGGTGCCATTTCTTTGAAGCCCGCAATGCCGACAGCTTCAACATGCTCCTCCTGCCTCACAGTGCCCGCAGTGAGCATCTGGGACTGGGGCACCCACTGCACCACCTGCAGCATCACCCTACTTCATCACCGCCCCTGCCTCCAGTGACCCCGCTCCACCGCTGCCACCCCCCATCCGGTAAGACAGCACCTGATTATATGAACGATCCCATATTTTTTCCTTATTTTTTCTCTAAATTTGGAGTGCGTCTTATAAAACGAAAAATACGGTATGTCTTTTTGAGACAGTATTTGTGAGCTTCCATGGTCTGCCCCGTCACAAGTGCTCGTTTCATAACTTGGATGCTTATATATGTAGGTGTCACAAAGTTTACTCATTATCTGTTACATCATATGCCTCATGGGCAGAACAGTATATGTATATATAGTATAACAAAGCTTTGCACATGGTAGGAAGGATTTTGTTCTTTCTCTTTAGAATGAACATCATCATAAAGTGTGATTATGCCTATAAGCAGATATTATAATAAGACTTCTATTTATTCTTCCAACAATCCACACGGAAACAGCAGGACAATTGGTGTTCACAGTAGATAGAAGATGTAGAATGAGGTCAGAGATATTCAGAAAAACTAAAGGCAAGAGGAAGTAATGGGCCTCAGTAACCATACCTTATAATAGGACATCACGGACATCACCCAGAGGATATTAATACAATTATGTTCTTCACTCCTCTCTCGCAGAGTACACTGAAAGCCGCAGTTACAACATAAAGAGTAATCTGCTTAATCTAGGGAAATAGAGAAAATTATTATACTCGGAGAATGAATGAGAAGTCATAACGGAACCAACTGGATACAATCTCATTGTCTAGGATGGAAAAGTGATTAGGAAATACAATGGCTCTAGTTCTGTTTAGTATTTCACTCCATTTTCATGCAGTGTACTAATATGTAAAAAAAACTAATGTAATTGATCCATGTAACATAAATACCTCCATGTATGAAGGTCAAGGATGGCAGAATGCTATTGCTTGAGTATAAGGCTGCACCACATTACTGGTAGGAATTATAGCCCAAAAAATTGTTGGTTAGTACGAAAACCGTAGCATTGATTTACTTTACAGGAAACACTTTTAGGATTTTAAATTGTGCTAGTTAATAGGGCTGAGCGGATCCGGACTGTAAAAGTCCGGATCCGCGCGGTTTCAATGCTATCTAGGTGCCGGACCCGGGCGCGGGATTCCGAATGCACGATCCAGATTCCGCAAATAAAGTAAAAATAAACAAAACAACATATAAGCGTCAGTTTCATACTTACTGTCACGCTCCCGGTGTCCCAGCAGCGCTCCTTACCCACTGGTCCGGTCTCACCGTCGCTGCACCGCTCTGTACCCACTGATCCGGCTTCACCATCATTGCACCGCTCCGTAACCAATGATCCAGCCCACGTGTCCACCGGTCATGGCTGCCGCTCCCGCTCGTGCTCTCCTGCGTCCTGCTCCTAGTCTCATGAGTCTGACCCTGAGTCTTAGGCGGGGTTTGCACACTACGACATCGCAGGCCGATGCTGCGATGCCGAGTGTGATAGTCCCCGCCCCCGTCGCAGCAGCGATATGTGGTGATAGCTGGCGTAGCGAAAATTATCGCTACGCCAGCTTCACACACACACTCACCTGCCGTGCGACGTCCCTGTGGCCGGTGACCCGCCTCCTTGTTAAGGGGGCGGGTCGTGCGGCGTCATTGTGACGTCACACGGCAGGCGGCCAATCGGAGCGGAGAGGCGGAGATGAGCAGGATGTAAACATCCTGCCCACCTCCTTCCTTCCGCATATCCTACGGAAGCCGCAGTGAGGCCGGTAGGAGACGTTCCTCGCTCCTGCGACTTCACACACAGCGATGTGTGCTGCCGCAGGAGCGAGGAACAACATCGGACCATTGCGTCGGCGTAATTATGAATTACGCCGACGCTATACCGATGATACGATTACGACGCTTTTGCGCTCGTTAATCGTATCATCCAGCCTTTACACACTGCGATGTCGCATGCGATGCCGGAAGTGCGTCATTTTCAATTTGACCCCACCGACATCGCACCTGCGATGTCGCAGTGTGCAAAGTGCCCCTTAAGGCTGCTTTACACCAGACAATCTATCGTGCGATAGATCATCAGGGTCACGGTTTTTGTGACGCACATCCGGCATCGCTGGCGATGCCGGTCTGTGTGACACCTCCTAGCGACGCAGTATCGCTCACAAATTGTGAGTCGTGTACTGCTCGCTAGGTTCCATAATATCGTTTAATTTAGTTGTTCATTGTTTCCGGGGTAGCACACGCCGCTCCGTGTGACACCCCGGGAACGATCAACAGCAGGTCACCTGCGTCACGCGGCCGCCGCCGGCTATGTGAAGGAAGGAGGTGGGTGGGATGTTTACTTCCCGCTCATCTCCGCCCCTCCGCTTCCATTGGCCGGCGGCCGTGTGACGTCGCTGTGACGCCGAACGTCCCTCCCACTCCAGGAAGTGGATGTTCGCCGCCCACAGCGAGGTCGCACGAGAGGTAAGTACGTGTGACGGGGGGTTACCGACTTTGTGCGCCACGGGCAGTGATTTGCCCGTGACGCAAAAAGGACGGGGGCGGGTACGATCGATTGAGAAATTGCACAATCGGTCGTACCGTGTAAAGCAGCCTTTAGACTCATGGCTCTGTATAGGATCGGGCCACGCCCACTCTCCTGGTCTTATAGGCCCAGCACACCTGCAGCAGGAAATGACATGAGGATGTGCTGGGTATATAAGACTGGCCTTTCCATGTGGGCGGGGCCTGATCAACGTGTCTTGAAGGCTTGTCTTGTGAGCTAGGTGCTCAGGTCCCCTTGTGCCGTGTCCTGTACTACTGCCTGTCATTACTACCCAGCACCTGTACCAGTATCCTGCATTGTCTGAAGGAACTCTGTGACCCCAGTGACTTTGTTCTACCCTTTCCCTGTGGGACGCTGTCCCTGCCCCGTTAGTGCTCCGGCTACTGTGTATCCAGGCCTCCGGTGGGGTGCACGGTCGAGTGGATCCACCTCCTGAACCTAACACTTACCGAGACACGGTGTCATGGCAGCACACTGCTTCAGGGTCGCGCTTTCAGTTCCTGTACTTGAACGCAATCACACAGCTTTCCCCGCCCACCGGCCATCCTGGCACCTATGATTGGTTGCAGTCAGCTGACATGCTGCCACTCAGGGTGGGGGCGCGTCTAGCTGCAACCAATTACACGCGCTGGTGTGAGGGCAAAACAATGAATATTGAATTGTCGGCTGCGGAAGGTAAAAGCGTGACCCGGAAGGAGTGTGCCGCCATGACAGTGCCTCGGTGAGTATGCCGCACTTGCTCCTACCCCCTATCCCCTCCACAAACGTTTTTAATCTCTGGATTCCGGTCTCCATTGACTTATATGGGCACCGGATTCTGGAGTGGATAGGACTCTTTTTAAAACCTGGCAGTGATCCACCGAACCCTGGATTTTTGGGCGTTGTCTAATTTTAGGCAGTTACTTAAAGGGAACCTTCAAGGAGGATTTTACTCATGGAACTTGTGGTTTGGTTGTCCAACAATAAAAGTGAAACTTTTTTTTTAACAAATCCAATGTCCCAGTGCTGAGAATTCAATGATTGAAATCAGGTCCCAATTCAGCTGCAAGTGCACTGAGGATGTGTTGGTGCACTTGCATTTCTCACAATGCATTTGTAGCCTAATTTTCTTAGTATTTCAAAGCTTGATTGAGCAATACAGAAACATTTGATCTGTAAAAAATGGTTTTGCTTTGTTGTACAAGGGGCCATATTATAAATATATATACAGTGGGGAAAATAAGTTTTTGATACACTGCTGATTTTGCAAGTTTTCCCACCTAAAAACAATGGAGAGGTCTGTAATGGAGAGTTCTGATCTCAATCCTATTGAAAATGTATGGGCAAAGCTGAAAAGGCCGGTGTGAGCAAAGCGACCTACAAACATGGCTCAGTTACCCCAGTTTTGTCAGGAGCAATGGGCCCAAATTTCTCCAAACTATTGTGACAAGCTTGTGGAAGGAGATCCAAAACGTTTGATCCAAGTCATACAGTGTAAGGGCAATGGTACCAAATACCAATGAAATGTGTGTAAACATTTGTCTGCAGAAAGTAATAAAAATGCCTAAAAACATTCTGTCTCTCATTATTCTGGCATTTGGCAAATAGAAATAATTTTGGTTCCTAATTGACCTAAAACGGGAAAGGTTTATTCTAATTTCATGTCAGATAGTGAGAAAAACATGCAGATGTGTCTTTTTAGATAATGTATGTAAAGGCTACTTTACACACTGCGATATCGGTCCCGATATCGCTAGTGTGCGTACCCGCCCCCATCTGTTGCGCGACACGGGCATATCGCTGCCCGTGGCGCACAACATCGCCCAGAGCCGTCACACATACTTACCTGTCCGGCGACGTCGCTGTGACCGGCGAACCGCCTCCTTTCTAAGGGGGCGGTCCGTGCGGCGTCACAGCGACGTCACTGAACCGCCGCCCAATCGCAGCGGAGGGGCGGAGATGAGCGGGACGTAACATCCCGCCCACCTCCTTCCTTCCGCATAGCGGCCGGGAGGCAGGTAGGGAGACGTTCCTCGCTCCTGCGGCGTCACACGCAGCGATGTGTGATGCCGCAGGAACGAGGAACAACCTCGTTACTGCTGAAGTAACGATTTTTGGGAATTAGGACCCGTGTAGCCGATTAGCGATAAATCACGCTTTTGCGACGATTTTACATCGCTGAACGCTGTTACACAAAGCTATATCGCTAACGATTGCGGAAGTGCGTCACCAAAACCGTGACCCCAACGACAAAATTCGGGCGATATCGCAGTGTGTAAAGCCCGCTTAACCGTCTACTTTCAATTATATACTGTATATGTGCCGCCCCCGCGTCAGCAGCCAGGCTGCTCATATCCGGATCCGCGGTGGCTCGAGGGGTCTCCAGGGCCACTCAGAATAAAAGGGGGGATATTTACAGGGGAAAATTCGTGACGCTACCCGCAGTGCGTGGTAAGATGGAGTACCACCGCTGCGATTGGGAGTACCCGGTGGCGATGGTGTGGGCAGCCAGGTGTTTAACCCCTCCACGGGTAGGGGGGATGCCCCGGGACTCGGTGAAGGTGATGGGGAGGTGCCGTTGGGACGGTAAGGGTCACTTGAGTACTCACTCAGTTCAATAACGCAGACACCGACAACTGTGGTAAACCAGAGTTCTTGACACCGCTGCCGTTTGGACGGAGCACGTCTGGATCCCGTGCCCGTTGGTGTTGCCTTTTAGCCTGTGACCTTTTCCTTGGCACCTTTTCTTCTAACTCGTCCCTTTAGCATAAAACTAGTCGGGTCCCGCTCACCAGTGTGGCTAACTGGATGAGCTTGCTCTCAGGGTTCACGATTGGGATTTTCTGGACTATGTAGTGGGAAAGTCCTATCCTCCTTGTTGCGCTAGTACCCCGATTTTGGAGCGGGTGGAGAACGGATCTTGAAGGCTCTGTCCTCGTCGGGTAAATTGTCAGGACGCCTGAAGCTCCTTCCTGACCAAGGGTCCATGTACGCCGTCGTGCCCTGGCCCCTGCCCGGTGATAGCACAAGGCCGCCGGCTGTCCTCCTCGACAGTCCGTGCCCCTTGTCATGATCCCCTGTGAACGGGGTCCAGCTCATACCAGGCCCAGACCAACGTCTGCCACCTAGTAGTCTCAAGGAGCCCGGCTCCTGACCTCTCCTCTCGAAAGTCACCACTTCACAACTCTACTGTCTCCTGACTCAGTGACTCCTGACACTCCTGACTGCCCCTTACCAACCCCCCAAGTGGACAACCCTTTTCCCTTTAGGTTAGCCACTGGTGTGTCTGGTGGGTGTGGTGCATAGTGTTTCTAGGATTTTGATTAGCTTGTTCTTGGCAACACCAAAGGTCAGGGACCCGTAACCAAGGAGGAGGTGGATATTGTACAGGAGGGCAGATTGCACAATACCCTGTGACGACCTGATAGGCCAGGGCGTCACATATATCTATGATACTAGTGCTCTGAGTAAGATCCTTCTGACAAGTTCCATTTAACATGAATCATACACCAATGTTCCAATTTTACAATAGTATCTCACAACTATCCTTTTTTGGGGCATCTTCCCAGAGAGCACAGATTGTGGAGGAGAATCAGTGTTAAATAGGGATGAATGGGTGTACAATATTAGGGAATTGTTTCATTTTTTTTAAATTCATGTACTTGGGAAAAATATATTTTTTGCAGTTGTCATTTAAAATGTTGCATCATTTGGCTTTAACATTCTGTTTGTTTCCCGGCACATTTCGCTTTAATGTTGTCTGTGGCCATAACTAAGCTGAGAAGAGCTCAGAAAAAGACAGACCAAAAAGTTACAAACCCCCTTTATCTGACCATCATAGCGAGCTGAAAGACAAATTCTCCATTAATTCTTTCTGCAGCCAGCAATGGACAGAGCAACACTGAGGAGCACAGTGAGAAGTGCTCTTTGGTGCAGTTTCGTGCTTAAACTAGCAAAGTAATATGTGTCGTAAATCAATTGCAAATAAGCCCTAATATTGCCTATTATCCTGCTGATTTTTGTCTCCATGGTAACAGACTACAAGTAAATTGTGTAGTCTGAGGCTATGTGCGCACTAGAAATGTGAAGTTTCTCAAAAAAATTTCTTGAGAAACTTCTGGGAGTGAAAGATTTCCGGACCTCCGGAAAAAATCCGCACTAAATCCGCATGTGGATTTGCCGCGGAATAGCCGCGAATTTGCCGCGATTTTCTCGCGGGTGGTTCCCTGCGGATTTTGCAAGCTGTACTGCCGAAATCCGCAGGGTACCTGCGGAAAAGAATTGACATGCTCATTTTCTCAAGAAATTTTCTCGAGAAATTCTTCTCAAGGAAATTTCTTGAGAAAAATCCGCACAGTGCGCACAGCTATTTTTTTTTCTCATAGAATTTGCTGGGAAATGTCTGCACAAAGATTGCAGACATTTCTCAAGAAATTTCCGCGGCAAATCCGCGGGTAAATCCGCGGGTAAAACGCACTAGTGCGCACAGAGCCTGACACTGTTTTATATGCCCTTTTCTTCCATGCATTCTGCTGACATTTTAAATAATCTGAATCACTATCTGTAGTGGATATGCAAATTGTCTTTTCACAGAGGAAAGAGCAGGACGTCATGTGAGCTGTACATGGGAAACAGAAGGAGAGAGTCAATGGTGGGGATTGAATTCACTGAAGGTGTGAATGGGCAACACATTATAAAGAAAATAGTGAGTAAAATAAAGATGAAGGCAGATAAAATGTAGAAATCATTTTTCTATAAACTTGTCATGGAATGTTTGGTTTTGCACACTCCTGCCATGTTGTTGGACTCTGTTCACATCACAGAGTCTGACAAGCAATTTGAGGTTTCTGTATTGAACAGCCAGAGACGGGCCTCGGCTGGTACATGTTCACTGGTCTTCAGCACTGCAGGGGGTTAATACTGGTGAGCAGGACCTAAGAGCTTAGGCTACCAATTGCTTTCTGCAGCTGTCTCCTCCCTATGTAAAGCACAGTTTCCTTCCTGTTTGTGCCGATGATAGCTGCAGCGTTATCGGTATTTGTCACATAGCGAGATCTCTAGTGAGATCGCTGCTGAGTCATGGTTTTTGGGACGCACCAGTGACCTCATTAGCGATCTCGCTGTGTGTGACACTGAGCAGCGATCTGGCCCCTGCTGTGAGATCGCTGATCGTTACACAAAGCCCTGGTTCATTTTTTGTATGTTGCTCTCCCGCTGTGAAGCACACATCGCTGTGTTTGACAGTGAGAGAGCAACGATCTGAATGTGCAGAAGCAGGGAGCCGGCTTCTGACAGACTGCGGTAAGCTGTAACCAAGGTAAATATCGGGTAACCAAGCAAAGTGCTTTGCCTGGTTACCCGATATTTACCTTGGTTACTAGCGTCCGCCGCTCTCAGGCTGCCAGTGTTGGCTCCCTGCACATGTAACCGGAGTACACATCAGGTAAATAAGCAAAGCGGTTTGCTTATTAACCCGATGTGTAGTCTGGCTATGAGTGCAGGGAGCCAGCGCTAAGCGGTGTGCGCTGACAACCAAGGTAAATATCGGGTAACCATGCGATTGGTTACCGATATTTACCTTAGTTACCAAGCGCAGCATCGCTTCCATGCGTCGCTGGGGGCTGGTCACTGGTCGCTGGTGAGATCTGCCTGATTGACAGCTCACCAGCGACCATGTAGCGACGCAGCAGCGATCCTGACCAGGTCAGATCGCTGGTGGGATCGCTGGAGTGTCGCTAAACTGTGATGGTACCTTTAGGTCCAGCAATCCCGGTTTTGGTGGTTTTCCTGTGTAGGGTGATCCGTGTTGCGCTTCTGAGTAGTGTGAGCGTTTTCCTGTTGTGCGTTACTGTCCCTCCTTTTTTCCATTGTTTCTCAGTACACATCTTCTTTGTTTTGAGTGCTGTGTGTACGAGTTTCCATTCTCCCTTGTCTGTGTCATTTTTTGGGTTTTTTTTTGTTTTCTGGCCCACTCCAAAAGTGTGAGAGAGGGGGAGTAAGCTCAGGGCTTGGACAAGAGTTAGGGTCACGCTGGGAGCTCAGTCCTGGTTACCATCAAACCTACCTCCGAGATAAGGGACAGTGCACAAACTCTTGTTTGAGGGACAGCTTAGGGTCACCTGTCCCATCATTACATACCCCGTGATACCCCTCGACAAAACTACATCTAAGGCTTTATTCACATTTTTATTGATTCTGTTTGTCTATAGGAACAGACTATCGGAATGTTTGATATCATAAGTTAAGCAAACAGAAGCAGAGCCACTGGCAGTGTCCATTTTTAGAATGGAAAAAGCTCATGCAGATAGTGTCACACTGCACTAGGGAAGCTACTGAAGCCACAAGCAATGTAGCTTCAGAGTGCAGTTAGCAGGCAAACCACCAGAGGGCAGTAGAGTAGTCAGTGAGCCGGGTCTGTAGCAGAAGGTCTCGACAATGATTTAGGGATAGTCAAATCGTGGTCAGGTGATAGCAAAGGGTCAGAGGCCACAAAGTCTTAAAAGTAGCAGAAGGGAGAGACGAAGGCCGGAGTATAGAATGAGGATACAGGTCAGACGCCAGGAGGTCCATGTACAAACAAGGGAGGAGGACAAAAAGGTCAGGATAGGGATAAGATAGACAGGGAAGGGTAAACAGTGGACAGGAGTGGGTAGTCAGGGACCAGGAGGGACGAATGAACGGAGGAGGGTACGGGGCAGAACAAGGTAGCAGGAAGGCAGGACAGATCGGGAAACTCATCAGAGTCAATAACACATGCTGCAGAGCATAAAATATCACTGGCGCTGAACCGGAGGTGCAGTCCCATGATATAACGTAAAGAAAACCGGAACGAGGCAGGGAGGAATTAACCCCTGACATGACCAGGCCGGAGCTGGGAAAAACCACAGCAGCAGATACCAGCCTGGATCATGACAGAACTTTATTGTCTATTTTTAAAAAACAAAATCCAGATAAACCACATCATAATCAATGGGGCCCCTTCATTTCCATTCCAATTCAACGGATCCCTTACATGACTACAATTTTCCAGTAATAACAATAATCATCAAGATAACGGAATTCCTTGTAGAACAGATGTTACATATTTCATTCAGGAGCTGACCTGAATACTCTATGGAATGCTCTTGTTAAGTCAACATTTGGTGTCTATTATACGTCTGAATAAAATAGAATTCTCTGAACAGAAATGTATCATGAAGTGATGTGCAGAAAACTGACTAAACACTATCATGCTCTTCAAATAGATAAAAGTGAATGAAATCTGACCTACAAAATGCCAGAGCTTCTGATACATCCATCAGCCATTTTATTACACCATTATTATTTCATTACCAGGATACTTTCAATCTACTAATTGGATATGGATTGAAATGTCAAATCATAATTTTGCTCTCAATTATCCTACCTGCTTTATTCAAAGAATTGTGCAGCTAGACATTGCAATTAAATATATAATAAATTGTGGGTAAAATCTTCCTCTGTTCTGATATTATTCTACAAAACTTATATCAATATAGAATTGTAAAATTGTAGCAAAGTAGCTTCTGATTCTTAGGGGTCCTTTGCACACTACGACATCGCAGGTGCGATGTCGGTGGGGTCATGTCGAAAGTGACGCACTTCCTGCGTCGCACTCGACATCACAGTGTGTAAATCCTAGATGATACGATTAACAAGCGCAAAATCATCGTAATCGTATCATCGGTGTAGCGTCGGCGAATTCCATAATTACGCTGACCCGACGGTCCGATGTCGTTCCTCGCTCCTGCGGCAGCACACATCGCTGTGTATGAAGACGCAGGAGCGAGGAACATCTCCTACCTGCGTTACCGCGGCTCCCATTGGCTATGCGGAAGGAAGGAGGTGGGTGGGATGTTTACATCCCGCTCATCTATGCCCCTCCGCTCCTATTGGCCGCCTGCCGTGTGACGTCGCAGTGACGCCGCACGACCCGCCCCCTTAATAAAGAGGCAGTTCGCCGGCCAGAGCGACGTCGCACGGCAGGTGAGTGCATGTGAAGCAGCCGTAGCGATAATATTCGCTACGGCAGCTATCACAATGATATCGCAGCTGCAACAAGGGCGGGGACTATCGCGCTCGGCATCGCAGCATCGGCTTGCGATGTCATAGTGTGCAAAGTACCTTCTTAGCGTAGACCTTAAATCAAATCTGAAATTGTAGGAAAGAACTTTCTTTCCATCCACGCCATACATGAATCTAGGAGGCTCAGATCAAAGATGTTGCTTTGGACCCTTACAATGATTGCCTAATTTTAAAGAAACCCATCATGAGATTCAGATTGCCAGAATCAAGGGCAGTATGAACAGATACTTGCTGTGTTTAAAGAGCAAGCCGGGCACTATGTATTTTCGATGAATAGTACAAGAATCGGTACCCTAAGGGCTGCAGGCCATACCACTCTTCATGAATGATAGATCTCTACTAATACACACATGAACATGGGTATCCCTGAGCCACAAAGGTACCGTGCTCCTTCGCCAAGGTGACTCCATGTGTGGAAGTGGCTTCGGGCGGGGTGCATGATACTTGCTACTTCGGGCCGGTATCCATCACCCCTTTCCAATCTTCTACTGTCCACATTTTGTACTTTTTTGCAAACTCGAGCCGACAATTCTTATGACGATATTGAAGTCGAGGTTTATTCACCTTTTTTCGGACCACCATTCCAGACTTGTGAAACATGCGTTGCACGGTGCTTGCATGGACGTCTATAATCTCACTATTATGAAGCATTTGAGCCTCCTCCACTATCGCTCCAGAACTGATAGAACTTGTGATGAGCCGACTTAATCACTACGATATTTTGCCTGGACGTCCACCTCTTGGTTTTTGAATGAATGGATAGGCTTTATTTCTTATTCTTCCAACTGTCATGGCACTTACATGATGCAGTTTGGCAGTTTTTTTGACCAAGAGACCTCTATCGATGAGCTGGATGGTGCTGTTTCTCTTTTTTTGGGAAATCTTCTTCATGGTCACTCCTCAATTTGAACCAGAAACCTTTCGCTTGGAAATCAACCTAATAACACACTGAACTATTAGGGAATGTGAGAACAGGTTGTAATTTGTAGTATGCAAAAAGAAAAAGATGTTTCAAACACCGGGAGCAAAACAGTAACAATGCAGTGACATGAAAAGAATTTGCATAACTGATCATATTCTAAATAGTTGCAACTCAAATGTATGTATGAGATAGCCAAGATGATTGTGTATAAAATGAAGGCAGTCTCGCACTCAATGCTGTAGTGCATGGTGAGATATGGAGTCTGAAAGTCAAAAGTGCAAAACATTGTTACCATTTTGCTCAACAGTGTAAAGGCCGCTTTACATGCTACGATATATCTAACGATATGTCATCAGGGTCACGTCGTTAGTGACGCACATCCGGCCTTGTTTGACATATCGTAGCGTGTAATACAAATGAGCGACTGTGAATGAGCAAAAATACTTACCTGATCGTTGCTCGTTGACACGTTGCTCATTTTCCAAAAATCGAACGTCCTTCTGTGCTCCGGTTGTTCATCGTTCCCGAGGCAGCACACATCGCTCCGTGTGACACCCCGGGAACGATGAACTGCAGCTTACCTGCGGCCGCCGGCAATGCGGAAGGAAGGAGGTGGGCGGGATGTTTACGTCCCGCTCATCTCCGCCCCTCCGCTTCTATTGGGCGGCCGCTGTGTGACGTCGCTGTGACACCGAACGTCCCCCCCTTCAGGAAGAGGATGTTCGCTGCCCACAGCGAGGTCGTTCGGGAAGTATGTGTGACGGGGGATTACGACTTTGTGCGACACGGGCAATAAATTGCCCGTGCCGCACAAACGATGGGGGCGGGTGCGATCGCAAATGCAATCGCACGACATATTGACACGTGTAAAGCAGGCTTAAGTCTAAATAGCCATGATGTCTTTCCTTCTGTTTATCCCTCTTCCAGATTTTTTACCTTGCGTTTTTGATGTATATTTTAATGACCATTTGAACTACAAAGAATAAAAATTATATTAATACAGAATTTTTGCCCTGCACCATTTTTTGGGGGAGTAATCTTAGTATTGTTACTTAAATGCTTACCAAGGACTAAACTTCATCGGATATCATTTGGCAGATTCATATGAAATCCAACACGAAAATTATTGTACCCAACTTCAATTGTATGCAGACGTTCTTTCCTTAAAGGGGTATTCTCAAATTTGAAAGTTATCCTTAATCGATAGGATAGGAGATAACTTTCCCACTGCTTAGGGTGTGAAGGCTATATATATATATATATATATATATATATATATATATATATATATATATATACATATATGTACATATATATATATATATTATATATATATATATATATACATAGTGCCATGCGAAAGTATATGGCACCCTCGAATTTTTCAACCATTTCCCGCATTTCAAAAAAATTTTAATGTTATGGTGCAGAATCAACAACAAGTGGGACACAATTGTTAAGTTGAACAAAATGTATTGCTTTTTTTAAACTTTTGTAAAAAAGAATAAACTGAAAAGTGGGGCGTGCAATATTATTCAGCCCCTTTACTTTCAGTGCAGCAAACTCACTCCAGAAGTTCATTGAGGATCTCGGAATGATCCAATGTTGTCCTAAATGACTGATGATGATAAATATAATCCACCTGTGTGTAATCAAGTCTCCGTATAAATGCACCTGCTCTGTGATAGTCTCAGTGTTCTGTTTAAAGCACAGAGAGCATCACGAAGACCAAGGAACACAACAGGCAGGTCCGTGATATTGTTGTGGAGAAGTTTAAAGCTGGATTTGGTTACAAAAAGATTTCCACAACTTTAAACATCCCAAGGAGCACTGTGCAAACGATCATATTAAAATGGGAGGAGTATCATACCACTGCAAATCTACCAAGACCCGGCCGTCCATCCAAACTTTCATCTCAAACAAGGAGAAGACTAATCAGAGATGCAGCCAAGCGTCCCATGATCACTCTGGATGAACTGCAGAAATCTGAAGCTGAGGTGGGAGAGTCTGTCCATAGGACAACAATCAGTCGTACACTGCATAAATCTGGCCTTTTATGGAAGAGTGGATAGAAGAAAACCATTTCTCAAAGATATCCATAAAAAGTGTCATTTAAAGTTTGCCACAAGCCACCTGGGAGACACCAAACATGTGGAAGAAGGTGCTCTGGTCAGATGAAACCAAAATCAAACTTTTTGGGCACAATGCCAAACGATATGTTTGGCATAAAAGCAACACAGCTCATCGCCCTGAACACACAATCCCCACTGTCAAACATGGTGGTGGCAGCATCATGGTTTGGGCCTGCTTTTCTTCAGCATGGACAGGGAAGATGGTTAAAATTGATGGGAAGATGGATGGAGCCAAATACAGGACCATTCTTGAAGAAAACCTGTTGGACTCTGCAAAACCTGAGACTGGGACGGAGATTTGTCTTCCAACAAGACAATGATCCCAAACATAAAGCAAAATCTACAATGGAATGGTTCACAAATAAACGTATCCAGGTGTTAGAATGGTCAAATTCCAGACCTGAATCCAATCAAGAATCTGTGGAAAGAGCTGAAAACTGCTGTTCACAAACGCTCTCCATCCAACCTCACTCAGCTCCAGCTGTTTGCAAACGGAGAATGGGCAAGAATTTCAGTCTCTCGATGTGCAAAACTGATAGACACATACCCCAAGAGACTGCAGCTGTAATCGCAGCAAAAGGGGGCGCTACAAAGTATTACCTTAATGGGGCCGAATAATATTGCACGCCCCAATTTTCACTTTATTATTTTTTATAAAAGTTTAAAATAAACAATAAATTTCGTTCAACTTCACAATTGTGTCCACTTGATGTTGATTCTTCACCATAACTTTAAAATTGTTATCTTTATGTGTGAGGCCTGAAATGTGGGAAAAACTTGAAAAATTCAAGGAGGGCGAATACGTTTTGCAAGGCACTGTATATATATATACAGTTAGGTCCAGAAATATTTGGACAGTGACACAAGTTTTGTTATTTTAGCTGTTTACAAAAACATGTTCAGAAATACAATTATATATATAATATGGGCTGAAAGTGCACACTCCCAGCTGCAATATGAGAGTTTTCACATCCAAATCGGAGAAAGGGTTTAGGAATCATAGCTCTGTAATGCATAGCCTCCTCTTTTTAAAGGGACCAAAAGTAATTGGACAAGGGACTCTAAGGGCTGCAATTAACTCTGAAGGCATCTCCCTCGTTAACCTGTAATCAATGAAGTAGTTAAAAGGTCTGGGGTTGATTACAGGTGTGTGGTTTTGCATTTGGAAGCTGTTGCTGTGACCAGACAACATGCGGTCTAAGGAACTCTCAATTGAGGTGAAGCAAAACATCCTGAGGCTGAAAAAAAGAAAAAATCCATCAGAGAGATAGCAGACATGCTTGGAGTAGCAAAATCAACAGTCGGGTACATACTGAGAAAAAAGGAATTGACTGGTGAGCTTGGGAACTCAAAAAGGCCTGGGCGGTCACGGATGACAACAGTGGTGGATGATCACCGCATACTTTCTTTGGTGAAGAAGAACCCGTTCACAACATCAACTGAAGTCCAGAACACTCTCAGTGAAGTAGGTGTATCTGTCTCTAAGTCAACAGTAAAGAGAAGACTCCATGAAAGTAAATACAAAGGGTTCACATCTAGATGCAAACCATTCATCAATTCCAAAAATAGACAGGCCAGAGTTAAATTTGCTGAAAAACACCTCATGAAGCCAGCTCAGTTCTGGAAAAGTATTCTATGGACAGATGAGACCAAGATCAACCTGTACCAGAATGATGGGAAGAAAAAAGTTTGGAGAAGAAAGGGAACGGCACATGATCCAAGGCACACCACATCCTCTGTAAAACATGGTGGAGGCAACGTGATGGCATGGGCATGCATGGCTTTCAATGGCACTGGGTCACTTGTGTTTATTGATGACATAACAGCAGACAAGAGTAGCCGGATGAATTCTGAAGTTTACCGGGATATACTTTCAGCCCAGATTCAGCCAAATGCCGCAAAGTTGATCGGACGGCGCTTCATAGTACAGATGGACAATGACCCCAAGCATACAGCCAAAGCTACCCAGGAGTTCATGAGTGCAAAAAAGTGGAACATTCTGCAATGGCCAAGTCAATTACCAGATCTTAACCCAATTGAGCATGCATTTCACTTGCTCAAATCCAGACTTAAGACGGAAAGACCCACAAACAAGCAAGACCTGAAGGCTGCGGCTGTAAAGGCCTGGCAAAGCATTAAGAAGGAGGAAACCCAGCGTTTGGTGATGTCCATGGGTTCCAGACTTAAGGCAGTGATTGCCTCCAAAGGATTCGCAACAAAATATTGAAAATAAAAATATTTTGTTTGGGTTTGGTTTATTTGTCCAATTACTTTTGACCTCCTAAAATGTGGAGTGTTTGTAAAGAAATGTGTACAATTCCTACAATTTCTATCAGATATTTTTGTTCAAACCTTCAAATTAAACGTTACAATCTGCACTTGAATTCTGTTGTAGAGGTTTCATTTCAAATCCAATGTGGTGGCATGCAGAGCCCAACTCGCGAAAATTGTGTCACTGTCCAAATATTTCTGGACCTAACTGTATATATATACAGTATATATAAAAGTTACATACTTATTCAATTTAATATCATAATTATACTTAATCCTGAGAACTGAGATTCTGAAGTGCCCAATATGAACGGAGTGATGGTCGATTATGTGCACTGACGCTCTACTTATTGTAATGGGAGTGCAAAGTGTAGCACTTGGCTATTTCTGGTGGCCCAAATGATTGGACTCCCAGTGATGCTGAGAACCAGGACTCTTGAAGCTGTCAGTACCATCAAAGGCTTTGTACAAGTTATTAAATAAATGTCAGTAAGCGTGTTCACTGTAACATCTCATCATCTAAAAATAGCACAATGAGACTTCCGGTTCCTGTCCTGGCTGAGGTGGAAGCTTAGAGGAGAAGCTCCTGCCACCCCTCACAGAAACCGACTAAAAAAAGACCCCCCCGGACGAGCCACCAAACAGAGAGCAGCACAGGAGGTTACCTAAAGCAGCCAGCTATGGAACGGTACCTCCTGAGAAGTGCTGGGAGCGGTGAGGCAGCCTGGAGAAGCTTTGATATGGACAGGGGAGAAGATAAGATAATGGCGCCAAGCCTGATGGGGGAGGAGCCTGAACGCATGGCGCGAGACACAGAAAAGCAAACACAGAGCTGGAAGGGGAGAGATAAGGGAGATATGAGCGAGGAGACAGGAGATAAGGAAGATATGAGCGAGGAGTCACAGGAGGACACAGCAGGAGAGAAGTGGATGCAGGGGACTGATGACGGTGGATCGCAATGGGAGGATGAAGGGGATATGGAGGCAGAGGGGAGAGAGGATGCAGACAAAGCAGGGCAGCTCAGAGACACAGCAGTGTTGGAGGATGAAACTGACAAACAGCACAGGGAGATTAATCCCACTCAGACTCACAGGAAGTCAAATGCAAGAATTCATAGTACCCCTTCCAAAGGAAACAAAAAGCAGCCTACTACACCAACATCACAAGCCTGCAAGTTATTGGGGGATGGAGGTGGTGGCCCAGTCCAGACAAAGAGAACTAAGAAAACAGCACCACCTGCAGGCCAAGACAAGTACACACAAAAGCTTAATGTGGACTATAAAAAACTGGCTGAAGAAGTGACATCACACTTGTCAAAAGAGGTTAAAGTGGCTATTGAGGCAGCCATACAAACATCATTAGCTAATATGCAAAAACAGATAAATGCCCATGCCTCTAGACTGGCAGAATCAGAGCAGAGAATATCTGACTCCGAGGAGACAATAATGGCTATGCAAGCACAAATAGCAGCTCTAGCAAAATCTAATGAAAACTTGAAGGATAAAGCGGACGATTTGGAAAACAGATCGAGACGAAACAACCTACGTATAGTCGGGTTGCCAGAGTCTGTGTCGATTGGACAGTTGGATAATATATGCGAGTTGGAGCTACCGCAGGCCCTGGGCATAAAGGCGAAATTCAGAGTTGAAAGATCCCACAGAGTGGGTCCACTGAGACACCAGGAGGCGAATAAGGGAGAGGGCCAAAACTCAAACAAGAATACCCCGATAAGAGCCAGGCAGGTGATTGTCAAGTACCTTGATTATAAGCATAAGGAGGAAATATTGAGGGCCTTTAGAGAACGAAAGCGTCCACTACAATATCAAGGCAACAGACTGCTAATTTTTGGGGATTATTCAGCGGAAGTATCCAGAAGGAGAAAAGAATTTACCAAAATTTGCTCATTTCTGTACAACAAAAAAGTAAAGTGCCAGCTATTATACCCTGCTACACTGAAAGTTAGAAACCCCAATGGCTCGTTTGTATACTACAAGGACTACAAAGAAGCAGAAAACATTCTCATGGCAGAGCTCAACAAGACTAGGTCAGAAAGGCAAGAAAAAGGAGCTAGTGGAGAAGGGAATAATAGAAGAGGATCCCCCACAAGCTCAGGAAGAGATGTGGGACGTCTTGGGGGACAAAAGCAAGTCGAGATCAGGGAGGAAAGGAGGCCAAGCCCGGGTCGACAGCATAATTCTCGCCTGGAACACAGGAACCAACCCTTGGAGAGAAACCATGATACCTGAACTGGAACTCGCTCATTGTTTTTCCTTTTTTTGCCTGTTTTTTTTTTTTTTTTTTTCTCTTCCCAAACAGGGAGAGGCGTTGAGGAGGATGCATTACGGAGAGAGGGTTGGGGAGGTGAGAGGAGGAGGGGGAAGGGAGAAAAGAGAGGAAAACATCCCAAAGTCTGGGTCCTCTTCCCCCCCCTCTCTTTTTTTTTTTTTTTTTGTTCTTCTTCTTTCTTTCTCCATCTTCTCTCCCCTTGGTCTTCTTTTCTTTTTCTTCTTTGTCCAGGAACATCATCCAAATTCAAATGAAGTGGGCCTGTTCTGGGCGGACTGATGGCTACCTGGAGTCAGAGATAAGTAGGACTGGAGAATCTTGCTGAGGTTTTGACATACTGTGCTAATTTTTGCATAATTTTCAAAGGCTTATTCAAGTTAGTCCGGGGATAGAACATATATTTTTTGGGGGGTGATTAGGGAGCTACATATTTTTGCTAGGAATAGGGGAGCTCACCAACGTGGCGGGAAGCGCCGTGGATTTCTCGGAAGGGAAAATATGTTTTACAGTTACATGCTTTTTGTTGTATTTGTTATATTTGCAAGGTGGGGAAAGGGAGTGTCGATTTTGTGGTACCAACTGTGATTCTAGTGTCGAACATCTCGTCTTCCTTGATGCAGGGGCCCATAGGGGAGGGAGTAGTAAAAGCAGAATACACAGGTAAACATGATACAGATAACTACGTGGAATGTTAAAGGGCTGAGATCACCTAACAAACGAGCAATGATATTGAGACATCTGAAAAGACTAAAGACAGACATTGCCTTATTACAGGAAACCCACTTGGGGGGGGAGGACTTTTTCCGCATGAAGAAACATTGGGTGGGCACCGTTTACGGGGCAGCGGCACAAGGTAGAAAAGCGGGCACTATGATACTAATAAATAAACAATTCAGTCATGAGGTAGTGGCACATGAGGCAGACGACCATGGAAGGTGGCAGCACTTAACAATCGTTAGTCCAGCGGGTAAACTCAGTATTTATAATGTCTATGGCCCAAATTCACAACAAATCACATTTCATGATGACATAAAGGCCACCATATTAGCAGATGGGGAGGCTAACATTATAGTGGGAGGCGATTTTAACACCGTCCCAGACTCAGCTGAAGATAGGAGGAGGGGCGAGGAGGGGACAGCTAATGTGGGCAGGAGTTTAGACAATAGGGATGTAACATTAGAAGACGTAGGACTGAAAGACATCTGGAGACTAACTCACCCACATGACAGAGAGTATACACACTTCTCTCACCCTCATGATAGCTGGTCACGTATTGATCAGTTCTGGATCTCGCAAGACTTACTGAGTGGAACGCAAGATTGTGTGATAGAGAATATGGTGATTTCTGATTATAGTCCGGTGAGATTGGGCATTAGAGAGAAATTCAGGAGAGGTACAGATATCATATGGAGATTCCCATCGTTCCTTCTCAGGCAAGATAATTTCCATAAGGTGCTACAGGAGTGGTGGGGAGAATTCGCAGAGGACAATAAGGAACATAGAGAGTCCCCAGTGATATTTTGGGAAACGGCAAAAGCGGTCCTAAGGGGCCGTCTGGTGGGGTACGCAGCCATGATCAAACGGAAAACCAATGAGAATTATAATTTCCATAGTGAAGCAGTACGGGTAGCATATACAAATTATGTGACAAATAGATCTCCCATGACAAAAGGCAGATGGCTGGAGGCAAAAGAGGGATTTGACGAATGGGCCAAAAAAAAGGAACAACTATTCTGGTCGCACAAGGAGGTTGACTTACATAGGTTTGGCAACAAGGCGGGAAGGATGTTGGCCAATCTGGCAAGGGGCAGCAGAAAGATGACAGTGATCTCTAAACTGAAAACAAAGGGGGGAGAGGTGACTACGGATCCTAAGGACATTAATAAACTGTTGGGAGATTACTATAGAAAACTATATGGGTCAGGGAATAACGACATGACTGATGAGGCAGAGTGGCTAAGACAAGCCCAAATGCCTAGCTTGATGGAGGAAGATTTGAGTGCCTTAAACGCAGATATCACAGTAGAGGAGGTGACGAGAACAATTGGGGAGCTTAACACCAACAAGGCACCGGGACCTGACGGTTTCAATAGTGAATTCTATAAGGCTCTGAAGGATCTGATCTCGCCGGATCTAACCTCAGTCTTTAATGCTTTCCTGGGAGGGGCGGAAATACCCAAAAATTCCAACATAGCATATATTAAATTACTCCCCAAGGGAACCAAGGACCTGGATGATCCCTCTAGTTATAGACCTATATCGCTCATAAATCAGGATTTAAAAATTATGTCCAAGATCATGGCTAATAGACTGGCCGAGATCTTACCTAGGATCATTACGAATCACCAGGTGGGGTTTATTAAGGGGAGAAATGCCGTTACCAATATCCGAAAGACAATTCTAGTGGTAGACGCGGTTAGACTGGGTCTCACTGAGGGAGGGGCTAGACCTGCCCTAGTTACACTTGACGCAGAAAAAGCGTTTGATAATGTAAATTGGGGGTGGTTAGACAGGGTAATGGAGGCCATAGGGATTGTAGGCAAGATGAGACTTTACATTAGAAACCTTTATGCCAACTCGGGAGCTAGGGTACACACTCCGGGCTTTCTATCAGACGTGTTCCCTTTGATGAAGGGAACAAGACAGGGCTGCCCATTATCTCCTCTTTTATTCAACCTGGCAATCGAGCCGTTGTCAAGAATACTACAGGGACAAAATAGCTTTAAAGGGATCAAGATAAGGGGTTCAGAAGTAAAGACAGCGCTTTTTGCTGATGACATCATACTTTATATGGGGGACCCCGGTGCGGATTTGCCACAGACTCTTGCCTTGATTGAAAAATTTGGCTCATTCTCCGGTTTCAAACTGAACAAAAAAAAATGCGAGATCATGTTCCTAAAGGGGCATCATGGGACAATGGGGGGACAAATAAGGGATGGCTGTCTATGTGGAATTCCTATAGCACAATCTTCAATTAAATACCTGGGAGTGCATATAGGAAGATCGGTGGAAACAATCTATAACTTGAATTATGGACCGCTAATCAGGAAAATTATAGTTCAATTAAAGGGATGGAAAGGTCTGCCACTTCCATTACTGGCAAGATGTCACCTGATAAAAATGATGAGCTTTCCTAGGCTGCTGTATCCCTTCCAGACAATCCCGCTATTGCTAAAACTAAAGGATGTGAATAAGCTCAACTCCGCGTATACAGAATTTCTGTGGAGGGGAAGGAAACCCAGAATAAAGCTGCGTACGCTGATGAAGTCAGCAGAGGAGGGAGGTCTAAACTTTCCAGATGTCCAAGGGTATAATCTTGTATGTATCATGAGGCATGTAATTGATTGGGTGAGAGGAACGAGTAGGCACTCAGATCATGCGATGGAAACTAAATATGCGTCATCGTGGGATCTGACGTCCATTCTGCACTCCCCACTATCCAGGGTTGAAGGGCACATAAGGAACTCAATTATATTCCGAGACACCATGCTAACATGGAAGTCGGTAAGGAAAAAACTGGGGCTCTCATGGAAAGTGTCCAAGTACTTGAACCCCTGGGCATTCCCAAATTTTCCCCTGGGACGAGAAAACAAGCTATTTACTAGATGGAAAGAGAGGGGAGTCAGGAGAATGATAGATGTTATGAATGTGGAGGACAGGAGGTGGATGACAGGTCGGGAAGTGTTGGATAAGTACAACCTTAATAGCTCACATGTCATCCAGTATGAACAATTGAAACATGGAATAATAGGAGACCTGGGTGTGGTTGGAAGAGAGCTGAACAGAAGTTCGATTGATGAGTTACTGGAATGTGATGTAACAAGTATAAATGTCTCTAAAATTTATCGATCGCTAAGGGGGGTGCTTATCTCACGGGAGGATAGTCGGACTTTAAAAGCGTGGGGGAAACAATTGGGAAGGGAAGAAGTGGTGGATGATATACTGAGAGGATGGGTAAAAGTGCGGAAATATATTACCAATGAGAGATGGAGAGACACTCAATTCAGAATTCTACATAGGGCCATTATAGGTTTCAACATACCAGGTAGGGATAGGTGGTGTCCTAAGTGTCAAAAAGAAAAAACGGATATGCTGCATGGGCTATGGGAATGTGAGACAATCGCTAGGTTCTGGAACCAAGTCAGACTATTTGCCCAGTCAACATGGGGAATTTTCAGCAAACTAGACTTAATGGTGTGGATTTTCCACTCCTTTGAGGGAGGAGTAGGAGGAGGACCGAGCACGCAGGAAAAGAGGAAATACGCAATAACGCATGACATAGCCATGATAGCTAAGCGTTGCATCTTAAAACACTGGATTCAAAGGGAGGGCCCATCCATAAAGGAGGTTGTGGGCGAACTACACAACCTTCTGAAGTGGGAAAAACTAGAAGCGGAGAGGGATAAAGATGGGTTGACAGCCAAGTTTTTTGTGAGATGGAGACATTTTATTGAAAGCCAATTCACACAGGGAGAAATAATTAACCTGATGGCACCTTTTGTTCACTCGGAGTGGTATATCCTGAGCGATATCCAGGATAGCCTGGGTAAACTGAGAATCACCTAGGAGGGGGCTCTGGCGGGAGGGGGAGACGAGACGGTTGGGAATACCAAGACACGCTAGCAAAATTGAAATCATTCAGGGACGACACAGAGATTTAACGAATTGTATTGCATATGTTATATTATATTTCATTACCTCTGTTTTGGTTTAATGTTACTGTATACTATCTTAAATCGAACAGCAACATGGAACTCCAAATTGGGGTATCACCCACCTCTATGTCACATTTTGTCAGACGAATGTTCTTCTTTTGCAATGATACTTGTTATGTTTTTACAAATTTGAAAAATCAATAAAAAACGTTTTGGAAAAAAAAAAAAATAGCACAATGTAGGGACAGATACTCTTATTCCAGTGATGTATCACTTAGTTTACTGGGTGCAACAGCTGTGATAGAAACACAGATGTATCTCCTGTAGATGTAACAGAGCTTGTAATATTTACCCCAGTGAAACCTCTTTCCCTTCCACACACCACTAATTGAAAGCTTTTATGTATACTGTATATTGACAAAAAACTACTAACCAATGGTTGGTACGTGGTTACACTATGAGCCTTGAGACATGTAGTTATCTAGTGATAATCTCCTGTTGATAAAACACTGATTTTATTGAAACAGCAATACACGTCACTGGAAGCATTACCTCTGCCCCTAAATTATGCTGCTCTCATATTACAAATGAAAAAACTGATGACATATTCCCTTTAATCCATACCATATGGATTACCTTGTCAGTTTATTAGAATAATTCTTTAGTATATTGATTATACTAAAGCCTCATAAAAGCAAATATATTATCACATTGTGACATTCCCTAATAAGAGAATAAAAAAGTAATAAAGTTCATATTTTAAAAAAAGGCATTAAATATAAAAAATAATAGCAGAATTGCCATTTTTAATATTTTCCTCCCTAATAAATAACAAAAGTTAATTACACATATGTCTACATTGCCGAAAAAATAAAGTAATGGCTCTGAAACTAGATCATAATTTTTTTCATGAAATATATTAATATTGTACAATAGAAATAAAAAATAAAGTATATATTTTGTATACACATAATTGTACTAAGCCATAGAATAGAAGTAACACGTTATTTATGCCGCACAGTAAACACTGCAATACAAAATGTTGAAAAAACTTTTTTTTTTTAAACCCTCCAGACCAAATAAACAAACAGAAAAAAATGTTCACTGAGCGTAGGGTGGAAGTATATTCCCGAATTCTATAACTGGATGTTTTGTTTACAAATACTGGTTTTAACCATATGAACTGTTTCATTGTCCAGTATAAATATAAGCGCCCATCACATTTTGCAAAACAATTCATCAATAGACAGATGGGCCGAGCTTTCTATGAGCTTTCCCTAATTGACATCCTTGTGTTTATATCTTGTGACATCAGAGCTAAGCTGTAGATCAAGGTAAGCTCCTCAACAAGGCGGCTAAGCCCCGGCATGGCTATCAGTCATATAGAGGGAAATAGTGCGGTACAGCAGTGGGTTGGAACCAGTGTTGGTTATGGTAGGCAACTTTTTTTTTCCAATTAATTAAAAAAAAAATTCTATAAAGTTCCACTAATTATAAAGTACCAAGTTTTGGGAAATATAAAGTGTTTAATAGTAAAATTAAATAAATCCCAGGTCTGCAAAAAATTTTTTTTCGAAAGCTGTTTTGGTTATTCCACATAATCTGTATGTTTTTGAGTGCACTGAATCTGAACATGACCTCCGTTTTGTCATAGGACATCACGTTTTCTGTCAATTTAAGTAACTATGTTAAATAAGACAATACCTCAAAATAAATGAAAATAGACTCATAAAACTAATTTTTTTATAACAAATGTTTCATGAAAATCATTTTTTTAACTGAAATGAGCTCACTAACACACACTAAAATCGATTCTTCTTCCCTGTGAGGCTTCTCTTGGTACATTTACGCTTGTGAGTAGCATCCGTTATGTCTCTCTGAGGCGTCCAACCGTAGTCTGCCATCATTGTAATGCTCCATCTTCCCTGGTATCTTCTTGTAGTCTGCCATCATTGTAATGCTCCATCTTCCCTGGTATCTTCTTGTAGTCTGCCATCATTGTAATGCTCCATCTTCCCTGATGTCTTCTTGTAGTCTCCCATCATTGTAATGCTCCATCTTCCCTGGTATCTTCTTGTAGTCTGCCATCATTGTAATGTTCCATCTTCCCTGGTATCTTCTTGTAGTCTGCCATCATTGTAATGCTCCATCTTCCCTGGTATCTTCTTGTAGTCTGCCATCATTGTAATGTTCCATCTTCCCTGGTATCTTCTTGTAGTCTGCCATCATTGTTATGCTCCATCTTCCCTGGTATCTTCTTGTAGTCTGTCATCATTGTAATGCTCCATCTTCCCTGGTATCTTCTTGTAGTCTGCCATCATTGTAATGTTCCATCTTCCCTGGTATCTTCTTGTAGTCTGCCATCATTGTAATGTTCCATCTTCCCTGGTATCTTCTTGTAGTCTGCCATCATTGTTATGCTCCATCTTCCCTGGTATCTTCTTGTAGTCTGTCATCATTGTAATGCTCCATCTTCCCTGGTATCTTCTTGTAGTCTGCCATCATTGTAATGCTCCATCTTCCCTGGTATCTTCTTGTAGTCTGCCATCATTGTAATGCTCCATCTTCCCTGGTATCTTCTTGTAGTCTGCCATCATTGTAATGCTCCATCTTCCCTGGTATCTTCTTGTAGTCTGCCATCATTGTAATGCTCCATCTTCCCTGGTATCTTCTTGTAGTCTGCCATCATTGTTATGCTCCATCTTCCCTGGTATCTTCTTGTAGTCTCCCATCATTGTTATGCTCCATCTTCCCTGGTATCTTCTTGTAGTCTGCCATCATTGTTATGCTCCATCTTCCCTGGTATCTTCTTGTAGTCTGCCATCATTGTAATGCTCCATCTTCCCTGGTATCTTCTTGTAGTCTGCCATCATTGTAATGCTCCATCTTCCCTGGTATCTTCTTGTAGTCTCCCATCATTGTAATGCTCCATCTTCCCTGGTATCTTCTTGTAGTCTCCCATCATTGTAATGCTCCATCTTCCCTGGTATCTTCTGTCCATCTCTTTAATGTACTGGTGGAATCGTTCACCTTGCTCTTCACTCACAGCTCCCAAATTTTCTGCAAAGTTGTCAAGGTGGGAATGGAGGAAATGCACTTTCAAACTCATCAGGCAACCTAAAGCTTGAAATGCTTTCAGCATTCGTCCTGATGATTTGTTTGTAGTCAGGGTCTTTGTTATTGCCTAAACATTTCTCTACGACCTCTTTAAATGCAATCCACCCTTATTTTTGAGGATGCGTCATGGTATTGATAAACTCTTGATCAGCTATAAGCCTTCTAATGTCTGGTCCGACGAATACACCTTCCTTAATTTTTGCCTCTGAGAGGCCTGGAAACTTGGCGACCAAGTATTTGAAGCATTCTCCATCTTTTGGAAGTGATTTTACGAATTGCTTCATCAATCCCAATTTGATGTGGAGAGGTGGTAGAAGAACTTTATGGGGAGGAACCAGAGATTCTCAGAGGACATTTTTTTCACCAACTGTGAGCACCCTCTGCTGCCAATACTTCTTGGTCCAGTGATTTTTTCGGTCTCGACTGTCCCATAGACACAGAAAACAAGAGTATTTTATATACCCAGCTTGTTGCCTGAGCAGCATGCACAAGACTTTCATATCCCCGCACACTTGCCAACCGTGGTCTTCATATTTAAGTTCACGAAGAACCAATTCCAAGTTCTCGTAGGTTTCCTTGAGGTGTATGGAATGACCTACAGGGATGGAAGCATAAAAACCACCGTTGTGGAGTAAAACTGCTTTGAGACTTCTTTTTGAAGAATCTATAAAAATACGCCATTGCGCTGAATCATATTGGATTTTGAATTGACCCATCAAACCTTCGACATCGATGCAATAATCCAACTTATCTTCCTGGGCAAAGTAAGGAACGAACTCCTCTTCACGATGTCTGAATCATGAAAAAGACACTCCTGGCAACAATAAATTCTTGCTTTTGAGCCTTGAGCCGAGTAACTCAGTGGCATCTTTGGGAAGATTTAAGTGTCATACCAAATCGTTCATCTCCTCCTGGGAAAAAAATTTTGGTGTTGTATCATCTTCAGAGTCAGAACTTGATTCATCTGGTTCAGGTATGACTCCACCTTCATTGGAGCTAGTTATCTCTTCCAAGGTAGCAGGGGCCTTGGGTACTGGTATATCTGTGCCATGGGGGATGGGATGAATTGCTGAGTGAATATTGGGGTATGAAATGGAATGCTTCCATTTTGAATTATACCCTTTCACATCGCATGAACAAAAGTAACAATCGTCACTATGGTTCTTTTGCTCTCGCCATACCATAGGAATCCCATAACGGAAAGCTTTTTTTCTTACCCTTGAACCAATTTCAGAGGTCCTCAACACACTGTTTGCACACTTTATGAGGCGCCCAAGCTTTATCTTGATCTCCAAGCTTTAGTCCGAAATATGCGAAGTATACTTTTTTCACAAAGTTTGTAATATTCAGCTGTTGCTTCAACACTGTATATTCACCACAAATGTAACAGAAACTGTCAGGTGAATTAATATACTTCCGCTGAGCCATAATGCTAATTTTGGGAAACACGGTTGAATATGAAGAGCTAACACGAACTGAGATTAAAAAGTGTGAACAGGCGAGAACGAAGATAAAACAATTGAAACAAGCCCGGGCATGTCAGAGCCCGCTCATTCAGCTTGCAACATGTTGATGCTGGTTTCATTAGCTCACTCTGAAAGTTCTTTTCTTTGAAAGTTATATTTTTTTGGCATTATATATCTTCAATGCATTGATGTGAATTAATTAATAGTAATTTTGACTTTCAAAACCCTAAAAAAAAAAAAGAAGAAAAATTATGAAAAATTTTCTAAATTTGAAGAGAATTTTGCATTTTGTGGCAAATCCTGACGTCCAGGATTTTTTTCAATATTTTTTTCATTTTCAGCACACTAAAATACATGGAAATTAGATGAAAATAATCAAACAGCTTTTTAGTCGGAGACCTGTGATTACAATTTACACAGGTAAAGGCACGAATTGATCATGGAGATGAGATTTTTTAAAAATTTCCTTTGAGTTATCCTATTCCTATAAAAGAGCATCAAAAATATTCCCTGTATGGATATTAGACACTGCATAAAAATCAAGTAAGCAAATTTAAATTTCAGTGTGAATCCACATTACATCAGTAAAATTGAGTGATTGGAACAGCTTTGAAAGAAGCATGGTTCTTGGTGCTCGATTAGCCTGTCATTAGTGTGTCCCGCTCTGGGGAGACATCTGGAATCTGAAGGCCACAATGCCTTATTGCTCTCAGATCCACTACTTGTATTTGCTTTTAGTCCTGACGGGGTTATGGACTCTTTCCTATCTGGCTGTCCTTTGCAGCCTTATTCACAGGTGCAGCTCTTTTGTGACCGCTCTCCTTCACGATAAATATTCACGCACCTTACCATCTGACGTCGGTTATAAAATCTTCATTCTTCTGCTGAACACTTTGGAAGGAGTTATATCTTGAAAAAGCTGAGGAGTTGTGACATTTGCAGCTGTGGTGTTTAGCTACATTGGATTAGTTTAGAGTGTTTTCCTTTTGCATCTATTTTCCCCCTGTCTGTCTCCCTTTCCTTGTGTGGTATTATTGCAGTGGTGAGACTAGTGCTTTCATTGGCCTTCTCATTAGCCAGGGTGAGTTCAGGGCCATACAGGGCCTAGGCAAGTGATCGTCAATGAGGGGAAGGACCTGTATAGGGATGTTAGGAAGTGCAGGGATCAGCCTTAGGTGAATGGCAGGAGGTGACCCTGCTCTCCTCTCCCTAGCACCAGCGCTCACCATTGTATTGTATTCCCGGTGTACCCTGTATGTAGCGGTGCTCACTGGAGGTTCCATTATACCTGAGAGAGCCCCAGTAGTCTCCGCATGACATAGCCGTGGTCTAGATTTTTTTTAAAAAAATAATCTCCATGGGTTTTCTCATGTAACAGTGTCGAACGTATACCAAGGTTGAGGACAAATCCTGGGTTTACAGTATTTCAACAGCTTCCATGTGATTGTTCTGAAGGCATTTCAACTCCGAAACGTGTCAAAATAAACCACTTTCCAGGATTTGTCTTCAGTCTTTATTCAACAGCAGCACATATTTTAACCTCTCATATCCATTGGCACCAATTTCTAAGTTTCAGGCGCTGCAACAGCCGTATTAATGCTCTTCAAAATTGGAATTCTGTGGAAATATGTCAATGAAACCTGCAGATTGCTTTTGAATACAATGATTAGTCTCAGAGAATAATAAATATAAGCTGTAAAAAATAAATAAAGTCCCCCTACTCACCTCACCACACACCTCTTCAGCCCCTCTGCTCCTCCTCATCACTCGTCCGGTCCACGGTGCATCTTCAGATCTCTGCTGCTTGCTCTTAAGTCCCCGGCCTCTCATGCTGGGCTGGGACTTCTGACATTGATGAGGTCTGAGAGGGTTCTGTGTGCATGCAAGGTCATGTTAAATGCTTTGACGTCATGATGTTGTGATTTTTTGCATGCTTGTGGATTTCAGTGCGAGTGCCGGTGATTTGAGCATGCAAGGATCAGACGGGTGAGAGAGAGGGGTTGGAGAGGTGACCAGTGTGGTTAACATAAGGATTTTTTTATTTTCTAAGATTTTGATGGCCAAGTAAAGTGTAAAAAACAAAAATGCCAGCTAGTGGCGTCCACTTTACCGAATTCACGTGGTAGGAAAATTGACAAAAATTGGGGAGTGCGGATTTTTGTAAAATCAAAGTACAATTTAATTCCAATTAAATTTATTCATCTCTACTGGTCAGATAAGTTCAGACTTTTAGTGCTCCATTCTGATGAGGAGGGTCAGAATTAGGTTAAGCAATGATGTGGGGGAATGTTATGTCATCACAACTGTAGTGCCAGGAAATCTGCAGAGACGCCGACTTACTCACTGCCCTGGCTGGGTCGTGTCCTCCCCCATGTGTCCTCTGCCATCCATGTGTGCTGCTGCCTCCTTCTTATCCTGAACCCTGTACATGCTACACAGGGTTTCTGGGAGGGCACCTAAGATGCGTACGCACCCCCCTTCCTCTTAAAGGGCTGGTGTGCCATTTCCTGGAAAGGCCTCTCAGCCTATGGCTGTGAGGAGCTGTGTATTTATGCACCTTCCCATTACAGGAGGTGCCTTCACAACACCTTTAGTTAGTCAGTCAGTTTGCTACCTAGCTAGTTGTCAGGCCCTTAGCTCCTGCTCTGTAATGCCTGTGTGCGTTTCCAGTTCCTGTCTTCCCATACCTGTCTATCCCTACCATTCCTGCCTGGCCAGCCTGCCTCAGTCACCCCGCCTGTACTGTCCCCGTCTATACCTAGGTCCATCACCTGTCCTGGGGGTCAACTGCCACAGTCCCAGTCACTGCTCTGGGAGTGGTAGCTGGCATCCACCTCTCAGTGACTGCTTAGTTAACCTCCTCCCACTAGAGGGTAAGCCCGGGTCACCCCTTTGGTCCATTGGGTCCACTAATCCCGCTCGCTGGCTCTACACTGGATATCAGCTTTACAACAACCTTGTTAAATATTATAATAATCATCATAAAAATACTGATCTGGAGATCTGAAGGGCGTACATACTCCCGGAGGAAAATATAGTGCAGCACTCCTCAGGGTTCGGACTGAAATTATAGGATAATATTCCAACTTCTATACTGTATTACATTTAATGCTGGGAGACCCTGGACTTCTTTACTGCACTCTTCTTGTTGTTTTGTCAGATGTATTAGTCACTTGTTACAGTATACCAATCTGAAGTTTCTATTTCAGTATTTCCTACCTATCTATAATATTATGACGAGCTTTAAATGTGTTCTCTTATAACAGACATTTGGGTCATAGCCGCACAGTTATCAATGAATTACAGTGTTTTTCTAATATTCTAAAATATAAAAAATCACACTGCAATAAGCAGTTAATGAGAACAAAATAGGGCAAATTATAGACCTTTAAGTGGAACCTATTCCATGAGAATCATTTCAGCACCATGGAGCTCTCTATACATTAAGGAATAGATTTTCAGCACCATGGAGAGTAATCAGCCAGCCATGCATGTGATTGCTTCTGCTAATCACTAGCTCAGTTCTCAAACGTCTGGTTATGCTAAAAAGATATGTAGACTTTTACAACTTTTATTATTACTTTGTTGCATAAAAAACAACAAAAGCAAACAAAAAAACAGAAAACAGATCTCAAAGTAACTGGGTTTGTTTGTTTGTCTATTGTCAGTAATCATAGTGACACATACAGTAGGGTGCTTTACACGCTGCGACATTGCTAACGATATATCGTTGGGGTCACGTCGTTAGTGACGCACATCCGGCATCGTTAGCAACATCGCAGAGTGTGACACCTAGGAGCGACGATCAACGATCACAAAAACGGCAAAAATCGTTGATCGTTAACACGTCGCTCCTTTTCATAATATCGTTGGTGGTGCATGCCGCTGGTTGTTCGTCGTTCCTGCGGTGTCACACATCGCTATGTGTGACACCGCAGGAACGACGAACATCTCATTCACCAGCAATGAGGAAGGAAGGAGGTGGGCAGCATGTTCCGGTCGCTCATCTCCGCCCCTCCTCTGCTATTGGGCGGTTGCTTAGTTACGCCGCTGTGACGCCGAACGCACCTCCCCCTTGAAGGAGGGATTGTTCGGCGGTCACAGCGACGTCACTGACCAGGTATGTGCATGTGACGCTGCCGTAGGGATATTGTTTGCTACGGCAGTGACCACCAAATGTCGCACGAACGATAGGGGCGGGTGCTATCGCTCGCGACATCGCTAGCAATCGCTAGTGATGTCGCAGTGTGTAAAGCACCCTTAAGTCTCCAAATGAGGTGAATATATATATATATATATATATATATATATATATATATAAAAAAAAATAGATAAATATAATTGTTTAAGTCTAGTATTTGCAATGTTGCTGCATTTTCCAATTTTGTTTAGACTTCTACGATCCATCAATACATTTATAATTTATTTATTTACTTCTTTAACTTAATATCAACATGGCTAATTATATGTTTTTCTTAACATTTTTAATATACTGAAATCACATGATAAATAGGATATATACAATAATATGATATATAAAATGTTACTGAATATGAGGAATTTATCATCAGTGGAACTTTTAACATTTTTGTCTGGGGATGTTTTTCCTGCTGTTACCCCAGCCCTTAACTTGAGCAACTATTTGTGCAACTTTTTAAAGAAGTTGAAATTAACAAATCTGGATTTACTCTTAGTTAAGGCCGCTAAAGCGATGTCGTTGGGGTCACGGATTTTGTGACGCACATCCGGCCGCTTTAGCGATGTCGTTGCATGTGACACCTATGAGCGATTTTGAATCGTCGCAAAAACGTTCAAAATCGCTAATCGGTGACATGCCACCCTATTCTCAATTATCGTTGCTGCTGCATGTACGATGTTGTTTGTCGCTCCAGAGGCAGCACACATCGCTATCTGTGACACCGCAGGAGCGACAAACATCTCCTTACCTGCGGCCGCCGGCAATGAGAAAGGAAGGAGGTGGGCGGGATGTTCCGGCCGGTCATCTCCGCCCCTCCGCTTTTATTGGGCGGCGGTTCAGTGACGCTGCTGTGACGTCGCTGTGACGCTGAATGAACCGCCCCCTTAGAAAGGAGGCGGTTTGCCGGTCACAGCGACGTCACAGAGCAGGTATGTGCGTGTGACGCTGCCGTAGTGATAATGTTAGCGATGTCGCAGCATGTAAAGTACCCCTTAGATAGATAACCAACACTCCCCTTGTCACAGGTGACTTGGGGACACAGGGAAACCTATGCTGGCCCTTAGATTGAGACCTCTGCACTCACCCTCACCCTGGAGGTACACTTAAAGGTAGGGAGGTCCGGGTCCTTGACCTGGCCTTAACCTAATACTCTTGCACCCCCCACCCAGGGGTGGGCTGAACACAAAGTAATAAACCTACCACAAGACAAAGACAAGGGGTTAAACTGAAACGGTTGCACAAGCAAATATCCACAGACGAGTGAAAAAAAGACACCAGAGGGGTAAACCAAAGGGGAAAGAGAAAGTCACACCAAGGAACTTTCATACAGCGCAAACAACAAATCACTGGTCACCAAAAGGAAGATCGCCACGGACACCGGTATATCGCAACAGCTAAGCAGATATTATCTTTGGCAATACAGGGCGCTTTACACTCTACAATAAATCTTACGATGTGTCGGCGGGGTCACGTCGTAAGTGACGCACATCCGGCATCGTAAGTATGATTGTAGTGTGTAAAACCTCCGTGCAATTGCGACTGAAAATCCGTTCATCGCATGCACATTGTTCATTTCTCAAAGATTGAACGTGCGGTTCTGCAATGTTCCTGAGGCAGCACACATCGCAGCGTGTGACACCCTGGGAACATTGAACGACAGCTTACCTCCGTCCGCGGCTCCCGCCGACAATGCGGAAGGAAGGAGGTGGGCGGGATGTTTACGTCCCGCTCATCTCCGCCCCTCTGCTTCTATTGGCTGCCTGCCGCGTGACGTCGCCGAACGTCCCTCCCACTTCAGGAAGTGGATGTTCACCGCCCACAGCGAGGTCGTATGTACGGGTAAGTACGTGTGACAGCTTTTAATCGATTGTGCGACACGGTCAAAAAATTGAACGTGCCGCACATACGATGGGGGCGGGTCACATCGCATACAATATCGTATGCGAAATTGAAAGGTATAAAGCAGGCTTTAGTCAGAAACTCCCCGGACTTAAGTAGGAGGAGACCAGCTGAAGGTAGTAATTAGCAACCTGGTTCTCTGAAAAGCCACACACTGCTCCAGGAAGCCTTAACTCCTACAGTGCGCAAATCAGTGGCAATATATCCGCCGACGCCCGGCAGAACAGAGCTCCTCAGGTTGCTTGCTGGAATCTCAAGTGTGTACAGAGTCCAATCTGGTAGTAGCAAACTGCGGGTGCGGATCCAGGCAGCGTATAATAGGTTGTTCGTCAGACTCAGCAGTGTGGACAGAATCCAACATGATAGTAGCAATCCGCAAACGTAGATCCGGACCACACATGACACCCCCCTTCTTAAAAGTAGCATTAGTGTAAAACAGCAAAAAGTCACAAATTTTAAGATGAACAGAAGTGTACAGCAATATTTGCAATATATAACTATAAATATATATATATATATATATATATATATATATATATATATATATATATATATATATATATATATATATAAAATAAATATTTTACTGAAAAGTGGTACAAAAGCCAAAAACTGTATTCATCAGTAGGATCAACCCTCCTAATCTGTCTGTATTGGCTTGTGGGTCATAGAAAGTTGAATACAATGACACTTTGAAGTCTGCCAATTATGTGGGGAATCCTAGCATGCATATTAGGGTTTGCAAATTAAAACAAACTTGTAAATCAGTGCTAAAAACTCCCTTTTTATTTAGTTGCAAGATCCTAGCAAAATAGCCCTTTGTTTTGCAAATACTAACCAGAAATATAGCACTCCTAATTCAGTCACTTAGTAGCAGAAAGAGCACCACTATAGAAGCTGCAGAAGTTGAAACGGTCATGTAGACTTATTTCAGCTGGGTTTTAAGGCTGCCTCTATTATACGCACCTCCAAGTTTAGATTTTTTCTCCAGTGCGTCCACACACTGTTATTATACTAAAGGCCGCTTTACACGTAACGACATATCTAACGATATGTCGTCGGGGTCACGGAATTCGTGACGCAAATCCGGCATCGTTAGTGACGTTGTTGCGTGTAACATCTACGAGCCACCGCTATCTATCAAAAATACCCACCTAATCATTGATCGTTGACACGTCGTTCATTTTCAAAATGTCGTTGCTTGTTGTGGACGCAGGTTGTTCATCGTTCCTGAGGCAGCACACATCGCTACGTGTGACACCCCAGGAACTACGAACAACAGCGTTCCTGCGTCCTCCGGCAACGAGGTGGGAGTGTCGTTAATGTGGCTGCTCTCCGCTCCTCCGCTTCTATTGGCTGTGTGACGTCGCTGTGACGCCGCACAAACCTCCCCCTTAAAGAAGAGATTGTTCGCCGGCCACAGCGATGTCGTTAGGAATGTAAGTACGTGTGACTCCTACTAGCGATATTGTACGCCATGGGCAGCGATTTGCCCGTGACACACAAACGACGGGGGCTGGTGCGATCGCTAGCGACATTGCTAGCGATGTCGCTGCAGATAAAGCAGCCTTTATTCCTGCGGTAATGGACTGCTTTTCGTGCTCAAGCTGTCACTTTTCAGCAGAGACGCTGAAATTCTTCATTGACTACAACTTGGCTGGGCACCTCACATGTATGTACAATCAGAGGGGATGGTGCATAATACGCTGGTGTGATCGGCCTAAAGGGGGTTCAGATCTTGCGAAGCTCCAGGTCCCATCTGCCATTGTCCTACTCCGTATAACTGCACTTGGCTATTAGAAGCCGCCCTCCATTAGTAGTGCGTGCATCGACACTTGGAGAAGTCAGATGTCCTCCTGCAGTTCCGAACCTGCTTGCGGCCCCTAGAAAGAAAGGAGGTTTCCAAAACGTACATCGGAAATAGTTCAGTTCAGCCACAGCACTCACATCTCAGCGGCAGGGAGAACTCCAAGCCAGCTCACAAATCATCTAGAGGCCATAAGCAGGTCCAGACCTGCCGCAACTATCAACCCGATAACTGTAAGGAAACCTTTAACCTTTTCCCATCCTGAGTCCCCCCGGGGGGACATTCCAAAAACTCTGTTACGCTCCTTTGTCGGGCCACTGCCTTGTTTATCATTCACATGTCAATAAACTGATTTCCTGTTGATTTATTTTACAAAATTCACTCATATTGCAAAATTATGTTTTGACGTTTCTCCCCAATTATAAAAGGATTTCCATGGCTGAACAGGAAATTTTATTGGATAGGAAAAGGTTAAGTTTCATGGAGTTCCCAGGTGCTGGGACATCTGGAGGCTGTGAACTCTGACCAGAATTAACAGCCTCCAGATCTCCCAGCAGCTGGAAACTCCAGGAACCCTGAAAATCTCTCTTAAAGGCTCAGTTAATGGAGCCTTTAAGGTTCCTAGATTTTCCAGCTGCTGGGACATCTGGAGGTTGTGAACTTCTACTAGAGTTCAGCCTCCAGATGTCCCAGCAGCTGGTAACTCCAGGAACCCTGATAATCTCCCTTAAAGGTTCAGTTAAGGGAGCCTTAAGGTTCCTGACGTTTTTACCTGCTGGGACATCTGGATCCTATGAACTTCTACTAGAATTCAGCCTTCAGATGTCCCAGCAGCTGGGAACTCCATGAAACTTAAAGGCTCCCTTAAAGGCTTTTTAACGGGAGCATTTAGGCTATGTGCATACATTGCTTTTTTACTGCTTTTTTCATGTGTTTTTTCCTTGCAGATTTGCAAGGAAAACACATTCCAGAAAAGTCTATGAGAATCGTGACTTGCTGTGCACACGCTGCTTTTCTTTCTCTGCAGATTTTGTTGCTGAAAAAAAGAAGCAGCGTGTCAATTGTCTGTTTTTTTTCTTCTTTGTTTGTAAAATCCCCTGCAGAGCTTTATCACTACAGTGGATTATATCTGTACAGTTCGCTTCAAACACCGTGCACACAGCATGGTCTGTGAGGTGATCCATAGCTCAGTAACCCGGGGTTGTCATGATGACTGTGACGACACAGACTTTTTCAATGTGTGTCGTGGGTTAAAATTTCTTACATTAGTCAGACGTATTGTTCTTCTGTGTGCTAACTCATGTTTGCTAAACTATTGTTTCTACCAGACCCTCTGAGCGTCCATTGTAATGTAGTTGTGTATTGCTAATCTAATGTAAATTACCTTAGTAGCCATTGTCTAGTCTGTGACTTGCAGACTTCATGTAGATATCCTCAGTCTTTCTATCCACATCATTTAAATCAACATTATCCATGCAACTTGAAATTCATCCAATAAGAGAAGCATCCTTGTACAACCAATACGATAAGGGCACAGTATATCCAAAGGGAAGGCGCGGGCTATAAAAAGGGGACTTCCTTAAGTCACCAGTTGTTGGATGTCGCATGATGCAGTCTAAGCTCTTAGGAGCTGGCTAGGGGATGAGGACCAGGATACCTTGTGGACTCGGTCTAGGGACTTTGGCTCCGACTAGAGGAATACTTGGCTACATGACTTCAAACCAAAGACTACTTAAGGAGGAAACCCAGGTTGGGACAATCCAGTCACCTGGTACAGACTTTGTAGACCTCAGCCAGCTTCCTAAATCTGGCGTTATTCCAGTCTCGGTGGGTGCCCACCAAAAGCGGGGTGCTGCTGGATTGGAGTAAATAGCCCTGGAACCTTTGAGGCATGGAGATTCTAAATCCCTGGTGAGCCAGCGGAAGGGTGAGACTCTGTTGCCTGTTACATTTGTGTGTTTTGCTGGTTATGTGTTATGTGCCGTTAATATTTTGGGGATCCAATAAAGTCTTAATATTGTGATTCCCTCACCCTGTGTCGGTAAAGAACACCCACTGAACCCCGTGTCTCCACAGTGATGACCCAGGGTTTCCATAGCAGCGATCGGGTCCCTATCATCGCATAACAGGGACCTGATTTCTAAGGAGAGGTAAGCATTGATCGCAGCATTCAGGGGGTTAAACTGCGAGGAGCGGTGGGGGCACTACCTGTACAAGAATAAAAGAGATGATTTAATCAACTTTGTTGCCTGATAATAGCACTGTTCTGTCCCCACTTAAAGGCGATGGAAGGTGCGTAGTTGTGAGAGGTTGTGAGAATCTTACCTTCGTTTTTCCTATAGGTGGGGCAGACAGCACCAGAGCGCTCCAGAGTGAAACATGCACATGCTGAGATGAAACAATGGTGGTTTATTTTCTCCAAAGGTTAGGACATGCAGAGTGCAGTAATTCAAGTACTTGGCATTGTAATTCTCCAGTGATGCTTGCCTCTGAAGCTACTACGTGGTCAGAAGACTTTGCTCCTAGTAGCTCCAATAAGGGATGTTGTTCTCACAAACTCTGGTTTGGAATGCACACACCAGGATGTGATGCAAGAAGGTCATCAGACACTCCCATGGGCTGGACAAAAGAAACAGAGGAGCCGAAAGGTCTGACCAGTAGATGGCAGCAGAGACAAGCATGAAAAACATTAAATAACAGTTTTAACTAAGACAAATAGAAACAGCACAAGCACGGCCTTTATCCCGACTTTCCTCTACATTCCACGCACCCTCTCCCTTTCGTCAGGGCCTTCCTTTACATCCTCTTTGGCTTATCTTTCTTCTTGGGTTGCACTCCTTGCGTTCTCTCGCTCTGGCCTGACATTTACATAATATGAAGGTGTCATATCTTCAAGGTTGTCCCATGAAAAGATGTCATAAAATATTTACAAAAATATGATATATGAGGTATAAAATGTGATATACTGTATTTCCTGAGATCTCCCGGCAGTTCTGTGTCTCTGTCCGTGTTCTGTGTGTTCTTATCTTTATTTGTAATAAATGTCCCATAGTGGTCCACTTGAAATGTATTTCATAATGATATCACCTGACTTTTGTACAATTTCAAAACAAGTTTTTCTACAATGTTGTTGAGAGTGTTTTCTATTTGATATGCCGGAATATCTATAATGCTCGCTTACTGCTCAGTGGATAAAATGTAGTAGCAGACTGTGATGAAGTGTCAGCTGGGGAATGTTTGCCAGCATATAAAACACAAGAGTCAATCTGACAAGTGCATTTTATTTATAATGTGAAACTCTGGGTATATGGCAGAATTCAAGGACATTGAGTAACCTAATTTCATGCATCATCGTTTGTGACATTTTTTCCCCCGCTTTTTATCATTCAGAGGAACTATTCCTGTATCCATAGAGTGTTCACGACATTCAATCAATGTATCATAAACTCTTACATAGAATGGACAAATATTGGACTGTTTCCACTATTGACAAGGGATAGTATACTAATGGGCAATACATAGAAATGTGTAAAGCACAATCCCCAAGTGAAGTTTCTCAACTTCAAAGGTCATTTTACTGTGATGCTGTAGAGTGCAGACCATGCGGAGGATTACTTATCGCTGCTAGTTCATACTGTATAATAATCATTGCATTAAAGGATGCATGTCTTCAATGTACTATACTGTTCCTTTCCTCCATAGCATTCCTATTGCACATACAAAAAATGGTGGATTCTTGTGGGGACTCCTGCTTCTCTTATACATTCAGTATTGGTAAACATTTTAATCAGTGAATTCTGTTTCACTTACAGGTGTATAAAATGAAACTCACTAAATTTGAGGGAGATACAGTAAAGGGTGCTTTACACGTTGCGACATCACTAACGATATGTCGTCGGGTTCACGGTGGTTGTGATGCACATCCGGCGCCGGTAGCGACATAGCAGCGTGTGACAGCTAGGAGCGACATGCAACGATCGCAAAAACGGCAATAATCGGTGATCGCTGACACGTCGCTTCTTTTCCAAATGTCGTTTCTGTTGCATGCCGCTGGTTGTTCGTCGTTCCTGCAGCATCACACAACGCTATGTGTGACACCGCAGGAACGACGAACATCTCCTCACCTGCTTCCACCGGCAATGATGAAGGAAGGAGGTGGGCGGCATGTTCCGGCCGCTCATCTCTGCCCCTCCTCTGCTATTGGGTGCCTGCTTAGTGACGCCGCTGTGCACCTCCCACTTGAAGGAGGGATTGTTCGGCGGTCACAGCGACGTCGCTGAACAGGTATGTGCGTTTGACACTGCCGTAGCGATAATGTTTGCTACAGCAGTGATCACCACATGTCGCACGTACAACGGGGGCGGGTGCTATCGTGCACGACATTGCTAGCAATAGCTAGCGATGTCGCAGCATGTAAAGCGCCCTTAAGGGTATGATCTCACGATCAAGAAGACACTGCGTTCTAGACGTCTTCCCTTCTACGGAGACGAGAGCGTTCTCCACGGGAGAATGCAACGTCCGTGCCAACAATCAAGGTTCGGGGCGCTGTGAACTTTTGCTGTGTACAATTGAGTTTCCGCAAGTATAAATTGACATGCTGCAGCTCAGGAAAATGTGCCACATGTCAGTTTATGCTGCGGAAAAAAAGAAGCACAGTGGACATGAGATTTCTATATATCAAAAAAAACAAAGCCGCATTAGATTAGGGCAGGGTATATATATATATATGCAATTTAAACATCAAGAAAACAAAAACCCTGTTAAAAGTAACTTTTAATGATATAAATGAAAAGATTAACCCTATAAACACACACAAGTGAATAAAATTACTCACGAGGGCACTTTTGATAGGTAGGGAAGCTGCAAGGAAAAAGCATGCAAAAGATCACTCATATATCAGTAGTCATAAAGTAGAAATAAATATACGATTGACAGACCGTTAGTGATATAGAAAATGCTGGCCAGTTCTTCTAGATACAAGCATACAATATAGTAAACACATTAATTTGTGAAAGGTGGATACCTCATTTGCTTCCAGCATGTAACAGATATGTTTATTTCTACTACCAGGGGCTGCTGATACATTTTTAGCTTTGTAATCTTTTTTTGTTTCTATGGTAACAAATGTTACATCACATGAAAGCGTTATGTATTTAATATATGTTTTCAAAATGTTGTGTTTGTTGCTTATGGCAACAGTGTTCTACGCACGCGGGAAAACAAAATGCCGGAGTCTAATGCGATATTCACAGCAACTGAGAGCAGAGGAGGGATAAAATTCTTGTTTCTGCAAGGAAAGTCTGCGAAGGATATTCATGGTGATATGTCGCAGACATTGGGGGATCAATGCCCTTCATATTCCAAGTTAGGAATTGGGTTGCCAAATTTAAAATGGGCCACTTCAGCACCAATGATGAGGAACGTCCTGGACGACCGGGAGTGGTTGTTGTTCCGGAGATTGTCGATTGTCGAATTTCAGCTAAGGCAGTAGCAGACATCATGAGGATTTCCCGTGAACGTGTTTGTGTCATTATCCATGAGCATTTGGACATTAGGAAGATATCTGCAAAGTGGGTCCCCAAATGTTTGACAACAGATCAGAGAAACATGCGAGTGAAAACTTCCCGGTCCATTTGTCAGCATTTCCGGACTGATAAGAACTTCCTAGATCGACTGGCCACTATGGATGAGACCTGGATTTATTTGTATGACCCTGAAAACAAGGAGCAGTAAAAAGAGTGGCGGCACAGTGGTTCTCCTCATCCAAAGAAGTTCAGGGTGCAAAAATCAGCCACTAAGGTGATGGCGTCTGTGTTCTGGGATAAGGAGGGCGTGCTGCTAGTGGACTACCTTCAAAAGGGTTCCACCATCAATGCAAAGTATTATATTAAACTTTTGGACCAATTGAAGGCAGCTCTGAAGGCCAAAAGGCGCGGCAAGCTGTCCAAAGGAATCTTGTTCCTTCCTGCAAGACAACACCTCTGCTCACACTGCACAAGTAACCATAGCAAAACTGGTAGAGCTGGGCTCCCAACTAGTTGCACAACAAACCTTATTCACCCGATCTAGCTCCCTCCAACTATCATCTGTTTACAAACCTGAAGAAACACCTCAAGGGTAGATGCCTGGTTTGAGGCACAACCAAAATCCTTCTTTTTGCTAGGCTTACAGAACTTGTAATACCGATGTAAGAAATGTGTTGACATCATTGGAGAGTATGTGAAATAAATATAAACTTTCATCATCCTATCTTGTTTCTTTCTGGGTAAAGCCAAAGACTTATCACTGCAGCCCCTTGTATATGACTACTTATATATGAGTGATCTTTTGCATGCTTTTTCCTTGCAGCTTCCCTACATATCAAGCGTGCCCTGCAAAGTAATTTTATTCAATGGGCTTAATATTTTAATTTATATCAATAAAAGTTACTTTTTAACAGGTCTTTTTTGAGGTTTAGACTTCTATACATCTCATCCACTGTGCTTGTACTGTACAATGAAGCGTTTTCATGCAGCAAAGATACGCTACATCCAAAACGCTGCTAATCCTGATTGTGGGAACCCAGCCTAATAGGACATCACCAGTGTAACAAGTCCATTCATGATAAGGTTTATATACCATGAATATACCATGATCAACTGTGACTGTTATTATTGAAAAGTGGAACAACTAAGATCACATAAGGTTACACAGCGGAGTCACTGAGTGCAGAGCTGCATAGTGCATTGCAAAAAAATTCTTCAAAGCTCAGCTGTGGATATTTTGGAGATAGCAGGTGGCCTGCGGTCTCTGTGGTTTTTCCCGATGAAGATGGAATACTTTGAAATGCATAGGGAATAAATCGCACTATTAATTCTTTCACTTGATTCTAACTCCTTGACTGGATAAACACCAGGTCATCGGCTATCTCCAAACTATTCGCATTACCACGCTGCATTTGACAACCTGTGGAGCCACCACAGCTGGAAGCCTGTTTGATACACTTTCAGTTGATCCCTGGCCTCAACTCCATCGAACACCTTTGGTATAAACTTGAACAGAGATTGCGAACCAGGCTTCTGGTTTTATCAGTTTGAGTGTCATTTGTTTTTCTTGTATGTAAAAAAAAAAAAAGATTTCCAAGCGCCTACCCTTTACAATGTGAAAAACAGACAATATAAGAATGCCACACAGTTGGCATTTGTTTGTTTTATCTACTGACCTCTTGACTTGAATGGGTGATTTTGATTAACAAATTGGACCAAAATTGAACATATATATATACAGACCAAAAGTTTGGACACACCTTCTCATTTCTAGAACAACTGTTAAGAGGAGACTTTAGACCTTAGGCCAGGGGAAATCTGTGCTTTGGTCTGATGAGTCCAAATTTGAGATCTTTGGATCCAACCACCGTGTCTTTGTAGAAAAGGTGAACGTATGGACTCTACATGCCTGGGTCCCACCGTGAAGCATGGAGGAGGAGGTGTGATGGTGTAGGGGTGCTTTGCTGGTGACACTGTTGGGGATTTATTCAAAATTGAAGACATACAGAACCAGCATGGCTACCACAGCATCTTGCAGCGGCGTGCTATTCCATCCGGTTTGCGTTTAGTTGGACCATCATTTATTTTTCAACAGGACAATGACCCCAAACACACCTCCAGGCTGTGTAAGGGCTATTTGACTAAGAAGGAGAGTGATGGGATGCTACGCCAGATGACCTGGTCTCCACAGTCACCAGACCTGAACCCAATCGAGATGGTTTGGGGTGAGCTGGATCGCAGAGTGAAGGTAAAAGGGCCAACAAGTGCTAAGCATCTCTGGGAACTCCTTCAAGACTGTTGGAAAACCATTTCCGGTAACTACCTCTTGAAGATCATCAAGAGAATGCCAAGAGTGCGCAAAGTAGTAATGAAAGCAAAAGGTGGCTACTTTGAAGAGCCTAGAATATAAGACATATTTTCAATTGTTTCACACTTTTTTAAGTATTTCATTCCACATATTCTAATTCATAGTCTTGATGCCTTCAATGTAAATCTATATATCTATATATATAATTGCCTTATTCTGTCTGTCTGTCTGTCTGTCTGTCTTGCTCCAAAATTGTGTCGTTACAGTGACAATTGTGTCGTTACAGTGACAACCAGCGGATTGGCCACTGGGCTCGGCATGCCCCCCCCCCGCACGAATTGGCCGCTCGGCTCGGCCTGGCCCTGCCCCCCGCACGGATTGGCCACTCAGCCAGGCCATGCCCCCTCACGCATTAGATGCTCCCCTGGCCCCGCCCCCTGCACGCATTCCGCGAACCCACACGGAGACGCCCGACTCCCAGGTGACTGCTGCAGCCCCGGAAGCCCACACCGGCATGACAAAGTGGAGAAAAGCTACTAGCTTACTCCCGCCTCCTTACCCACGTGTGCCGGAGCCGGCGTAGGCTGGTATCCATAGTACACATCGGGTAAGTATAGAAACCACTTTCCTTAGTTACCCGATGTGTAACATGGTTACTAGCTTACCCCGGCTTCCGGCACACGTCAGCACTGTCGCTTACCTTTTCTCCACTTTGTCGGATCCGGCGCGCTCCCGTGCACTGTGTACACTACAGTTGCCTTGCGACAAGCTCCGATCACATGTTGTCATGTTACCAGGAAGTTGCGGCGCAGCCACTGTCCTGTACACAGTGTACGGCTGCCTTCAGACGTCCGTGTCACACATAGCACACATGCATGTATATACACACACACACACACATAGCAGACACACATGGATACACCAAGCGCATACACACATAGCATACATGCATGTATACACACACACACACTGAGCACATATACACACATAGCAGACACACATGGATACACCGAGCGCATACACACATAGCGCACATGCATGTATACACACACACTGAGCACATATACACACATAGCAGACACACATGGATACACTGAGCGCGTACACACATAGCGCACATGCATGTATACACACATACACACACACAGCAGACACACATGGATACACCGCGCGCATACACACATAGCGCACATGCATGTATACACACACACACTCTGCTGTATACTCACCCAGCGATGCGGTCCCCGGCACTGAAGTCCCCAGCGCTGTCCCTGCTTCCAGCTCCGGGCACTGAATATTCAGTGAGTATAATGAGCGGCGATAAGGAGCGGGAGGCAGCAGAGCCGGAGACAGCATCGCTGGAGAGAAGTAAATCTAGAAAATATTTTTATTAAAAAGACCCATATTTTCTCTGGTATGTTTTACACTGATGTCGCACGGATCACATCAGTGTGTGATCTGTGTGACATCCGTGCTGCCGAAGATGCCTGCGTGTGTGCGTGCGGGGTCATGAAAAGTCACACGGTCCGTGTGCAAACACGGATGTGTGAGGCACATCATAGAATAACATGGGTACGTGTGACATCCGTGTTACAAAATACATGTCACACGTACCTAAAACACGGACATCTGAAACCAGCCTACGGCAGCGCGCCGGATCCGACAAAGTGGAGAAAAGCCGGATGTGTGAAACCACTAGGTTACCCAGGCTCCCGGCAGCCGGCATAGGCTGGTAACCATGGTACATATCGGGTAACTATAGAAACCGCTTTGCTTAGTTACCCAATGTGTAACATGGTTACTAGCTTACCCGGCTCTCGGCACACGTGTGCCGGAGCCGGCGTACGGTGTTGACCAGTGAACACATTGGGTAACCATGGAAACCGCTTTGCATAGTTACCCGATGTGTACCATGGTTACTAGCTTACCCCGGCTCCCTGCCCATTCAGATCGTTGGTCCCCCACTGTCAAACACGCCGATGCGTGCTGCACAGCAGGAGACCAACAAGCAAAAAATAAACCAGCATTGTCGCTTTGCATAGTTACCCAATGTGTACCATGGTTACCACCTTACCCCCGGCTCCCGTCACATGTGTGCTTGAGTCGGCGTACGCTGGTAACCATGGTACACATCAGGTAACTAAGCAAAGCGCTTTGCATAGTTACCCGATTGTGTAACATGGTTACCAGTGTACACCGGCTCCCTGCCCATTCAGATCGATGGTCTCCCACTATCAAACACGCCTGCACAGCGGGAGACCAACGAGTAAAAAATGAACCATCATTATTCAAGACTTGCTGATTATATTATTATTCAATCTGCTAACCTACATACACATTCTAGACTACCCGATACGTTAGAATCGGGCCACCTTCTAGTATATATATATATATATATATATATATATATATATACACACACATATATACTGTGTACATGGATAACATGGTTAGAACATGTACAAAAAAAATGGATGTCTGAATAGGGCCTCAATAGGACAAAGTTCGACTACCAAACTCAACTGCTACACTACAGTGCCGTCAGTAGGAAGCAGTGTTAAACCAGGTGTATCATACAGAAGTGTCTCCTCTCCTAAGGAAAGGCATTTTATAATACATAGGGTGAAATCTGCAGCAAAATGTATACATAATTCATAAAAAAAACTCCACGTCGGGTCAATCTGTACATACTGTTTATGAAACATGTAGATAAGATTTATTTTAATGTTGTATAATGTCATGCTCTTTGCTGGTACCATAATATGCTGTGAAAATTTACTGAATATCTGCTCCATGTGAACATATCTAATGGATAAGTTCCTAAGGAGTGATTATGCAGGTGACTTCCATCCAAACAGTGGATTTTTATCCAGACTGAGTGTATGAAATTTTAAGAAATGTAAAATCCTCAGTTGGTAATTTATGTTTCTGTAGATTTAACCACTAGCAATGTAAAAGATGCTAAATATACAGCTTTTACAGACCCTTCCAATCTTTAATATCCAGTCCAAGCCAAGTACTACCAAATGACAGGGGAACCACACTAATCAATGATAGTGGTATTAGACTAAGCCATATTTACACTTGGCATCCTAGGGAAGGTGCCTAGGGCGGCAATGTGTAGCTGGCGGTACCTGTAAAGCAGATTTTTTTTTTTCTAGCCACTGAACAATATGCCTATAGGGCACAGCTGATTATTTGGTTCTAGTTAAGAGATGGGAGAGAGGCGGACAGTATTTTTAACTGCCAAGCATTCATCCATTCAGCATATGCTTTGCAGCTATGGGAAAACTAGAAGTAACAGTTTGTGGTGCTATAATATGAGGTTGGCCCAGCAAGTCCATGAGGAAGGCTCCTATTTTCTACCCAATGTAAGATGAGAGGTTGTGATAGGGAGAAGTTACATATTCTTGTACCCTTTTTTGGTGACAGACTGGGCTTGTAGATATAAAAGTAGATGTTTCCAGAAGACAAGCCAACAGTATTGTTCCTTTTCCCTGGCAGGAACCATACACATTCTGCCTCCTCTTCTCTCCCTTATCTGCAATAAATCCAGTTACAACAGCTTCTTGCTGTAGTGACTTGGTAGATTCAGCTGTTCAACTTTGGGAAAAAACCAAGGGAGGATGGACTCTGCAGAAACAAACACACACGCGCGCACACACACACACACACACACACACATACACACACACACACACACACACACACACACACACAGAGTCTATCGAGTTCAATCTATAGCTGAACACTGATTCAGAGGCAAAAAACTCATGGGGCAGACACTAATAGCTCCATACTAGGGGAAAATTCCTTCCCGACTTTATTTACACCAATGAAATTAGTTCCCTGGATCAATGCTCCATCCCCAAATCTACTGCCCATGACTGGTAATATATTTTTCAAGAAAGACACCCAGGTCTCTCTTGAATTTTAGCAGTGAATCAACCATTACAACATTATGTGTCGCCCAGGGAAAGGCATACTCAGTATCGGGCAGGGAATGTCACTTTGGTGGTGGCCGGTGCCCGATCCCGTGCCCTGGGTGCTTTTTAATGGGGAGTATTTACAGGGGAGAATAAAGTCATTTGTGTGACGCCACTTGCGGGTTGCGGTTAATGTTATGGAACTGCCGCTGCTGAAGTGGGTACTCCCAGGGCTGGTGGTAATGGCAGCTGATGTGGTAGGCCCTCCGCAGGTAGGGCTGAGCCTGGGAGATGTATGATGGAGTAATAAGGGAGACCACACCGTGGATTGTAAACAACAGTCTCTACTCACTCCGGACCCTTGGACGGCTTGTTCAGGTCCCTGTACTTCCAGTGCCAGTTGATGACTCAGTTGCTCTGTCCACGGCACTCTCAGTGTGGTTGGGTCCCCGTAGCATGGAGTGTTTGGGGCCCGACTGTCCCTTTGCGGTAGCAGTCTCCTTCTCCGTACGGAAGGCAGTGTGGACCCTGTAGGGAGGTATGTGTCCGAACCCTGATCCTTGCTTTACTGCTGATGCCCCCGGATTTGTGGGTCAGTGAGGTCAGTGCAGGTCCCCTCACTATGCAGGTATTTGCCAGGCCATCTGAAACTGTCGCCTGACCTAGGGCCCTGTGCCTATGCGTGCCCGGCTCCAGTGGTGCTCCCTTGTACCGTCCCTGGTGACTTCACTCCGTTCCAGAGGTACTCGTTTGACAATATTCTGGCAACCTCACTCCTGTGCCCGTACTCCGTGTGTCACCGTTATGCGACCCAGCTCTCAGGCACGTCTGTGCACTTCAATGTGCACCACTGCTCTGCCTTGTCCCCTCCCACCAGGCTGTCCAGTTCCCTGGTCTGGCTCCACCCTCTAGGTGGCCCTCCCCTTGTCTGACTAGGCAGTGCCCCCTGGTGTGGAGTGGTAACTAGGATTTTGGTGTGTGTGGGTGTTTCTGGCACTGGTGTTCCAGGTCGCAGGGGGTAGGTCGTGCATCCACGTGAGGATGCAGTTCCCTGTAGTGCCCTGAGGGTCTCAGAGGCTCTCCAATTATGTGCCATAGATTTCCATAGTCTTACTGCTCTTACAGTAAATAATCTGGGTCTGTGATTATGATTAAACCTTCTTTTCTCTAGATGTAGCGGATGGCACTTATCATCAGTGCATGCCTCGGTGTAAAAAGATCATCAAAAAAGATCTCTGTACTAGGGCATACATAGAAATAATGGGGCCCCATAGCAGCAGATCTAATTAGGCACCCCCCAATATAATGCACCCACCATAATCCTCATTATAATATAATGAACCCCATAGTTTTCCATATAGTACATTGCACCCTCATAGTCCTCCATATAATATAGTACAACCCATATTCCTCCATGTATTATATTGCACCCTCATAGTCCTCCAAATAAAATAATGCCCCCATAGTCCTCCATATATTATAATGCCCCCCATGGTCCTCCAAATAATATAATCCACCCCCATAGTCCTCCATATAGAATAATGCAGCCGCATAGTTTTACAAATGGTATAATGCAGCCCCCATAGTCCTCCACCAATATACTTACTGATTTAAATAAAATAAAATACTCACCTCTCCTCTTTCCCATGCTGCTCCGGTCTCCTCAGCGTGTGTCTTGCCGCACTACACATCTCAGCACAGTGGACGATCAGTAGTGACGTAAATCGTGCCCCACTGTGCTGAGATGGCTGAGCACAGACACAGCGGGGAGTGATGGAAGAAGGAGTGCCAGCAGAATACTCCTTTTTCATCATTGCTTTCAACTTATTGGCATCCCTGATGCCGATACAGTGCCGGCGCCGGCACCAGGCGTCTCTGAGTTATGGGGCCTGTGATCTGCCGCCATTGGTGGTACACCACTGGTCCCCGCATATATTTGTGCATTGTAAAAAGATCGCCCCTATTCCAAACTGAATAACCCCAAGTTTGGTAACCTATCTCTGTCCTGCAGTTCATTCATCCCTTTAATAACCCTGGTTGCTCTTTTCTGCCCCCGCTCTAGTTCAGCTATGTCCTTCTCATACACCGAAGTCCAAATTTATACAGTATTCTAAGTGTGGTCACAGTAGTGACTATATAGAGGCAAAAATATATTCTCATCAAAGGCATCTATGCCTCTTTTAATGTATCCCATTATTTTATAAGCCTTTAGCGGGCTTTACACGCAACGACATCGCCAACAAGATGTCGTTGGGGTCATGGAATTGGTGACGCACATCCGGCCTCGTTAGCGACGTCGTTGCGTGTGAAACGCAGGAATGACCGTTAACGATCAAAATTACTTACCTAATCGTTGGATCGTTCCTTTCCCTATTATTGTTGCTGTTGCAGGACGCAGGTTGTTCGTCGTTCCTGCGGCAGCACACATCGCAATGTGTGACACCGCAGGAATGAGGAACATCACCGTACCTACGGTCGCCGGCAATGAGGAAGGAAGGAGGTGGGCGGGATGTTTGTCCCGCTCATCTCCGCCCCTCCGCTTCTATTGGGCACCCGCTTAGTGACGCCGCTGTGACGCCGAACGAACCGCTCCCTTAGAAAGGAGGCAGTTCGCCGGCCACAGCGACATCGCTAGGCAGGTAAGTATGTGTGACAGGTGTAAGCGATGTTGTGCGCCACGGGCAGCGATTTGCCCGTGCCCCACAACCGACAGGGGCGGGTACGCTCGCTACCGATATCGCTGCGAGTAAAGCCCGCTTTAGGCCCCTTTCACACGTCAGTGATTCTGGTACGTTTGTGCTTTTTTTTAAACATACCAGAATCACTGACATACGCAGACACATTATAATGAATGGGTCTGCTCACACATCAGTGATTTTTCACTGCACGTGTCTCCGTGCGGCGTACCCGCGTGTCCGTGTTTGCCGCACGGAGACATGTCAATTTTTTTCTGGCATCACTGATGTCCCACAGACCACGCAGTGGTGTGATCGGTGAAACACGTGCCAGAAAAAAACGTGCTTTTAAAATAAAAATCATTTTTACTCACCCGGCTCCAGCGATGTCCTCTGCAGCCCGTGCAGCCTGCTGCTTCTGAGCCGGCTCATTACTGTCGCGCATATTCATGATGCATGACACAGCCGACCCGGAAGCAGCTGCTGCGGGTGTCAGCACCAGCCGGATGCTGCACCGCAGGAGCGATCAGCACCATGGAGAGCGGGAGCGGGCACAGGTGAGTTAATCTCTAAGTGCAATCACGGGCCACGGAGAACGGAGCCCGGATTGCACTTAGACAACCCATGTGTGCCGTAATTCACGGCACACGGAGGGACATGTGCGTGTTTTACACGCCAGTGAAAAACGTCAGTGTTTTTCACTGACGTGTGAAACGGGCCTTAGAGGCAGCTGCCTGACATTGGTCACTAAAGTTCAGTTTGCGGTCAGTGACCGTTTTACCCCATGTTTTACGATTTAGTACATAATTGTAGCTTTTATTTTATGGAGGCTCCTGTCCTGTGGTCACACTCCAAACTACATACTATATGTTGTAAAACAACAGTGAATTCCTAATGCCGTAATACTCTGACAGAGTTTAGCAGAAATCCAGAAAGATTGTTGGTTGCTTATTCTCCATTTTGCAAATCATTTCCCAGCAAGCACCATGTATTGTCCGGAATAATCCGAGTTCAGATAGACCCACTGAAAGCACTGGTCATGCTCAGCTCATTTCAGCCTGGCAGGTCACTGCCTTATTAATGTGTGTAAAAAAAGCAGGAGCTGGCAAACTCTCAGGACTACATGTACCTGACCTAGTAACCTACTTTCCAAATACCACATAACATTAAAGTCTGCCCTCTGCTCACAATGCAACGTCATGACTACAGTATCTGAAAAACAGTGGGCAGCTGAGCTGGAACATGTACAAGGCCTTGTGTTCTCTCCTCTGCAAAAATCCATACTCATTCAAGCTAAAAACACTCACTTTTTCTGTGTTTTTGCTAATTAACCTACATAGTAAGAAACTCAATAGACGACAATGTACAGCGATAATAAAATGGTAGAGATAATCACATCTTTTGAAATTCGAATTTGCCAACTTCATGGAAATTCTCCCCAAAATTTGTTTTGTAGCAAGTCAATACACCGCGAATCGCAAATACTGCAAAGCCTTGAGCTGCACCCAAAAAGATGTGTACCTGTCACGTAGGGTACGGCGAAAGGCAAGGGAAACCCTGTGTCTATGGAGAGGAAAGTTTTTGACCCCTGACTGAACCTACTGCTGGTCACTGGGGTCCCTCACCACCCTAGATAGGTTCCGCATCTATGCGCCTAGCCGGATACTTGACCCTAGGTATCCCTAGAGATGGGCCCTAAATAGGAATGGATGGGATGAGCTCTTCGTCAACCTTACTAAACACTAAAGAAGACACAAGGGGGACACACAAGGGGAAAACTTGACTCAGGTGTACCTGTCACGCAAGGTACGGTGAAAGGGAAGGGAAATCCTGTGTTTATGGAGAGGGAAGATGGTGACCCCTGACCAAACCAACTGCTGGTCCCTAGAGTCCCTCACCACCCTAGATAGGTTCCGCACCTATGTGCCAAGCCGGATATCTGACCCTAGGTATCCCTAGTGTTAGGCCCTAAATAGGGAACAGATGGGATGAGCTCTTCATCAACCCCACTAAACAACTATAGAAGACACAAGGAGGACACACAGGGGGAAAAACATGAACTACTTATTTACAGATGACTCAGGTGTACCTGTCACGCAAGGTACGGTGAAAGGGAAGGGAAACCCTGTGTCTTTGGAGAGGGAAGATGATGGCCCCTGACCAAACCTACAGCTGGTCCCTGGGGTCCCTCACCATCCTAGATAGGGTCCGCACCAATGCGCCGAGCCGGATACCTGACCCTAAGTATCCCTAGTGTTAGGCCCTAAATAGGGAACGGATGGGATCAGCTCTTCATCAACCCAACTAAACCACTAAAGAAGACACAAGGGGGACACACTGGGAAAAACATGAACTACTTATCATTAGAAGACTCAAGTAGAAGTTCAGCAGAGCTTTCAGCAACGATACCAGAGAGGAGTGCAAGCCATCTGCTTGCAACCTCGGCTTGAACTAACTGAAAATATCACCAGCACAATCTAAAGGAAGGAAGGGGTATATATGCACCAAGAGAATACTGATAATCAACAGCTGGGTGGGAGGCGAGCTCTTGCTGGGTCTATAAGGGAGAAAGATGAATCCAGCAGGAAAGCTACCTATACACATGAATACTGACAGCAGGAACAATGGAAAGTCAGGGAGCATTCTGTGCAGCCAGACGCTGTGACCTTCTATGGCCAGACACCACATGACTGTCTGTCACCCGTGACACACCCGTGACACACCCGTGACAGTAGCTCATTCAAGCTTGGTTATGCAAATACTGATTTAGGAATGTTAAAGTGGCAGCAACATATTTGGCTATAAGTAAGTGAATGATAACTGGTGGTAATCATCAGTCTGTTCAACACTGCCAGAATTTTTGTCCTTTTACATCACAAAAATGTTCCAAAAATTATCCCTATCATGCTGGTGTTTATACACAGGTGATGCCATGGTCTCATCACAAGGGATTATTATGTGCCAAATAAATATTTGGAAAAAGTCACATTTTATGAATTTGTTTAAAACATCTGAATAGGCAAAGTTGTGGGTAAAATATAAAAAAAAAGACGTAAAGGGAACATGATCCACGGGCAGCATAGAACAGACACTAGCGGTATGATTTCAGCCAGGTATGTTTGACTCTTAAACGCTGTGACATTTCAAAGACAGGTAGAAAGATATACATTAACAGCTGACAGGGACCATCCCACATGGGAGTGTACTCAAAAAGGTGGATTCCTAGCAGCTTCCTCTGCCTATAGCAAGTGACTCACAGGTCACTCAGTCAGGGAGAAACCTTTCACTCAAGGGTAGAGGACAAGGAGAACCCACCGGGGACTAGCTTTATCTTCTAGTCACCCTGCGGATGGTCCCCGTCAGCTTTTAAAGTATATTTTTCTCTGAAACGTCAAAGTTCAAATCATACAGCCAGTGTCTGATCCATACTGCCCATGGGTCAGGCAACATGTATCAGCTGTCAAGCTGCCTTTAAAAACAACTTAAAAAATGGTGAAAATTATGTAGAGAATAAAGTGTATATACTAAAGTCATTAAAAGAAGATCAAATTACTTCAGAAAACTGGAAAAACAATGATGAATTATGACATAGGCGCTATGGTGATGGATACGGTGGACTGTGCAGAATACTGACAGTGTCGCTGTCAGAGGTAACATCATCCTGCTTTGTCTGTGACAATTTATGGGCCATATATTTGATTATGCTCTCCATTTCCCTCCCCAATAAAGTATGTGATAGAGGCAAACAAAGACAATTGTGATCAGCGTTTGGTAGTACAACTGCCTGAATGGTGGCAGTCAGTGGTGACAACGGTGGTGATGTTGTTGTTAGTGGCTCCTGCATTTTAGGTGTGGTATGTTTTTTTTTCTTACACACTACCCTGTTCATTGCCATTGCCACTTTTTCTTTTATCATACTGTCACGAGTGTGGCGTGGCCTGATGTGATCTCAGGGTGATCACAGATCCGCTTTAGTGCCTGCTCTCCATTTAACCTGAGTTGGGTCATATTTAATTCTATCTGGTACTGAAGGGGTTAAAGGTACATTTCTATCCTCCAGTTCTTTAACTGGTAGTTGTATTCTCAGCTGCAGCCACTCCCTTTTGCTATAAGTATTCACGCCTCACTCTTTCCTATGTCAGCTATAGCTCATTTCTATGCTGTCCATTTGGAAGGGACCAGTCACTGTAGAAAGCTGAGGTGTTGCTTCAGTTACAGCTGAGAGGTTCCTGCCAGAGTTTTATTTGTTATGTCTTTCTACCCTGTTTGTCTTTCCTTCCTCATGTTGTCTTATGGCAGTAGCAAGATTACCATCTTGCTGGCCTGCACTAGTCAGTGTAAAGTTCAGGGCCAATGAGGGCCTAGGCACATGATCGGTGTATGGGGGAAGGTCCTGTCTAGGGACGTTAGGGAGTGCAAGGATCAGACTCAGGTGAGCATTAGCAGGTGACACCGCTCCCCTCTCCCTAGCGCCAGGGCCCACGGTTGTATTGTGCTCCCGATGGACACTGTGTGTTGCGTCACTCACATGAAGTTCCCTTATACCTGGTGGAACCAGAGTAATTACAAAGTGACGTAACCAACCCAAAAGTAAAAAAAAAATAAATTTCCAGGGTTCCAATATAAATCCAGTTGTGGTGCTGGCACAACAAATGCATTATTTATCTGTGGAAGTGACGAATTGCAGTCACAGGTTGTACAGCAGCTACCTCAGAATGTGGATCTGCTGGTCTCCACTCAGAGCCAGACTGAACCAGAATCCACGATAGCCCTTCCGAACAGATTTGCTGGGGAAAGGATATATTTGTGGTTTTCAGGGAGGCTTGCAAACTGTATGTCAAGCTTTACCCTCGCCCCTCAGGGAGTGAGGAACAACTGGTGGGGATTGTGGTTTCTCTCCTGCATGGAGATCCCCAGTCCTGGGTCCTCTCTCTTCAGACCAATTTTCAGTCCTTTTGGTCAGTAGACAAGCTTTTTGTGGCCGTGGGTCTTATTTATAATGACCCGGACCGAGTCTCCAAGCTACATAAGCTGCTGCAGAGAGGGATCGGTCAGCAGAGGAATGATGATCCGAGTTCCGCAGATGGGCTACTGATACCAGGTGGAATGATCTCGCCCAAAGAAGCCATTTTTGTCAGGGCTTGTCTGAAAGGCTTACAATCTGGATAGATAGATGTCTAAAGGATAGACCTGTGTTGACCCCTTTTTCTGTAGATCTCCCTGGGGGTGAAAGCTCTCCTGTGGTTTTGTATGAAGCCATGCAGTTCGGGAGAGTCTCCTTTCAGTCTGGGTAAACTGCGGTTCAAGATGGGGGGTTGTTTCTTTTGCGGTTAAAAGGATTATTTCATCGGTGCACGTTTTTCGGTACGTTAACTAAAAAATAGTTTGTCTGAAAAACATCCTTTCCCAGGCTGTATGGAGGATTACAGCCTGGGAGTGTATATTTCTTCCACATGTGCATCTCAGTTTGTCCTATCTGCAGAGGTTGTTATAGGTGCAAAGATTATTCTTTTGGATAGTGGGGAGGGGACCAATATGGTGGATGCACAGTTTGTCCAAAATTATGGTCTTTTTTGTAGTGTTCGGGCGAAACCTATCCCCATATTTGCGTTCAACTCAGCTCCTCACGGACAGGGGAATTTGATGTGAGTTGTGCATAACCTAAACCCAGTGGCGTAACTACAGTCTGATGGGCCTGGTCCTCCCCTTGTCAGATGTATGGGCCATTGTAGCATTCTAAATCCTATAAAGACATACAAGTTGCCCCCCCCCCCTTCCCCTTTTATTGTGTAGTAATGTCCCCCATTCTGGGCCTCTTTATGGTAAATATGTCCGCTATTATGGCCCCATCCAGGTATATATATCGCCATCATGACCCATCATGGTATTTCTCCCCATCATGGCCCCACCCTGATATATATGGCCCTACCCTGGTATATATGTCCCCACCGTTACCCATCCTGGTATATATGGTGCCATCATGGCCCATTTTGCTATATATTGCTCCATCCTGGTATATAGCCCCCCCATCCTTGTATATAGCACTCCATCCTGGTATATAGCCCCCCATCCTGGTATATAGCCCCCTGATCCTGGTATATAGCCCCCTCATTCTGGTATATAGTCCCCATCATGCTATACAGCCAACTACCACACCGCACATGTTAAAAAAAAATAAACAACTGTACTATGTGTTCACTTTCATAATGAGGCATATGGAATTTTGTATAGAGAGCTAGGATGGATGTATAGATAGATGCACAGACAGACAGGATGGATGGATAGATAAGATGTACAGATAGACAGACAGGCAGACAGTATTCACAGACAGACAGACAGACAGTATAGACAGACAGACAGTATACACAGACAAAACGTATACACAGACAGTATACACAGACAGTATACACAGACAGTATACACACAGACAGTATACACAGAGAGACAGTATACACAGACAGTATACACAGACAAACAGTATACACAGTATAGACAGACAGTATACACAGACAGACAGTATACACAGACAGTATACACAAACACTATAGACAGACAGACAGTATACACAGACAGTAAACACAGATAGACAGTATACATACACAGACCATATACACAGACAGACATATTGCACACTATAGCGGACACACATATCTTATTCATAACACATACAGACAGCACATAACACGATTCACATTATACTCACCTCCTTCTTGGCCTCCTGGAATTCAGAGGGTCTTTAGTAGCAGCTTCTCCGGCCGCAGCAGTGCAGGCGCCCCTCCCCCCTCTCTGTGTGGTGAAGATGGGAGCAGACAGGACACAGAGGAGGGGAGGGCGCCCTCTGCTGGAGTCTGTGCACCACAGGAGCAGCAAATGACAGTGAACTGCTACTCCCTGTGGGGCCCCATCTGCTGTCTGCCGGAAGGGGCCCTGTGCAAATGGTGGCCATGGTACTCACCTACCCTGCACTCCCCCGACGTCCTCCTGCGACGCTGGCAACTGACCTGCATGTAAGTGATGCAGCGCATGACGTCAGTGTGATGCACAACCACTTACGGCACTGTCAGCTGTCAGCATATTCTCTGCTCCCCATGCCCAGGATCCTGAGCGTGGGGAGTAATATTCATGGCTTTAATCGGCAGCCAACACATCTCCATGCTTCGATGTATTAAACTTGGATGCGAAGCCTCCGACACACATCTATCTGACTCAGGGGGCCCCCTGCACCCCCGGGCTCGGTCACAGTGGCGACCTCTGCGACTGCGGTAGTTACGCCCCTGCCAAAACCTTCACATGAGGGTCCTCACAATGAACTTATGTTGTGTCATGTTCTTCAAGGCCTTCATCATGAAGCCTCAGGGGGACGCCCCTGCTGCTTGTCCTTAAGGGAGATTGTTTGTGTCATTGCAGCTGCACCTCAAAATTTTAGGAGAGCATACTACCTCGGCTCTTGTGGGTCATCCAGATAGTAAAGCAAAAGTTGACCTCCTTTCTCATCAGTTTTGGTGTCCAAGGTTGCATCAGAATGTGGTTGATTTTGTGTCCACCTGCAATGTTTGTGCGCGTGCTAAGACCCCACATACTAAGCCGTCTGGGTCTATCCTACCAGTGTTATGATTCGGTGACCGAGGAGGATCAGAAAAAGGACAAAACCTCAGAAACCCAAAAAATAACCAGAATGGCTGGAATCTTAACGGACTGCAGACCTAATACTGACACACAACTAGAAGTAGCCGTGGGGCGAGCCTACGATCACCTGGTCGCCTCGACATAGCCGGAGAGCTAAATATTCTTACAGAGAGAAATATTAGAAAAGCTAATCTGCCTAGAAGTAGTCCCCAAAGATATAGATAGCCTTCCACATGTAAAGACTATGGTAATATAAGAATACACAATACGTAGCTAGAGAACAGATTCAGCAAATATGAGAACAAACTATCTGCATAGGAAAGGATAGGAAAGAGCACTGACTTCAGCCGTAAAAACGCTAGTAAATACCAGCATGACTGATATGGAAAAATACTGAGCCCCCACTATATCAGTACTCTGGTTTTACGGGGATCCAAGAAAAACACTGATATAGAGGAGGGACTGAATTTTGTACCAAGCATGAGAAAACACAATACATAGCATAACATGGAGCAAGGTACACAGATACTCCCAGCATGGAATGATCCAACTCCACCAAGAACTCCACACAGGCAAAATAAGAAAAAAGTGAAAACCATAAGCAGAGGTACAACACCAACTTATCTGAGAGGTGTTCTGGTAGACACAGAGAAAAGGGCTGGTTTCAGAGTCCTTAGCACACAGGAGATACATTGAGCACCGGCAAGGAATAGGAGGAAACTACTCAGTTATATAGGCCCAATCCGAATGGCCTGATTGTCAATCCCCCTCAGCTGGCTGGTTCCCATTCAGCAAGTCAACTGCACTACCAGCACTGACCACAAGAGGGAGCCCCAAACTGGAATCTAATTCAAATGTATTCACAACAACCAATGTGTTGCAGCACACGGTACACCTGAGGGGCGTGACATAGGGACACACCGGGTTTTCACCATAGCCTCTGATGGTGAGGACGGATTGAGCTGCCGGAAGCAACTAGGTGCAACTCAGGGAGACTCAGTACTGTTACAGCTGGCCCTAGGGGTATGGACACTGATAGTCTCTGATAAGGCAGATGTGGCTGGTGTCCGGTCTGGCAGTTTGCATGATGGTGGGTGTCATGGCAGATCTCCAGGGGACAGGTGGGTTAATCCTTATCGTGTCTCGTCACCCAGGTGAGTCCTTCGCAATCCTGGGCATGCTCCAGCTATCCGTCAGGTCACCTATCACCCCCATTGGCCATGAGGGGTGGGGTGTTGCCTCCGGGGGTGAAGCTAGTGCAGGTGCTCACTCTGTTTTGTGCTCTAAGAGACTCAGTTCAGGTTGTGGCATTGCTGGAAGGCGGAACGCCATCGCTCCCAGTGATTATGCGGTGTAGGGGTCCTGGGACGCCGGGTCCCCTAGCATCAGCTGTTGCCAGAGGATATGGGACACCATGTCTCTTGATTCAGCAACCTGGTGGGAGGTTGCTACCAGTCAATCTTCCTCTCCTCCTTCCTTGCCATTCTGGGTTGAATGTGGAGACTGGAAGTTACCTCAGCAGTCAGCTGATCCATGAAAGGGATATTTAAACTCGCGACATCCTCTGGTCAATTCTGATTATTTTCAGTTGTTCCTGGGTAGGAAGGTTAGTAGTTTGTGTTTCTGTTGGTTTGCTCTCTGCTCTTCTGGTTTTGGTGCATTTGATCTGACTATGGTTTGTGTGCCCAGTCACCAACCACCTCACTATTTGTCATCTGGGAACGGCTCTGCTAAAGTCCCCCTTTCAAGGACCGGAAGGTGGGTGAAAAGTACCTTGGCCCTTAAGGATGTACGATGGCGTGACGGCTAGCACAAAGAGTGTCTGGCATACTGCGTTTGCTGGTCTGCAGTCTGATCATCTCATCACTACCTTGGCATTACAGCCGGCACAGCTGATGTGACAGGCACGACTGATAAGCATAGATGCAGCAGCGTGTACGGCAAGCACGGCTGATGTAGATAGGTACAGCAGCGGATAGCCGGTACAGCAGGCTTAGCCGGTATGGAACGATGCAGTAGGAGCGGCCAGTATGGCAGGCTCGGCTGATATGGAATGATGCAGTATGAGTTGGCGGTACTACAAAACAGACAAGTGTAAGTAACACAGTAGCAACACTTAGGTAAGGGACCTGAACAACTATGAATGTGTCTCTAAGATTATAACACATTGCTGAGGCACCATAAAGTGTAGGTGACTTAAATACATGGTGCCTTTCAGCCATAGGCTGAGAGGCACTTCCAGGTTAGGGGCGCGCTGGCTCTTTAAGAATAGGTATGCACACCGTAAGTATGCTCCCAGGAGCCAGCAGCAGGGACAGAGCACGCAGCAGCCACCTCATAGCTGCTAGGTAAGTGAGTCGGCGTCCTCACCGGGGGAGGGTGGCAGGACAGTGCGGGGACACAATTGGCGTCGTTACACTGCAAGCACTCAAAATCCATAATGTGGTCATTGCTTAAGAAATATGTTGCATCTTTAGAGCCAACACCCTTAACATGCCCTCCAATTATTGTTGATGGTAATTTAGAGTTTCAGGAGGCAAGAATCATGGATTCTCATTTTGTTCATTGTTCTCACCAAAATTTGGTTCACTAGAAGGGTTATGGTCCAGAGTAAAAGGATGTGGGTACCAGCATTGGAAGTTAATGTCAGTAGGTTGGTGCATTCCTTCCATGTGTTGCATCTGGACAGGCCTGGTCCAGAGGCCCCTGGTAGAATGGGGGGGTACTGTCATGAGTGTGTCATGGCCTGATGTGATCTCAGGGCGACCTCAAGGCACTGTATAAAGGTTGCTCAATTTGTCTCCCAAGAGATCGTAAAAGATTCCGGAGGAGCATTTTTCCACTATAGCTGGAGTATTAACAAGCGCATCAGTTGCAGTCGGCACAGATTATCTGCGTCTGCCATGACCCAGCAGTTCTTCTATTACAGATAGATACTTCATGTTCATGTGATGACGCATTGCACAGTAATGCCGATACTTCTGTTTGCTATACCACTGTGCAGATGGCAAAAGAGAAGACAGAAGTAGTAATAAACCATTACTGTCTTCTCCCCAGGGTTCTTTGGTGTGTCAGACAGCTGTGGATCCAAATCCCTTTTGCTAGATTGCAGTGCAGTAACTTCAGTCCTCTACCATAAAATGGCAAGGGGTTTAAGCCCAGGACCAAGTGCTATAAATTAAAATCATTATCTGGTTAAAAAAAGGGGCAAGTCAATAGAAAAATTTAGCAGGCGCACCACTCAGTGATCAGGATCCAGAGGTGCTGGGATAAAGTGGCTGGAGTCCACAATTCAATGCAAGAAAAGGATGAAGGAATCCCGCACACAGTTCCTCATAAAATTCTTCAAGACTTATTGACACATGAGTAAGGACGTATGTCCGAAACGTGTAAGGCGGTGCTGGATGCCCGGAATACAAAATTTTAAAGAAGGATTTCAATGTGTCAATAACGTCTTGAAGACTTTTATGAGGAACGGTGTAAAGAAAGTGGCCCTTGCCCACCAGATTTGTAGAAAGATAGTAAAGATCTTATTCCGCCCAGTACATAACTGGTATGATTTGACATTTACACAGCTCTTTGTAAAGCATGCAACCAATGAAGAATATCCCAAGTCTGAAAATTTGGGAACACAATAGTGAGCTTCATGTGGCATCGTTCCTTCATTTTATGAGTGTAGCAGACCCAATTTTTGACCCTCTAAGGGTATGTGCCCATGATCAGGACCCGCTGCGTCCAGGACGGACGTGTCCTGACCTGTGGGCTACGAGTCTCCTCCGCAGGAGACCGCAGCTGCTCGTGCCCATGATCCGGGCTTGGGCAGTTGCAGTCTCTCGCTGTGCTCTCCCTGTGGAAAACGCTTGTGTCTCCGCAGCAAAGAATTGACATGCTGCAGCTCGGGAAGCCGCACCGCAGGTCAGTTTTTGCTGTGGGAAAAACACGCACAGTTGGCATCAGATTTCTACAAATCCCATCCACTGTGCGTGTACTGTACAATGCAGCGTTTTGGACGCAGTGAAAACACGCAACATCCAAAAGACTGTGAACCCTGATCGTGAACACATACCCTTACATAGATATTTTTGGTGTCAACATGATGCAAATTTTCAATTTATTAAATTATCAACAAAATGTTTATTATGTAAGTTAGGTAATCGTTTTTTGTGTTGTGGCTCGAGGGGACTTCGTTATTAAGAGTCATGCGAAGGCAGTGAAGGAGTTAAGACCCACAGATCCTTTTAATTCTGTAGACGGAGCTCAGCTGAGACTTGCCCTGTTAGTCACACAGTTATATAACTGGCATACATCTTGGAAAAATAAAGATACGTTTAATGCCGTCTCTACCTGATCGATTTTTCAAAGTTCTCCCACCTCCATTGGTTTGTATTAAAAGCCAGCATGCAAGCGGGAACCGTACGGAGCCAGGCGTAGGCTGTTTTGTGTGTCATCAGGCAGCAGGTTTTATAGATTTTACCTTCAAATAAAAGGTTTAGGCTTTTACTATAGAGAAGGCGGAAAATAATTTTTACATACATTATTTTTATTTATGTTGGTACCTAAAATCATGACCCGTTACTGTAGTGATTAAATGATGTGAGAGCTAGGGTAATTGTAACCATTATGGAAGGCACCGGCCTTTTCTGTCCTGAGTACAGTTACATACTGTGGTCTCCTATACAAAGTTTTCATGTGACTTCTGTGTACATTTTGTTTACTTGCAGGTAATTGTAATGTAATCCAAAAAACATTGGTGACCCGACAATAACAGGAACACTTGTACATAAAAAGTATCATATGTATCACTTTCTGACAAACTGCAGTAACTTTCAAGCTACCAGTCCAAACCGATCCACATAGCATAAATGATATAGTCTCAAAATAGGCTATAGTCAGTAGTGGGGACCGCAGGGATCCGTGCTAGGACCGATTCTTTTTAATTTCTTTACTATCAATCCCATCCACAATGTCATTAATAAATTGTCAGTCTTTGCTGAAGACACCAAACTATGTAGGATATTAAAACCTGACCTTGATAGTACAATATTACAAAATGACAACCTCCACTCAAAAATATTATGTATTGCAAGGTGTGCACAGTACCAACATTCCAAGCTGTACTATTGAAAAAATGAGATTTTTGGCAAAAAATTGCAATTTTTCGAGCCACCCCGCCAACGTCACGGCAAATCTCCTGGGGCAGTCCTAACACTAAAATATTTTTATTTAAAGTGTGCCATGTGGCCTCACATATGCAAAATTAGGACTGCACAGCACGTACCTTGTGCTTTTCAGTCACCCAGGAGATTTGCCGTGACGTTGGCGGGGTGGCTCGAAAAATTGCAATTTTTTGCCAAAAATCTCATTTTTTCAATAGTACAGCTTGGAATGTTGGTACTGTGCACACCTTGCAATACATAATATTTTTGAATATTACAAAATGAACTGGATAAGATGTCAGAATGGGCAGATACTTGACAAATGAGATTTAATGTTGTTAAATGTAAAGTAATGCACTTAGGACGGAGTAATCCTATAACTGCGTATACATTAAATGGAAGTAAACTCTGGACTACAGAACAGGAGAAGGACTTGGGTATTCTGGTTATAAATAAGCTGAGCAGCAGCACTCAATGTCAGGCAGCAGCTGCTAAAGCAAACAAGATTTTAGGTGTATAAAAAGAGAGATTAGATCCATGTGATCCCAACGTATTGTTACCCCTCTATAAATCACTTGTAAGGCCACATCTAGAATATGGGATCCAGTTTTGGGCTTCACATTTTAAAAAGGAGATTTAGAAGTTAGAGTCAGTCCAAATGCGGGCAACTAGACTATTACAAGGAATGGAGGCCATCCAAATGATGAGAGGTGGGAAAAGTTGGATTTGTTTACCTTAGAAAAAAGACATTTCAGAGGCAATCTCATTTATATGTATAAATACATGTGTGGTCAATATAAAGGACTGGCACATGACTTATTTCTTCCAAAGACAATACTAAGGACCAGGGGGCACTCACTGCGAGTGGAAGAAAAGCGATTCCGACAGCTAAATAGGAAAGGGTTCTTTACAGTTAGAGCAGTCAGACTGTGGAATGCCCTACCACAAGAGGTAGTAATGGCAGATACTTTAACAGCTTTTAAAAAAGGGCTGGATGATTTCCTCACTACACACAACATTGTTGGTTATAAATGACTTAGTGACCAAATGTAGAACTGGTGGAGGAAGGTTGAACTAGATGGACCTAGGTCTTTTTTCAATCTATGTAACTATGAGATCGATCCACAGACTTCCAATAATAAAATGCTTAATTTCTTCCAAACTGGCATTTTATATGCCAGTTTTAAAGGGAATCTATGTGCATGATGTCACACCATAAATTACTTATATGTGCATGTACCTCTTTGAAAGACAAGTGCAGTGATACATTTACATGACTTGTCTGTTCCTTCACTATTGAGAAATCAGCGTTTAAATTAATATGCAAAAGGCTATGACAGATCTGAAGCCTCTGTCACTCCAGCTCTATTCCTCATCCAGTATCTGCTTGAGAGGAAAAGGAGCCATCAGTCAGGCAGGAGGAGGCAGCACTGGGCAGAGAATAGAGCTGGAGTGATGGAGGCATTAGATCTATAAAAAGCACTTCAGCCTCATTTGCATATTGATTCCAATGCTGATTTTAAAGTAACAGAGGAATGGACCAGCAATGTAAAGGTATTGCTGAACTTGCCTTTAAAAGAGCTACATGCACATATATATATATAGACACTGCCATTCCCACAGAATCCTGGAATAGCACCTAGAATGAAGACAGCGCCATAGGGTATTACCAAAATGGTAAAGGATATATATGAATGTAGTCTGCTCACCTGGCTGGGTGATAAATCCACAACCACGGAGTAGAAACATAAAGCAGGCTGCTATGGAGCCGCAAACAGTAAAGAGCAGTGTATCAGGAGATGGGAGGTTAATTCCATTGGCAGAGTGGAATTAACCTCTCATCTCCTAATACACTACCAGAGAATACTCACAGTGCATATAGTGAGAAGATTCACAAGTCTGCAGTCACATACTGTGATACACAGAGTGATCGCAGACTTATGGATTTAGACAGGACAACCCCTTTAAAGAAGCCCTGCCATGTAGTTTTTTTCTTCCATTAAATCTGTATATATGTGCATGTAGTGTAGTGTGTGTATTACTATACTCATGTACAGCCACCTGCTTTGCAATCCAGCACAGTTCTGCTCCTCTTCTCAGTGATATCACCGCTCTCTGTGAGACTCTCCTGCTCACTCTATGCATGAGCTGGAAGTCTCTTTTACAATGAAAATCTATGGAGCTTGGTCCTGATGCTCCATAGAGTTACATTGTAAAAACCGTTTTTGGGTAGAATGTAGTGTGACCCGGGGAGTCTGAAGAGTGGTGATGTCACTAAGAAGAGGAGCAGAACGGCGCTGGATCTTGGAGAATGCAGCAATAGAGGAGTATATTAATACACTCACACTACACTACATGCATGTGAGTGTGTGGAGGTAATGCCTGCAGTGTCGCGTCCCGTCCACCTGGTGGATCTCTGTGCAGGCTGGACAAAAGACTGTGTGGTCAGGTTCAGGAAAGTGTGTGGACCAGAATCGCAGACTGCAGAAATGTTATGAACTGCTCTCAGCCTGTTTATCAAGAATACTGGATCTGGTTGCGAGATAGAGACTGTCTGCTGAGCGTGTGAGAGGTGTTAGTGCCACACCGGTAAAGCAGACAATTGCTGCTAGACTGAGAACTGAAATCCAGAAGACATCCTCGGGTGTTGCTAGCACGAAACCCCTTATTGAACCCATTCCTGTGGTGAATTTTCCAGATTGGTGTCAGCCACTGAAGATACAGATACTTCATTTGCATCTACCGATACTGCCTTTCGGCCCTTCACCTCCTCTACTGGATGAGTGAAATCGTAAGTCCTGAGCTCAGGCTATTCTAATCCACATTGATCATACAAACCTAGTTCCCCGACATTGTCTGGTGTTGTTCCTGATCTTTGACTTGCTGTATTCTGACAGTAACGGAGAAACAAAAAAAATCTTCATATGAGTGCTTCTATTATGAAGTTTGTGTCTCTTATTGAATCAGGGGCATCTAACTCCTGCACGCTCCCTCATCAAGACTAGTGTGAACACCAATCTTAATAAATCTGACCATTATGTTTTGGTAGGGAGTGTGGGTAGAAGACATGGGGAGACCATATAAACTCCATATTGATGTCCATTTTACAGATAGAACACGTACCCATTACAATCGATGTTCATAAATCCGTTTTATTTGAGGCCTTAGGTTACATTTACACATTCATCCAAAATTAACCGGTTTTTTTTCTCATGTGTCATCTTTTGTATCCGTTTTTCTTTTTCACTAAAGAAGTGTCGCTGATCCCAAACCAAAATAAAAAAAAAATCCTGTAAGGTCACATTTTTTTATTCAAACTGATCACTACGCAACACATCCGATATATATGCTTGTTTTGCGGATTCCCATAGCCTTGGAAAAGCCAAATCTGATCCGCAAACACCGATCAGAATAGGACCTGCTCTGGATCTTACACACATATTCGTGTTTTTCATAGATGTGTGTATGGAATCATGAAACTCTACAGGTCAGTTTAATTGCTGTACAAGAAAATAATTGTATGTATGTGTATATATGTATATCTCTCACATGTGTCGCGTGTACATAGCTTTAGGCCCCATGTTAAGGCATCCACTTTTCCCAGATCTATGTATGGTACGTGATTTCTCGTTGCAATCTGTGCAACGTTTATATGTCAATCTGGTCTTGAATGACAACAGTTCTAACCACCAAGTCACTCTATTTTGTTTCCCTGAAAATAAGACACTTTATTTTTTGCCCTGGAAAATTCATTAGGCCTTATTTTCAGGGTAGAGCATATCCTCAGGGAAACACAGTTGGAGGAAAGTTTACCCCTCAAAAAATGCACATCCTCTTTCCCAGGAGTCATAGTTACCAGACCCCAGACGTCTGCATCACTCTCGAGTCCTCCTATGATCTTCAGTGGGCGCTCCCATCAGGTATGCTCCACAGCGGTTCTCCCCTGCTTCTGGCCGACACACACATCGGTTCGCGCACAAATCAAACACAAACACACACACACACACACACACTTGCCACATCCAGCGATACCGATTGCTTCTGGTTGGCAGAGAATCCTGGGACACAGTGGAGCGTGAGGACCTGCGGTGGAACGCATCGATGCGTTCCACCTCCAGATCTCCGTGCGCCACTGCATTACGTCCCAGGTCCTTATGCCGGTCAGAAGCAATTGGTATCGTCGGATGTGGTGTGTGGGTGTGCGTTCCACTGCTTCCTCACGTTTGGTGTCTGGTGAGTATGATCGTTGGGTCTTCTTTCTTCTCTCTTGTGGGTGTCCTGTCTATAATGAAGTGTCCTGCAGGATTCCTAATATTTTTTTAGCTGCATGGACACTTCATTATTGAACTGCGACTAGGTCTTATTTTCGGGGAAACATAGTACTATAATAGTAAAGGTAAAAAAAAACAAAAAAAAACCTACGCTTAAAATACAAGCTGTAACTCATCAAACGTTCTGGTGTACTATTGTTGCAATTTTTTAGGCCAGCTCAGCCAACTTTTTGATAGTGGCCTTAGCTGAGCAGTACGGGCACATGGCCGAGTGCAGCATACAAATTCATTCATCTTCATAATTTCTGTCAATAAATGCTGTAAATTATGATAGAAACATACATTAGTCCAATTTTTACGTTGCCGCATGGCAGCTGGAAGACGTGCCGTGCCTTCTAATGAGCTTGGCAAATCATATTCCAGAGGACCTTTCAGCAAAACTGGTGTAAAATAAAACAAAAAAAACATTCAAGACGAATCGGGGCCGTCAAGTAATGTTCCCATAAGAGGAGAATGACGTTTTGTAGGTCACCCATTCTCTACACATTTACACTGAACAGTTATATAATCCTTATATTGTCAAAATCATTTGTTCGTCAGACAATCAGGGCTTCAGCTGTAATGACCTGTTTTTTTTTTTTTTTCTGAAGTGGATTTGTAATTTCTGTAGAAAATAAAATCAATAACAATATATATTTTTTGTAATACACTGAACGGTTTGTATAACGTCAAAACATAATCTACGATGATGAATTCCCTAATTGGTTGTCTCTGTTCCGTCTTCCAGGCTTTTATGCTGGAGTAGGAGACGTCTAGGTTATCAGCTGCTCTGATTCTTGTGACTTTCCATGTCCGATTTGATTGGCACCTAACACTTTCAGTTCCATGATGATATTAGCTCAATGAATTGTGCTCCTTAGTATAATCAGACGGCCCCCTCTGCTGGACACGAGAAGAGCTGGGATTTCTCTGTACAGGAGGAGGCCATCTACAAAACCACACACGTATGACAAAGTTTGTGCAAAGAAAGGGATAGGACCACTGCAAACGACAGGGATTGTATTACTTTTAAAGGGTAGTCTTCACTCCTTTACAATGTGAGTTGAATGAGACTATGGTTGTGGGAAGTGGGGAAGAAAATCAGACAAAAACAAATTTAAGCCAAAAAAAAATCAAAAACAAACAAAAAAGACACACAAGCTCAGCTACTTGACCGGTCTGGGGCAGCAGTTTGAAACAGTGACTGCTGGTCCACTAAGGTGCCGCTCACATCAGCGGTATTTTGCCGGATAGCCAGATCCGGCACAAATGCGTTTCAGTTCCATTTATTTACAATGGAAGCGTGGCAACATGCGGTCACATCATACACAGCCACATGTGACCGCGTGATGCTGCGCTTCCATTGAAAATGAATGGAACTGAAACGCATTTGTGCCAGATCCTACTTTCCGGCAAAATACTGCTGATGTGAGCGGCGCCTTAGTGAGGCTGGTTGTTTTTCCCCCTCTCGCTGAGCCCATTAAAAGGGAATGTCAGCACAGAATGAGTGTTCACACCAAGTACAGGTGATAGGTGGCAGGGGCTAATATTTAACCCCTTCACCCCCCAGCGATTTTCCACTTTTCTTCTCTACTTCTTCCAAGAGCCATAACTTTTTTTCCGTCAATATAGCCACATAAGGGCTTGTTTTTTGCAGGATGAGTTGTACTTTTGAATGACACCATTTATTCTGCCCCATTTTGTACTGGAAAATGAGAAAAAAAAAATCCAAGTGTGGCAAAAAAAAAAAAAAAAGAAAGTGCAGTTGCATGATTTTTTATTTTTTTTTACCATTGTTGCAATAACCAAAAATATGTGATTCTGGCATTTCTTTTTTTTCTCGTTACGCTGTGTACTGAGCAGATTAATTGATATTTTATTTTGATAGATCAGGCATTTCTGAACACAGTGATACCAAATGTTTTTGTTTTTTTTATTTTCCATGGCAGGGGTGATTTGAATTTTTATTTTATTTTTATCCATTTTTTATTGATTTTACTAATCCCCTTATGGAACTACATGCCTGCACGGTCTGATCGCTTCTGCTGATCAGAGCAATGCTTCATCATCCCTCTGATCAGGAGAAATGCTGATCTCCTGTGAATGTTGGCGCTCTGCCGGCATTCACAGGAAGTGAGTCATAACAGCAACAGGAGTCATCAGCTGACCTTGCTCTGTCAAGACTACCCATTCGTGCCTCGTGATTGCTTTACAGGACAGCGGATGATGGTGGAGAAAAGCGCAATCTCTACCGAAGCGCGTTAGACTGTTAGAGCTTGATCTCCGATCCACCTGCACCTATTATTTGCACAGGTCTGCTGATATGTACAGAGAATAATGTGGGCTCACCGCGCATTAAATGGAGGGAGGCGACCTAGGACGTATATGTGGTTGTAAAGGGGCTAAGTACACCTGCTTGTTTTCCATCTATTGCCACCCTCCACCCTGTTGTGATTGCCAGCTCTGGCTTCATGGAACCAGAGAAGGGTGGATATAGATGGAAAACAAGCAGGTCGGAAGATGTATTTAAAGGGAATCGGTCAGATTTTTGATACCTCATCTGACAGCAGCATATTGTAGGAAAAGAGGCTATGAATCCAACGATGTATCACTTAGAATAGTGGGGTGAAGTAGTTGTGACACAACCAGTGTTTAGATTTAGCAATGCAGCAGAGCTGATAGAGTTGTCCCTGCCCACACTTGGCTCTCAATGTACAATGTTTATAGACCGTGAAGTACTAGTCAGAGCATGTGGCGAGCAAGACTACCAGTTAAGAGGTAATGTAGTACAAAAATGATAATCTCCTGGTGCTAAAACAATCTTTGAAAGTAAACAACAGCACCAAGCTTGATAAGAGACACATAGCTGTAATCTGTGTTAACCCCAATAGCATACTGTCTTCAGAATACATAGCAAAAACCTGCCAACAGATTCCCTTTAAATGTTTATAAAAATGGTCCTGTGTATACCTGTGGGGAAAGTTATGAGTAAAAATGTCAATGTTAGATATGCGCAAGTGTCTATAGTTATTGACATCGTGTTTTGTTGAGGTGTTTCAATACAGCAATAGACATGTGATTTTCCAAAGAGGTCCTAGATTTTTAATGTTTCAAGTTACTTACACAAATATAACCAGGAAAATTCTAACAATTCGGCACCTGGAGTGCCCGGAAATCCTGATAATCTATGGGAGAACAAATTTAACCTACGCTACATTATCACTGCAGATATATGATAATCTCCCAAATGGCATTAACTCTCTCATAACGCTACAAGTTGGCCAAGGGAGCAATAACAGAAATAATAAACTATCTAAATACAGTGGAACTTCGGTTCATGAGTAACTTGGTGTGCGAGCATTTCGCTATACGAGCAAAGCTTGCTGTAAATTTGTAACTCAGTTTACGAGCAAATACCGCACACACTTCCGGTTCCGTACTTTAACCGCGCTCTGACCCGTTCTTGCAGTCCGCACAAACACATATTATGCTCACCTTACCTTCCGTTCCATCGCTGGCCTCCTGGTTCTTGTAGTTCGCTGGTACAGGATGTGTATTGGGTAACAATCGCGACGATAGAGGAACTTCCCCTGTCAGCCACTACTCAAAGGCAGCGCGCTGGCCAATCAGAGGTAAGCGGCTCCTGCCTTTGACGTCAGCGCTCTGGCAGCGGAAATTCCTCCATCGTCGCGATTGTTACCCGATACACATCCTGTAGCGGCGAACTACAAGAACCATGAGGCCGGCGATGGAACGGAAGGTAAGGTGAGCATTATGTGTGTGTGTGTTTGTGCGTGTGTGGAATGGCACAATAGGGGACCAGGATGGGACATTGAATTGAACAAGTTGTGGAACGAATTGTCTGAGCATGCATTATTTCCTATGGGAAATCTTGCTTTGCTTGACGAGTAACTTGGTTTACAAACACACTCCCAGAACAGATTGTTCTCGTAAGCGAAGGTTCCACTGTATGTTTACCATTCCTTTTAACATCTACTGCAGATTTGTGATTCCACATAATAGTGTTTTGCCATGTTTTTGTCCTACTAACCCCTCAATTTAAAGCTCATTTTATCTCTTATTTATGCAAATGCATGGAGAATAAAAGGGTGGTAGTCGGTCATTGGACCTGCTGATACATTTTCTAATTGGGAAATAAGTTTCCCCAGCTGCTAACCCACTAATCAGCAAGTTGCGGTCAAAGTCAACTAAAAAGCAAGTTGTGGTCAAGTCAAAGATGTGGAGAGACAGAAAATGATAGACAGCTTGTACAGTTATTTAGCCGAATTATTAAAAAGAAAAAAAAAATGACGTGGACTCCCCCCTATTTTTCATCACTAGTAGATGTAAAGCAGTTTCACAGCCGACAGGTCACACAGACAGTAGAGCTACAGTTGGCGGCAGTGAGCTCATGAGGTCACTGCAGTACAGCGCAGCGTGACAGCCGGCAGTGGCTGATGTTCCAGCCGATGGGGTTCCTTCGAAAAAACGAATATGTAAACATCCCCACTGATTCTAATTAGTATGCATGTGAACGTGTCTCCCCAGTATGTGTGAAAACGGACACCACACTTACATGGATGTGTGAAGGGCCTTATATGCAGTCAGATCAATATTAGTAAAATATAAAAGGTTTGATATTTCCGTTGTTTCTGACCATCAATCACTAGTAATGTGTTTAAGATTATTTTATAGATTCCAAGTGATCATACAAGTTAAGGCAAAATCGTATAAAATGAAGCCGAACAGAGAAATCACAAATACATGATCATCTAAATGAAGGGACACAAGTGGAAGAAAATGATGAACACTAAAAATATATCTCACTATGGAACACCAGGTCAAGGTCTTAATTAGATCGATAAACAACCTAAAAGGAAACAAAGTCAAATCAATATATATAAATTTAAAGTGATCAAAAGCTCAAAGACACCTCAAAAATCACAAAAAAGATCATTTATTGAGAATTAAGTGAACAACATTTTGCAGTGACCTATGTAGAGATGGGAATGTGGGGCGCAGGAGGGCACTTATGTTTCATAAAAAAAAAAAAAAAAAAAAAAAAAAAAAAGAATTAAAAAAAAAAAATCACACCTATGTATGGACTGCTTCATTCTGACATACAGCAATACAAGAACAGTGTACGAAATGTAGTAAAACAGAAACATCTGTTACTCTATAAGTTAAATCACTATCACTATTCGTTATGCACGACAATGCATATTGTACATAAAATCCCTGTGCAGAGTCCTCAGTCTTGTTTTCCTTCCCGCCATTGTCGAGAACCTTCATTCCACGCCACGTACACAAACATGGCCAAAACCACGTGTACAGTGATCACAGCCACAATAGCCGCATAAAAGTAACTGTCCTTGTTTGACATCCCGTAATGAGCTAGAAAAGAAAAGAAAAAAAACAAAAACATAAGTTGAGGTTCTTTTATATAAGACATAGCGGTGGAGTAAGACTGCAAAGTGCCCCCGTGTGGGAAATATATCTCCCCCCCCACCCCCCCACACTCCGTACCACATACACACATTTACAGTATAGAACACAAGTATCAAGCCTAAACAATAAACTGAAGTTTAATATTTAACAACAAAATATAAAACACACAGCACTTGTGTAACTGAGATGTAATATGTACATGGACTTAGTAGTACTATCCATCACTTAGTGGGGGGAGGGGATAGCCGCTGAGGCCCACCCATAGCACCTAAACTCATTTGTATAGCACTTCTAAAGTGGATTTATCTGCAGCAGATTGGCATTTTAGTTTTCTAAGGGTAATGATTCACTTGCGTTTATATAACCAGCACACACGTCAGTTTGGCTGAGGGGATACATTGAATTGACAGATCCCTTTAAAAGGGGTTGTGCATTTATAAATGTATTATATGATAACATTGCAGAGATCTAAAATGACAGCGCTGAGATGGCACTCACTGATCCAGAGAAATCCTTTATTTCCTTTGCTTAAAAACCATGGATGCAGGACAGCACCATTTACTCCTGTATCCACATTTTTTAGCAAATTAAATATATATGCATGCATATTATATATTACACACGTGTGTATGCATGTGCGTGCATGGGTGTGCGTGCGCGTGCATTGGTGCGCGTGCATGGGTGCGCGTGTGGACGCATGTGTGTGCGCATCAATGCCTGATCTATTGATGCCATAGAGGGTGGGATCACGGGTGGTAACCTCAAAAAGCACCTGGCGCAGTGCGAGACAAAATGGATCGTGACCTTGCATACTTTGGTCCCTCGAGGTCTCAATGAATCTGTCAGTTATTCCCCATTTTTGTGATACCTTTTGAACTGCCAGTGTGCATGGCAGTGAGGATTTTCATAACTGTGCGCACTGTAGTGTATATATAGTATGGAGGTGCACACACTGATAATAATAATACTCTTGGTCTCTATTGGGTTTTTTGGTGCCATTTCACTTCTCTCACCTACATCTTTTATGCTTTTACTCATTTTAGAATTCTTGCGTACCCCCAGAATACCGGGTTTTGTATTTACAGGCTAATAGAGTGATGCACACTCTTATCATGGCTGAATGGGTGACATAAGGAGGAACAAAGATATGAGGAGAAATTGTATAACATGAGAAAGAATGGAATTCCTCCTATTACATGTGTGGGACGTCACTAGTAATATGGTGTGACATGTGCATCACAATGTAATATTATGTATTTACTATTTACTTTCCAGTGCCACCCGGCGGTCCCAGTGCGGGCGCGCTGATCCTGAAGCTTGCCCTTGCCTAACTGCCTCTGTCTTTACGTCTCGCGCCTGCGCGGGAGCCATGGTAATGCGTCCACGCTCCCGCACATGCGCAATAATGACACGACGGCCGATGCCTCGCGGGAGGTGACCGGTGTGTCAGCGCGAGCACCACTTCCGGGACTTCTGATTGGCCTGGACTATGGAACACCCCTATTTAAACTCGGTACATTGGGGACGCAATTAGGAATCCTTCCCCTGATGAAGATTTGAATACCTCAACAAAGATATCGAAACGTACGTAGGGCGTTTTCCTGAGGCTTCCCCCCGTGACTGGCTATGGACAATGCTTTTCCCATTATGCGGGCACTGCGCCCATAATTCCACACTGTATGTATACTGACTAGTACTCTGGTATCATGGGCCACTTATGATATTGTGTAAATATGGTGCATTTACTATGATTAGCACTTATTTTGTATGTAATGGCCTATTGATCCAGGGATCTCTAATGTAACATTGCCAATACCTGGTCCGGATATGTTTTAAGTGCTTTTAAAGATGTTCACTTCATGTCTTGAATAAAATTTGTATTTCTTTGCACTACAAAAACTCTTTTCCTTTTTTGCATTAATGTGTGTGTGTATGCATGTGTGTGTATGCATGCATGTGCGTGTATGCACGTATGTGCGTGCATGTGCGTGCATATACTGTACGTTCATGCATATGCGTGCATGCATACGGAGTAGTGAGGGAATGGTAGGCAATATTTAATGCAGGTATAGTAAAGATCAGTTTAGATTACAGCACTAAATAGTTAGGGATTTAGATTGAAATTTCTGTGGTCCATCCTTTTAATGTACAGTTTACTGTACATAAACACTTACATTTAATACACTGTACACAATATTACATACTTGAAATGGCATATACACACTGTCATGTACTCTATATACTGTTATGTACACTACATATGATATGCACTATATAGACACCATTACATACACTATATCCTACATACACTAGAAATATGAAATCCATCGATTGGGTAACAAAGTGAAAGCCAGAGGGGAAATAAATAATCCCAGTGTGGTCTGAGTTGCACATGTCCACGAAAAACCATGAAAGAACAAAATGGAGATAAAATTGTGGACTTATAAAACACGTACTTTTATTAAATACAATTAAAAAAAGGTTGGACAGACAAAAATATAAAGCATATGTGACAGCAGCAAAAAAACAACTGGCAGGACATTCATTGTATTGTGAAAAGCCAGTCATGTTACTTCCAACATTGTAGTATAGATATAAAGGAGTCCATAGGGATTATGGTTAAGGCTATCATGTCTGTATAAACATAAAACACATGGGTCCAAAACCAAACATATTACGATAGATCAGCCCCTGCAGGGCTTGTAAATATGTCAATGAGATGCAGAGGAAAATACAGAAGATAGCAACAAAAAGAGGAGATAAAAACTCCCCCAAAAATGTATTATAAAATATACTCACAGCAAAAAAGAGGGCAACCAGTCCAGTTATCCCAGGCCAACATATCCAATGTACAAACAGGATGCAGACAAATCCCTCCATATGATGGACACTTCACAGGTGCAAGCAGTGGCGTAACTAGAGTTTGATGGGCCCCGATGCAAAGTTCAGACCTGGGCCCCCCCTCCATGTACCCCGACACTTAGGGTACGGGATAATGAGGATAATGACACCGACACTCGGGGTACAGGATAATGATGCTGACACTTGGCTCTTACCCACAGCACCCAGCTTTCCTATGTTCTGATATCCATCTTCTCTCAGCACCCAGCTTTCCCATGCTCTGCTATACATCTTTCCCTCAGCACCCAGCTTTCCCATATCAGAGCATGGGAAAGCTGGGTGCTGAGAAATGATGTATAGCAGAGCATGGGAAAGCTGGGTGCTGAGAGAAGATGTATAGCAGAGCATGGGAAAGCTGGGTGCTGAGAGAAGATGTATAGCAGAGCATGGGAAAGCTGGGTGCTGAGAGATGTATAGCAGAGCATGGGAAAGCTGGGTGCTGAGAGAAGATGTATAGCAGAGCATGGGAAAGCTGGGTGCTGAGAAATGATGTATAGCAGAGCATGGGAAAGCTGGGTGCTGAGAGAAGATGTATAGCAGAGCATGGGAAAGCTGGGTGCTGAGAGAAGATGTATAGCAGAGCATGGGAAAGCTGGGTGCTGAGAGAAGATGTATAGCAGAGCATGGGAAAGCTGGGTGCTGAGAAATGATTTATAGCAGAGCATGGGAAAGCTGGGTGCTGAGAGAAGATGTATAGCAGAGCATGGGAAAGCTGGGTGCTGAGAGAAGATGTATAGCAGAGCATGGGAAAGCTGGGTGCTGAGAGAAGATGTATAGCAGAGCATGGGAAAGCTGGGTGCTGAGAGAAGATGTATAGCAGAGCATGGGAAAGCTGGGTGCTGAGGGAAAGAGCCTTTTTCCCTCAGCACAAAACGTTCCCATCCCCTGCTTGTATCTTTGCCCCCCCTTGTACAATAATGGCACCCACATAGCCTTCCATATAGTATAAAGGGTCCCACATAACCCTTTATATATTATAATGCATTTCCCATAGTTCTCCATGCATTATAATTCACCCCATAGTACTCAATATATAATACTGCACCACATAGTCCTCCATATATTATAATGCAGCCCATAATCCTCCATGTATAAAGTAGCCCTTCAATTATTATCATGAATTTCTCATAGACCTCCATGTATTATAATTCTCCCCATAGTTCTCCATGTATTATACTGCACCACAGTCCTCCATGTTTTATAATGCACCCCATAGTCCATGTATAAGGTAGCCTCCATAGTCCTCCATATATTATAATGTAGCCCCCATAGTCCTATATGTATTATAATGCAACCCCATACAACTTCATATTGTATTATGCAGCCCCATACTCCTCCATGCATAATGCACCCCTATATTCCATGTATAAGGTGTCCTTCATTTTGTATTATGCAGCCCCAGACCTCCATATATAATAATGCAGCCAGCCTCTCCAGGCCTCCATGTATAATAATGCAGCCAGCCTCTCCAGGCCTCCATGTATAATAATGCAGCCAGCCTCTCCAGGCCTCCATGTATAATAATGCAGCCAGCCTCTCCAGGCCTCCATGTATAATAATGCAGCCAGCCTCCCCAGGCCTCCATGTATAATAATGCAGCCAGCCAGCCTCTCCAGGCCTCCATGTTTAACAATGCACCCAGCCTCCTCAGGCCTCCATGTATAATGCAGTATCTCCAGGCCTCCATGTATAATGCAGTACCTCCAGGCCTCCATGTATAATAATGCAGCTTCCCCAGACCTCCATGTATAAAGCAGCCTCTCCAACCTCCATGTATAATAATGCAGCCTCCCCAAACCTTCATATATAATGCAGCCTCCCCAGACCTCCATATATAAAGCAGCCTCTCCAGGCCTCTATGTATAAAGAAGCCTCTCCAGGCCTCCATGTATAAAGCAGCCTCTCCAGGCCTCCATGTATAAAGAAGCCTCTCCAGGCCTCCATGTATAAAGCAGCCTCTCCAGGCCTCCATGTATAAAGCAGCCTCTCCAGGCCTCCATGTATAAAGCAGCCTCTCCAGGCCTCCATGTATAAAGCAGCCTCTCCAGGCCTCCATGTATAATAATGCAGCTTCCCCAGAACTGCCTTCCCAAGCCTCTGGCCACCGTTTACTCACTTATATTAAAAAAAAAAAAAAAAAAAAACCACAAAAAACACAACAAGTACTCACCTTCTCGCTTCCTTCCACTGCTGCTGTCCTCCCGATGCTGCGATCGGCGTCCTCCCGTCCCGCACTCTGTGCACTCAGCAGGGAGTAGTGACGTCACCGCACAGGGGGAGAATGGTGATGCATCATCATTACTGTGCGCGGTGACGGGGGAGACGCCGCAGCCGCTGACACCAGGTAGGGGGCCCTGGTGTCGGCGGGCCAGTGGGTCAAATAGCGGCCGCGTGGTCTGTGACAGATCAGCGCGGCTCCTCTCACACTGACAGGAGCTGGCTGCTGATTTGCCTGGCGGCCGCCGGGCCCCTGGCCTTCCAGGCCCGGTTGCGACAGCTGCGACCGCGGTAGTTACGTCACTGGGTGCAAGGTAAATTGCACACTAGTGGCGTGCATAGGGTGCTGTTCACACTTTTATGCGCATGGTGTCCAGCCAGTAACCTATTACCACGCCCTTACTATTAGATTAGGCGGGTTACCCGGACACTACTCACTGCAGCACACAAGCGACAGAGATTCCATTATGCACGGCCGTATTAAGAGGCCCGGCTGCACCCCGTATAAAAAAAGTGCAAAAAATACATATAAAATATATATGAGGTATTAGTTTGTAAATTGGCCAATGTACGTAAGCCCGCAATCCTCATCACGGATCCTCACGCTTGCAGGAGTGCAGCCGGGCCTCTTAATACGGCCGTGGACAGTGGAATCCCTGTCCCTTGCGTGCTGCAGTGAGTAGTGTCCGGGTAACCCGCCTAATCTAATAGTAAGGGCGTGGTAATAGGTTACTGGCTGGACACCATGCGCATACAAGTGTGAACAGGGCCCTATGCGCGCCACTAGTGTGCAATTTACCTTGCACCTGTGAAGTGTCCATCATGTTGAGAGGTTTGTCTGCATCCTGTTTGTGCATTAGATGTGATGGCCTGGGCTAACTGGACTGGTTGCCCTCTTTTCTGCTGTGGTGAGAAAGAAGGGAATTTTGTTACTTACCGTAAATTCCTTTTCTTCTAGCTCTTATTGGGAGACCCAGACGATTGGGGTATAGCTACTGCCCTCTGGAGGCCACACAAAGCACTACATTAAAAGTGCAAGGCCCCTCCCCCTCTGGCTATACCCCCCCGTGGTATCACGGGTTCTCCAGTTTTAGTGCCAAAGCAAGAAGGAGGAAGCCAATAACTGGTTTAAACAAATTAACTCCGAATAACATCGGAGAACTGAAAAACCGTTCAACATGAACAACATGTGTACCCGCAAACAACAAAAAAACATCCCGAAGGACAACAGGGCGGGTGCTGGGTCTCCCAATAAGAGCTAGAAGAAAAGGAATTTACGGTAAGTAACAAAATTCCCTTCTTCTTCAGCGCTCTATTGGGAGACCCAGACGATTGGGACGTCCAAAAGCTGTCCCTGGGTGGGTAAATAAATACCTCATGTTAGAGCTGCAAAACAGCCCTCCCCTACGGGGGTGTCACTGCCGCCTGCAGGACTCTTCTACCTAAGCTGGCATCCGCCGAAGCATAGGTATGCACCTGATAATGCTTGGTGAAAGAGTGCAGACTGGACCAGGTAGCTGCCTGGCACACCTGTTGAGCCGAAGCCTGGTGACGTAATGCCCAGGACGCACCCACGGCTCTGGTGGAGTGGGCTTTTAGCCCTGAAGGAACCGGAAGCCCCGCAGAACGGTAGGCCTCTAGAATTGGTTCTTTGATCCATCGAGCCAGGGTGGCTTTAGAAGCCTGCAACCCCTTGCGCGGACCAGCGACAAGGACGAAAAGTGCATCGGCACGGCGTATGGGCGCCGTGCGGGAAATGTAGATTCTGAGTGCTCTCACCAGATCTAGCAAACGTAAGGCCTTTTCATACCGGTGAACCGGATGAGGGCAAAAAGAAGGCAAGGAAATATCCTGATTAAGATGAAAAGAGGATACGACCTTAGGGAGAAACTCCGGAATGGGGCGCAGCACAACCTTGTCCTGGTGGAACACCAGGAAGGGAGCCTTAGATGACAGAGCTGCCAGCTCAGACACTCGCCGAAGCGATGTGATTGCAACAAGAAACGCCACTTTCTGCGACAGCCGAGAAAAGGAAACTTCCTTCAGAGGCTCGAAGGGCGGCTTCTGGAGAGCAACTAGTACCCTGTTCAGATCCCATGGATCTAACGGTCGCTTGTACGGGGGCACAATATGACAGACCCCCTGCAGGAACGTGCGCACCTTAGGAAGACGTGCTAGACGCTTCTGAAAAAACACGGATAGTGCCGAAACTTGCCCTTTAAGGGAGCTGAGCGACAAGCCCTTTTCTAACCCCGATTGCAGGAAGGAAAGAAACTTGGGCAATGCAAATGGCCAGGGAGACACTCCCTGAGCAGAGCACCAGGACAAGAAAATCTTCCACGTTCTGTGGTAGATCTTAGCCGAATTCGACTTTCTAGCTTGTCTCATTGTGGCAATGACTCCCTGAGATAATCCAGCAGATGCTAGGATCCAGGACTCAATGGCCACACAGTCAGGTTCAGGGCCGCAGAATTCTGATGGAAAAACGGCCCTTGGGACAGTAAGTCTGGTCGGTCTGGCAGTGACCACGGTCGACCGATCGTGAGATGCCACAGATCCGGATACCACGACCTCCTCGGCCAGTCTGGAGCGACGAGTATGACGCGGCTGCACTCGGATCTGAACTTGCGTAGCACTCTGGGCAAGAGCGCCAGAGGCGGAAACACGTATGGGAGCTGAAACTGCGACCAATCTTGAACCAAGGCGTCTGCCGCCAGAGCTCTTTGATCGCGCGACCTCGCCATGAATGCCGGGACCTTGTTGTTGTGCCGGGATGCCATTAGGTCGACGTCCGGCACTCCCCAGCGGCGACAGATTTCCTGAAACACGTCCGGGTGAAGGGACCATTCCCCTGCGTCCATGCCCTGGCGACTGAGGAAGTCTGCTTCCCAGTTTTCTACGCCTGGGATGTGAACCGCGGATATGGTGGATGCTCTGTCCTCCACCCACATTAGAATGCGCCGGACTTCTTGGAAGGCTTGCCGACTGCGCGTCCCTCCTTGGTGGTTGATGTATGCCACCGCTGTGGAGTTGTCCGATTGGATTCGGATCTGCTTTCCTTCCAGCCACTGTTGGAAGGCCAGTAGAGCAAGATACACTGCTCTGATCTCCAGAACATTGATCTGAAGGGTGGACTCCTGCGGAGTCCACGTCCCCTGAGCCCTGTGGTGGAGAAATACTGCTCCCCACCCTGACAGACTCGCATCTGTCGTGACTACTGCCCAGGCTGGGGGCAGGAAGGATCTTCCCTGAGACAATGATGTGGGAAGGAGCCACCATTGTAGAGAGTCTTTGGCCGTCTGGGAAAGCGAGACTTTCCTGTCCAGGGACGTTGACTTCCCGTCCCATTGGCGGAGAATGTCCCATTGAAGTGGGCGCAGATGAAACTGCGCAAAGGGAACTGCTTCCATGGCTGCCACCATCTTCCCTAGGAAATGCATGAGGCGCCGCAAGGGATGCAACTGGCCCTGCAGGAGAGATTGCACCCCTGTCTGTAGTGACCGCTGCTTGTCCAGCGGAAGCTTCACTATCGCTGCTAGAGTATGAAACTCCATGCCAAGATACGTTAGTGACTGAGTCGGTGATAGGATCGACTTTGGAAAGTTGATGATCCATCCGAAAGACTGTAGAGTCTCCAGCGTAGCATTCAGGCTGAGTTGGCATGCCTCCTGAGAGGGAGCTTTGACCAATAAGTCGTCTAGGTAAGGAATCACCGAGTGTCCCTGAGAGTGCAAGACTGCTACCACCGCCGCCATGACCTTGGTGAAGACCCGTGGGGCTGTCGCCAGACCAAATGGAAGAGCTACGAACTGAAAATGGTCGTCTCCTATCACAAAACGTAGAAAACGTTGATGTTCTGTAGCAATTGGCACGTGGAGATAAGCATCTTTGATGTCTATTGAGGCAAGGAAGTCTCCTCTGGACATTGAGGCAATGACAGAGCGGAGGGTTTCCATCCGGAACCTCCTGGCGTGCACATGTTTGTTGAGCCGTTTTAGGTCCAGAACAGGACGGAACGAGCCGTCCTTTTTTGGAACCACAAAGAGATTGGAGTAAAACCCTTGCCCTTGTTCCTGAGGAGGGACTGGGATAACCACTCCTTCCGCTTTTAGGGAATCCACCGCCTGCAGCAGAGCATCTGCTCGGTCTGGACGTGGGGAGGTTCTGAAGAACCGAGCTGGAGGACGAGAATTGAACTCGATTCTGTACCCGCGAGACAAAATGTCCGTCACCCACCGGTCTTTGACCTGTGACATCCAAATGCCGGAAAAGCGGGAGAGCCTGCCCCCGACCGGCGATGCGGAGGGGGGGGGCTGGAAGTCATGAGGTAGCCGCTTTGGAAGCGGTACCTCCATTTGCTTTCTTGGGGCGTGTGTGAGTCCGCCACGAATCTGAGTTTCTTTGCGTCCTCTGAGTCCCTTTGGACGAGGTAAATGGTGTCTTGCCCGAACCTCGAAAGGACTGAAACCTCTGCTGCCACTTTTTCTGCTGAGGTTTGGTTGTTCTGGGTTGTGGTAAAGAGGAGTCTTTACCCTTGGACTGCTTAATGATGTCAGCCAATGGCTCGCCAAACAGTCTCTCTCTAGACAAAGGCAAACTGGTTAAACATTTTTTGGAACCAGCATCTGCTTTCCAGTCCTTTAACCACAAGGCTCTGCGCAAAACTACCGAATTGGCGGACGCCATTGAGGTGCGACTGGTAGATTCTAGGACCGCATTGATAGCGTAAGACGCAAACGCCGACATCTGCGTGGTAAGGTGCGCCACTTGCGGCACTGCTGGATGCATGATAGCATCCACTTTTGCTAAGCCAGCTGAAATAGCCTGGAGTGCCCATACGGCTGCGAATGCCGGAGCAAACGACGCGCCTATAGCTTCATAGACAGATTTTAACCAAAGGTCCATCTGTCTGTCATTGGCATCTTTAAGTGAAGCGCCATCCTCCACTGCAACTATGGATCTAGCTGCAAGTTTGGAAATCGGGGGGTCCACCTTTGGACACTGTGTCCAGCGCTTGACCACCTCAGGGGGGAAAGGGAAACGCGTATCTTTAGATCGTTTAGAGAAACGCCTTTCTGGGTGAGCGTCGTGCTTCTGGATTGATTCTCTGAAGTCAGAGTGATCTAACAAAGCACTCAATTTACGCTTGGGATAAAGGAAACGAAACTTTTCCTGCTCCGCAGCCGCCTCTTCTGCTGAAGGGGCTGGGGGAGAAATATCCAACAGCCTATTGATGGCTGAGATAAGGTCGTCTACCATGGCATCCCCATCCGGGGTATCCAGGTTGAGAGGGGTTCCAGGAGTGGATTCCTGATCACTCTCATCAGACACATCACAGGGAGACTGATTGCGCTGAGACCCTGAGCAGTGTGAAGACGTCGAGGGTCTTTCCCAGCGAGCCCGCTTAGGGTGGCTGGGGCCATCATCTGAGTCATAATCCTCGGCCTGTGAAGCCGGGGACCCCCCTGTGGGCTGGATACATTCCAAGTGAGGGGGACCTGAGGACAGAGGCCTCGCCGTGCCCAGAGACTGAGCCCCATGCATAGATTGCAAGGTCTCAAGGATTTTTGCCATAGATACAGACATATTATCTGCAAAAACTGCAAAGTCTGTCCCTGTCACCGGGGCAGAACTTACAAGCGTCTCAGCCTGGGTCACTACCTCTCCTGACTCCGGCTGGCGAAGCAGCACCGGGTCGGAGCATTGCACACAATGGGGGTCATCAGAGCCTGCTGGTAGATTAGCCCCACATGCAGCACACGCAGTATACACAGCCCTTTTTGCCTTGGCCGCCTTGCGTTTTGAGGATGACATGTTGCTGCTTCCACAGAGCGATCTGGGATATGCAGCCAGAAGCGCACCTCACAGTGCAAGAAATACAATATCTATATAACTGTATCCAGTACACTGATACACAGTGAGGCACTAGAGGGACCAGCACAGAAAAATCGCTTACCGCCCGCTTAAAAAGCGGGTGTGTGGTCGCCAGATAGCCCCTAGTCCAGGTCTCCCAGAGCCCTGCGTCCTTCCTCCAGCCAGGCATGCATGTAATGGCTGCCGGCGTCTCGAGAGAGGAAGGGGGGCGGGCCCTGGGCGTTCCTGGCCAAGAGCGGGAAGCCTGCTTCCCTCTGTGCCAAGTGAGAGGGCTGGAGCATGTAAATCAGGCTCCAGCCCTCGTCGCTGCTTGCGAACAGCGTCTCTCCCCTACCCTGAATGACAGGGTGGGGGCGGGAACGAAACGGAGCTGCCGGCGTCCTAGGCCCAAAAAGCCGGGGACTAAAGTTATAACCGCCGCCGCCGTAAAAGCGCGGACGGCGGATCCCCGGCGCACCACAAGTCACAGCAGCGCCGCCCGGTCCAGAGGGGGTCGGCGCTGCGTTCCCAAACACAAACAATCCCCCAGTAATCTGTAGGGACACCAACTCCACGTTGCGGTCCCCGGCGCACTATAACACCCAGCCAGCCCGGAGTGTGTCTGTGCCTGCCGGGGACACAGAGTACCTGTAAGATGCAGGGCCCTGTCCCTGATCGTACTCCTGCTCCGAATCCATCAGGTTCTAATGGGTCTGTGGATGGAGCCCGGCATCAGAGCTGAGAGGCCGGCAGGATCCCACTTCCACAGCGCCCTACAAGGGGATGTGGAAGGAAAACAGCATGTCAGGCTCCAGCCCTGTACCAGCAATAGGTACCTCAACCTTACAACACCATCCAGGGGTGAGAAGGGAGCATGCTGGGAACACTATATGTGTCCTCTTTTCTTCCATCCGACATAGTCAGCAGCTACTGCTGACTAAAATCTGTGGAGCTATGCATGGAATGTCTGACCTCCTTCGCACACAAAGCTAAAACTGGAGAACCCGTGATACCACGGGGGGGTATAGCCAGAGGGGGAGGGGCCTTGCACTTTTAATGTAGTGCTTTGTGTGGCCTCCAGAGGGCAGTAGCTATACCCCAATCGTCTGGGTCTCCCAATAGAGCGCTGAAGAAATACAGAAGACCAACAAAGCTCAATTAGCTATACCTGCAGGAGGGCTGATAAGGGCGTTTCACTTCTCAGTGCTCACTTTAGCAAGGGGGATCCCCTTTCCCATATTTACAAGCACTACAGGGAGCTGATCTATTTAAGGGCTCGTGCGCACACTGCATCCTGACCAGTGCAGAAATAAATGCACCCTCTGGCAGACTTGACACTGCGTTTTGACAAAAAGAATGCATCCAAAATTGTACGTATTTTAGATGCATTTTACATGCGCTTTGGATGCATTTTTGTCAGTGCGTTCCCCCGGCAATTCAGGTCAGCTACATGCCCATTGACAGCAGACACAGACAGAGCCGGGCGATGAGAATGAACTCGGATTACTTCATTGTCATCCCATGGCTCTGTCTCTGTGTGCTGTCATGAACTCAGATGAACCTCCGAGGTCAGTGCCAGGACATAGGAGTCCGCAGCAGTGACGTCAGAGCTTCACCCGAGTTCACTGACATCGTGCGTCTCTCTCTGTGTCGCAGCCTGATTTGCGGTCACACATGAAGAACTCACCTGTGACCGCAAATCCCCTGAGTGACTGAAGTGAACTGCGTGATCAGCAGTGCTGTCACTCAGGTGACCCGCGGCCACAGCTCTCAGGTGGAGGACTCCAGCTGGCCACGGGTCACCTGAGTGATGTCACCGCTGATTGCGCAGCTCACTTCAGTTGCTGCGTGGAGCTGACAGAGCAGTCGTGGTCTGTGGCCGCTCGCTGTCAGCTTCATGTTGCAGAGCTGACAGTCGTGGGACCTCATGTGGATTACGTCGGACCTGGAGGGGTATTTGAGGATTAATAAAGTGGTAAAAGAGGGGTTTTTTTTGTCTTTTATTCCAAGTAAAGGATTTTCTGGACGTGTGTGTTTATTTTCTTTAACTTACAGGTTAATCATGGAAGGTATCTCGGGGAGACGCCTACCATGAATAACCTAGGACTTAATGGCAGCTATGGGCTGCTGCCAATAACTCATTACCCCGATTGCCACCGCACCAGGGCAATTCGGGATGAGCCAGGTAGAGTACCGGGACTGCACGATATAGACACACCCACCGGCGGCTGTGATTGGTTGCAGTGAGACAGCTGTCACTCAGTGTGGGGGCATGTATGACTGCAACCAATCATAGGCGCTGGTGGCCGGGGAAAGCAGGGAATACGAGATGGAATAATGAGCGGCTGGCATTTTCTAAAGAGGAGAAGCCGTAAGACCAGTGTGACAGCCGTGCAGCGCCACGCTGGTGATCGGTGAATATAAGACAGGGGTTGAGAGGGAGACAGACAGACAGACAGACCTGCTTTTGTTATGTCAAATAAACATGCGGATCACAACAAAATAGCATTTTGGTAGCATTTTTCAACAACTAATTGATTTCAATGGGTGTAGAACGCTGCCAAAACGCTCTAAAGAATTGACATGCTGCTTTTTTAAATGCAGAAATTTTGTTAAATTTTTGACTTTCAAAACGTTGCATTCAAAAAAAGCATTGTGCGCATGGATTAGCCATGATTCTCATAGACTTTGCTGGGGAAGCACAACGCATGCATTTTGACAATCTGACACTGCAGCTTAAAACGCTGCGGAAACGCAAAAGAAAAATAAAAAAAGCAACATGCGCATGAGCCCTTAATATGTTTGTTTTTGGAACCATGTGTTTTATGTTTATACAGGCATGATAGCCTTAACCATAATCCCTATGGACTCCTTTATATCTATACTACAATGTTGTAAGTAACATGACTGGCTTTTCACAATACACTATGTCCTGCCATTCATTTTTTTTGCTGTTGTCACATATGCTTTATGTTTTTGTATGGCCAACCTTTTTTAATTGCATTTAATAAGAGTACATGTTTTATATAGCATTTTTTTGTTAAGTCCACAACTTTTTTTTCCTTTTGTTCTTTCATACTAATATACACTGAATACAAAACATTTATATACCTACCCTGACGTGAGTCTCCAGAAGCTGTGGAGCCCTCACACCCGTGCCCCAGCCCACTACAGCAGCTAAGACCATTGCAGACGTTTATGGTCAGCAAGACGTAGATGACACAGCCGAGAGCAGGACAGAGCGGAGCTGCTCCCCGTCACCGGGTCCGCAGACAGTAAGAAGTCATGTCCGTCCTGCTTGCTTCTGGTGATTATTTGAGAGGGGGAGAGAGGAGATTAAGGGCAGGTGTGAAGAATGTATAGTGCCAATATGGCGGTGGGGGAGCTTTCATACTCCGGAGCTGGGACACCTTCCTGCACCCCCATACTGCCCACAGCTGCAGACTTCTCAAGTCTAGCAGTATCCATATGTGATGCTGCCACCTGCTGGATACAATGATATCTACTAGTCACTGCCTCACCAGCAGCATGGATGAATGATTGGGGTCCAGGCAGTGCAGAGCAGCCCCTAATGCACTGCTGTACTTGCAGAAGGAACAGAAAGACCGGCACGCTGTGTATTGCTCAGGGTCAGCCATTCTCTCCCTGCATCGCCTATCTCTAACTTGTTACCTACAAAAATCCAGTAAGCGACAGTACAAACCGTAATAGGAGATGCAGGGCCCTGTGACCGCGTCATCTGCGGAGAAGCAGAGCGGGCCCCTCTGACGCCACATTGGGCCCACTGCCTCTTCTCTTAGTGTTCTTACAGCTGATGATGATGAACCCAGTATCTTCGGCAGTGATTTGGGCCCCCCTTTCCTTCGGGGCCCCTGTGCAGCTGCCCCATTGGTATGTCCGCCCCCGATAAGACCTACATGCTCCATACAATCAAACACCTTTACAAGTAGACTGTCAGGTCTTGCTTAAAAATCCCATTTTCAAAAACATTTAGGGCATGTTTTTCTTATATTGCGTACCTGCACTGTATTGTTTTATTTAGCAGAAGATGTTTCAGAAAAATGCCGGCGGCGTTTTACTTAAGACTTATTTTCCGACGTCATTCTAGACGTTTTTTACAGAGACATATTTCTTTAAATCCATATATGACATAGTGGTGGTTTCCAAGTGTCATCCGCCAGAAGAACAGACCGGTCACTTCCTTTAGCCCCTTCACAGCTGTCAATGCCGGAGCAATTAAAGGAAATGGCAAAAAAGACAGAACACGCGCACAAGACGTTTTGCCGTCGTTGTGCAAATGTGCATTATTTTGGGTTTTTCTTTAACCCCTTCAGCCCCCGGGCATTTTGCGTTTTTCCAGGGTTTTTTTATCCCTCTCTTTCGAGAGCCGTAACTTTTTTATTTTCTGTCAATCTTGCCATATCAGGGCTTGGTTTTTTTGCGGGACAAGTTGTAGTTTTAAATGGAACCATAAGTTTTACCATATAGTGTACTGTAAAACGGTAAAAAATTGCAAGTGCGTAAAAATTGCAAAAAAAGCGTGATCGCACAATAGTTTTTGGGATACTTTATTCACCGTGTTCACTGCATGGTATAACTGATGTCTCAGGTCGGTGCGAGTTTATAGACACCAAACATGTATAGGTTTACTTGTATCTAAGGGGTTAAAAAAAAATAAATCAGAAGTTTGTCCAATAAAGGTGGCGCACGTTTTGCGCCAGTTTCCAAAACCTGTAGTGTTCTCATTTTTAGGGATCCATGGCTCAGTGATAACTTATTTTTTGCGTCTTGAGCTGACGTTTCTAATGGCACTAATTTTGCGCAGATGCTACGTTTTGATCGCATGTTATTACGTTTTGCGCAAAACTTGCGGTGACCAAAAAACGTAATTTTGGCGTTTGGAATTTTTTTGCCGCTACGCCATTTACTGATCAGATTAATTGATTTTATATTTTGATAGATCGGGCATTTCTGCATGCAGCGATACCAAATGTGTATCTTTTTTTATTTTTTTAACCCTTTCATTTTCAATGGGGTAAAAGGGGGGTGATTTGAACTTTTAGGTTTTTTTTATTTTTTTTTAATTTGTTAAAACTTTTTATTTTTTTTTTTATTTTACTAGTCCCCCTAGGGGGCTATATGGATCAACAATGCGATCGCTCTGCCGTATCTCCAGACCACAGCTACAGAGCTAAGATCTGCAGATATGCTGCTTTACTTTCAATGCCGGCTGTATTCCATCATTGAGAGGAAGTGACTCATGTTAGCTACAGGCGTCATCACATGACCCTGTGCTACAATGGCACCCCCTGAAAGTCACGTGATCATGTCACGGGGTAAGTCAGAATAATGGCGGCATGCATATACATCCCGCTGCCAGATTTTGGCTGCAAGATGTAAGGCAGGGGTGGGGAACCTCCGGCCCGCGGGCCGTATGCGGCCCGCGATGACCTTTTCTGTGGCCCCCGGGGCACTGGAGCAGATTGCCGGTGGCTGTGGTGCTCGGGCAGCTGCTCATCTTGTCTATTGCCGGCAGACAGCACTGGGGGTGGGACTTCCTCCCTCTTGCTCTTACATGCTCCCTGTGAGATTGCAGCTAGAATCAGAGTGATGGGGGAGGGGCCTGTACGGGACATAGAAGGCTGCATAGTGCTGTGCGTGCTGCCTCTCACCCTCCCGTTCTGTGCTCGGCTGCTGCTCAGGTCTAGGAGGTCTTTTCTTGGAGAGAAGACGAGAATGAAGCCAGCCCTTGAGCTGAGCTGCTGCATCCATCACTTGTGCTGCACCTGATCTTACAGGAAACCTAAGCAGCAGGTACTTATATCTGCGCTAAGTGTGTTTATATCTAATATATACCACCATATATCAAATGTATTTGTGACTTCAGTGTCCAGCGTCTGTTGTGTATACATGTGCGTGTGCTGTGTATACGGCTTGTGCATGTGCTGTGTATACGGCGTGTGTGCTGTGTATACGGCGTGTGTGCTGTGTATACGGCGTGTGTGCTGTGTATACGGCGTGTGTGCTGTGTATACGGCGTGTGTGCTGTGTATACGGCGTGTGTGCTGTGTATACGGCGTGTGTGCTGTGTATACGGCGTGTGTGCTGTGTATACGGCGTGTGTGCTGTGTATACGGCGTGTGTGCTGTGTATACGGCGTGTGTGCTGTGTATGTGCTGTGTATACGGCGTGTGTGCTGTGTATGTGCTGTGTATACGGCGTGTGTGCTGTGTATGTGCTGTGTATACGGCGTGTGTGCTGTGTATGTGCTGTGTATACGGCGTGTGTGCTGTGTATGTGCTGTGTATACGGCGTGTGTGCTGTGTATGTGCTGTGTATACGGCGTGTGTGCTGTGTATGTGCTGTGTATACGGCGTGTGTGCGGCATGTGTGCTGTGTGTGCGCGCTGTGTATACGGCGTGTGTGTGCTGTGTATACGGCGTGTGCGCGCTGTGTATACGGCGTGTGCGCGCTGTGTATACGGCGTGTGTGCGCTGTGTATACGGCGTGTGCGCGCTGTGTATACGGCGTGTGTGTGCTGTGTATACGGCGTGTGTGTGCTGTGTATACGGCGTGTGTGTGCTGTGTATACGGCATGTGTGTGCTGTGTATACGGCATGTGTGTGCTGTGTATACGGCATGTGTGTGCTGTGTATACGGCATGTGTGTGCTGTGTATATGGCATGTGTGTGCTGTGTATACGGCATGTGTGTGCGTGTGTGTGTGTGTGTGTGTGCGCGCGCGCTGTTTGTTGTGTTTGGCACTTAATAAAGTTTCATATTGTAAGGTTTATTGGTATATCTAATTCCTGGTGTGCACATGTTTACATGCAGAGCTTTTTTTCTTCTCCTTATGTACTGTGTATACGGCATGTTGAGTGCTGTGTATGGCTTGTGTGTGCTGTATACGGCGTGTGAGTGCTGTGTATGGCTTGTGTGTGCTGTATACGGCGTGTGAGTGCTGTGTATGGCTTGTGAGTGCTGTGTATGGCTTGTGTGTGTGCTGTATACGGCGTGTGAGTGCTGTGTATTGCTTGTGTGTGTGCTGTATACGGCGTGTGAGTGCTGTGTATGGCTTGTGTGTGTGCTGTATACGGCGTGTGAGTGCTGTGTATGGCTTGTTGAGTGCGGTGTATGGCTTGTTGAGTGCTGTGTATGGCTTGTGTGTGCTGTATACGGCGTGTGAGTGCTGTGTATGGCTTGTGTGTGCTGTATACGGCGTGTGAGTGCTGTGTATGGCTTGTGTGTGTGCTGTATACGGCGTGTGAGTGCTGTGTATGGCTTGTGTGTGTGCTGTATACGGCGTGTGAGTGCTGTGTATGGCTTGTGTGTGTGCTGTATACGGCGTGTGAGTGCTGTGTATGGCTTGTGTGTGTGCTGTATACGGCGTGTGAGTGCTGTGTATGGCTTGTTGAGTGCGGTGTATGGCTTGTTGAGTGCTGTGTATGGCTTGTGTGTGCTGTATTCGGCGTGTGAGTGCTGTATACGGCGTGTGAGTGCTGTGTATGGCTTGTGTGTGCTGTATACGGCGTGTGAGTGCTGTGTATGGCTTGTGTGTGTGCTGTATACGGCGTGTGAGTGCTGTGTATGGCTTGTGTGTGTGCTGTATACGGCGTGTGAGTGCTGTGTATGGCTTGTGTGTGTGCTGTATATGGCGTGTGAGTGCTGTGTATGGCTTGTGTGTGTGCTGTATACGGCGTGTGAGTGCTGTGTATGGCTTGTGTGTGTGCTGTATACGGCGTGTGAGTGCTGTGTATGGCTTGTGTGTGTGCTGTATACGGTGTGTGAGTGCTGTGTATGGCTTGTGTGTGTGCTGTATATGGCGTGTGAGTGCTGTGTATGGCTTGTGTGTGTGCTGTATACGGCGTGTGAGTGCTGTGTATGGCTTGTGTGTGTGCTGTATACGGCGTGTGAGTGCTGTGTATGGCTTGTGTGTGCGCTGTATACGGCGTGTGAGTGCTGTGTGCAGTATACAGTATCTCCTGTGCATGTGTACTATATATGGCCAGTGTGTATCGTGGGTGGTGTAAAATAGGACAACTGTGTCAAAGCTGTGTGCAGTATACGGCCAGTGTGTCAGAGCGATGTGTGTATGTACAGTGTCTCCTGTGTGATATATATGATTTACCAATCTGCGCTTCAAACAAAGACAAACCTGAAAAAGCAGATGTGAGAAGCAAACATCACAGCGCACCAAAGAGAATCATTTACGGCCGCCACAGTAGGGGTATAGGGGAGAGTTAATTGTTTGACTTATTATAGCCAGGTCATTTTCAAGTTGATAATTTTGTGCGGCCCCCGAAGGTTGGTAGAATTTTCCAAATGGCCCCCGGCAGTAAAAAGGTTCCCCACCCCTGATGTAAGGGGTTAATTTTCTCGGGTGGAAGCGATTCCACTTGCAATGAGCAGGCACACATGCCAGCTGTTGAAAACAGCTGATATGTGCGCGGATCGCCGCCGCCTGCCCATGGCAGGGGGTGGGGATTAACTGCACACGATCCATGACATACCCAGTACGTCATGGGTCGTTAAGGCCCACTGCCCATGCTGTGTAGTTTTGACGCGTATTTTCAGAAATCTGCAGCAAAATCTGCATGTCCATTGTGAAGTCAGCAGTTTATGGGAATTCAGAAGTGCTGTGCCCACAATGCTTATTTTTCCCTTGCATATTTGGTGCAGAAACAAAAAAAAAAAAAAAGACACCAAATACGCAAGAGAAAAATACACCAAATACGCAAGAGAAAAATACTCAACGTGGGCACAGCACTTCTGAATTCTCAGACTTTGCTGGCTTCACAATGGACATGCAGATTTCTGAAAATCTGCGTCAAAATCCGCAGCGTGGACACAGGGCCTTAGACATCTTCGCCAGCAACTCTCACTTTTTTTTCTTTTCACGCAGTAGGTCTTTACCTGGAGTTGTCAGGAAACTGTCTCAGGATTGGGGCAGTTGGACACCTAATAATTGCCAATTAATTTGCTCATTTATTGCCTTAATTTAATGTGATCAGAAACACCTTGAAGAATAAGACACTGTCCACATTTGGTTCTTTAATTTCATTGTTAATTTCTTTCCAACATATACCTCCGGCGTACGTCACTCTATAGGCCTACCGCCCCGTTTGTTGGCTGTTAACTCCCATTGTAAAATAAAGACATATCTGGCAGGATACATGGCAATATTTTCTCCATCAAGGAGTCAGTGGCCAACGTATGACACCATATACTAATTATCAGGGAATGCTCCTAGCAAATACCTCTGATGTGCCTGAAAATGGATTCCTAAACCCTTTATAAGCTCCAACAAGAAGAGACCATGGTAGTATGTGATGCCAGTAGTGACGAAGATTGCCAAGTGTCACCAGCAAAACATAGTTATAAACGGTCGAGGTGAGCCTGTCTTGCAAGAAATAAAAGAAGGGCAGGAGAGGTCAATTCCTGCACAACAGTCTTCTGGGTTTCTTGATTTTAACATTGACAGTGCAGACTACCACTCCTATCCTCCGCAGGATCTCCTGACCCGAGGGTGCTCCAGCAGCTGGTTATCCTGGATTCCTCAGATGTGGGTAAGGCTGGTTTCACACATCCGTTTTTTTGTAGTGCGGCACAATACGGCGCTTTGCAGAAAAAACGCAACAGTTTTTTTTTGCCGCCGGTTGCGTTTTTTCCGCATAGAATTGCATTAGCGCCGTATTGTGCCACATGGCCTTGCGTTGCATCCATTTTTTGCTGGATGCGGCATTTTTAGCCCATGCGGTGGCCGGATGGAACGTTGCCTGGCATGTTTTTTTGTGCGGCAAAAAAAACGCATCCGACGCGATTTACAATGCAAGTCTATGGACGCCGGATGCGGCGTCCTGCGGCAAAAAACGGATCCGGCGGCCGCATGTGCTTTTTTGCACTGCGCATGCTCAGTATCAAGCTGCATCTGTCAAAAAACGGACGGCCCGCATGGAAAAACTTATGCAACGGATCCGTTTTTTTCGCCGCATCTGTTGCATAAGTTTTTGAGCCGGATTGAGCCGCACTGCAAAAACCGGATGTGTGAAAGCAGCCTTAGGCTACATGCGCACACTGCTTCTTTTTCGTGTTCACAAAATGCAGCCAAAACTGCAGCCAAAACTGCAGCCAAAACTGCACCTTGTCAGAGAGAGCCTGGAAATGTCACAAGAAATGTAGGTGCTTTTTTGGTGCGTTTTTGGCTGCAGTTTTGTCAATTGTTTCATGTATTTTTCAGTTCAAACAAGCCCATAAAGCTTGTTGAATTGAAAAAAAAAAAAAATTAGAAATAAATAAATAATTAAAAAAAACTGGCGTGCGGTCCCCCCCCCAATTTTAATGCCAGCCAGATAAAGCCATACGGCTGAAGGCTGGTATTCTCAGGATGGGGAGCTCCACGTTATGGGGAGCCCCCCAGCCTAACAATATCAGTCAGCAGCCGCCCAGAATTGCCGCATACATTAGATGCGACAGTTCTGGGACTGTACCCGGCTCTTCCCGATTTACCCTGGTGCGTTGGCAAATCGGGGTAATAAGGAGTTATTGGCAGCCCATAGCTGCCAATAAGTCCTAGATTAATCATGTCAGGCGTCTATGAGACACCTTCCATGATTAATCTGTAAATTACAGTAAATAAACACACGCACCCGAAAAATCCTTTATTAGAAATAAAAAACACAAACACATTCCCTCATTACCAATTTATTAACCCCGACAAAGCCCTCCTTGTCCGGCGTACTCCAGCATGCTCCAGCGTCGCATCCAGCAGTGCTGCATGGAGGTGACCGGAGAAGCAGCAGACACCGCCGCTCCGGTCACCTCCATGCAGCTAATGAAGACAATAGCGCGATCAGCTGAGCTGTCACCGAGGTTACCCACTGTCACTGGATCCAGCGGTGGCCGCGAGTAACCTCTGACAGCTCAGCTGATCGCGCTACAGCGTGGAGCCGGCGGCAGGAGCGTGGAGCCGGCGGCAGGAGCGTGGAGCCGGCGGCAGGAGCGTGGAGCCGGCGGCAGGAGCGTGGAGCCGGCGGCAGGAGCGTGGAGCCGGCGGCAGGAGCGTGGAGCCGGCGGCAGGAGCGTGGAGCCGGCGGCAGGAGCGTGGAGCCGGCGGCAGGAGCGTGGAGCCGGCGGCAGGAGCGTGGAGCCGGCAGGAGCGTGGAGCCGGCCGGCGGCAGGAGCGTGGAGCGTGGAGCCGGCCGGCGGCAGGAGCGTGGAGCCGGCCGGCGGCAGGAGCGTGGAGCCCGGGACTGTCAGCGGCGGCGGCGGTGAGAGGGGTCCATCATCTCCCCTGTGCGGGGACCGCGGTACTTCGGGGAACACGGGGAGGACGGGACTATCAGCGGCGGCGGCAGCAGCAAGAGGGAAAAATCAATGTTTTCAGCTGCCAATGTCCATCCCCCTCTCGCTGCCGCTGCTGATAGTCCCCGTCCTCCACATCATCTCCCCTGGGGACAGCGGTACTTCGGGGAACACGTGGAGGACGGGACGGGACCACTTGCCTGACCTCACTTCCTGACAAATCACCTGCGTTTTTGCTAGCAAAAACGCAGGTAAAAGGCAGGTAAAATGCACCACTTTTGATTAGCATGCATTTTTCCTGCGTTTTTGATGCCCTCATTGATTTCAATGGGTGACAAATGTTGACAAAAACGCAGGAAGAATGAACATGCTGCATTTTTTTTGTCACAAACTTTTGACAAAAAAAACGCTGACAAATAAACTGCAGTGTGCGCATGACAAATCTGACTTCTCATAGACTTTGCTGGGAAGTCAGATGTCAGAAAGTTCTGCTGACAAAACTGCAGCCAAAAAAGCAGCAAAAAAGCAGGAAAAAAAGCAGCGTGCGCATGTAGCCTAATACAACCCCATACGGTGAGCAGTTACCATACACCTCATCCATTAGAAAAGACCCTATGGCGCTTTCTGTTCCCCTGTCTTTTTGTGTTTTGGAAAACAGTGGTTAGGTGAGTGAAACAAGAAGCAGATCAGACAGATACGTCTTACCACAGGTGTCGGAGCACTGACTTACTGTCTGCAGGGGTCTGATATTATGCAACATTAAAAAAAACCCCAATTGTTACAAACATACTGACCTTCAAACACATACACCTTAGAGGAAAAGTAGAGGCCAATTGGAAGCATGATCATTAAGATGGTGAAGAACAGGAGGGTCTTCAGGGTGGAGAGTAGGTTAGTGTCATCTCTGCAAGGCAAAAGCAAGAGTCAGTTCAGCAGCTTAACCCTTTCACGACCGGCCGATTTTTCGCTTTCCGTTTTTTTTTTTCGCCATTCTTTTTCTGAGAGACGTAACTTTTTTATTTTTCAGTCAATATGGTCATGTGAGGGCTCATTTTTTGCGGAACGAGCTGTACTTTTAAATGAAACCATCAGTTTTACCATATTGTGTACTAGAAAATGGCAAAAAAATTCCAAATGCTGAAAAATAGCAAAAAAAGTGCGATAGCACTATGGTTTTTGAGATATTTTATTCACTGTGTTCACTATATGGTAAAACTGATGTGTGGGTGTGATGCCTCAGGTCAGTGCGAGTTCGTAGACACCAAACATGTATAGGTTTACTTTTATATAAGGGGTTAAAAAAAAATCGGAAGTTTGTCCGAAAAAAGTGGCGCACGTTTTACGCCATATTCCGTGACCCGTAGCGTTCTCATTTTTCGGGATCTTAGGCTCAATGACGGCTTATTTTTTGCGTCTCGAGCTGACGTTTTTAACGGTACCATTTTTGCGCAGATGCTACGTTTTGATCGCCTCTTATTGCATTTTGCGCAAAAGTTGTGGCGACAAAAAAACGTCGTTTTGGCGTTTGGAATTTTTTTGCCGCTACGCCGTTTACTGATCAGATTAATTGATTTTATATTTTGATAGATCGGGCGTTTCTGAACGCGGCGATACCAAATGTGTGTATATTTTTTATTTTTTTAACCCTTTAATTTTCAATGGGGCGAATGGGGGGTGATTTGAACTTTTAGGTTTTTTTGTTTTTTTTTAATTTTTTAAAACTTATTTTTTAACTTTTTTTTTTTATTTTACTAGTCCCCCTAGGGGGCTATTGCGATCAACATTCCGATCGCTCTGCAGTATCTGCTGATCACAGCCACAAGGCTGTAAACAGCAGATACGCTGTCTTTCTCTTTTGCTGTGCCCCGGGCACAGCGAAAGTGAAACCAAGTCATGTGTAGTACAGGAGTCATCACATGACCCTGTGCTACCATGACAACTATCGGGAGTCACGTGATCGCGTCACGTGACTTCCGGTTTCGGGTGGTAAGTAAATGCTTACCGCAATCGCGCTTATAATGGCGCTGTCATGTATTGACAGCGCCATATAAGGGGTTAATCGGCACGAGCAGATAACGATTCTGCTCGTGCCTAGCAGGCACACATCTCAGCTGTGAAAATCAGCTGAGATGTGTGCCGATCGCGGCATGCTGCCGCCGGAGGACCGCGGGCAGTAAGATTATGTCATTTAGGACGTAATTTTACTGCCCGCGGTCGTTAAGGGGTTAAAGAGTTTGTCCAGTCTTTTTCATAAGAGTCTGTAGGCATTCTATGGCTGTATGTGACTGCAGACTTCTAAATCCTTACAGTGCGCACATCACACGCTGTAGGATTCTTCTGTATTGCTGGTGAGAGAAAACTGTCACATGACTGCAAGTGTACGATTTATATACTGGCCACATTCTGACTAGACATACTTGGCCGCACGCAGTTCACTTGTATTGGGTGAGGCCAAGCAAGTCTAGTGGTCATGTATACAAATCACATACTTGAGGTCACGTTACCACCCATTTTATTGAACAATCCTGAAAGTGGGCAGTGTGCACGGCGTAAAGCGGGCTTTACACGCTGCGACATCGCTAGCAATTGCTAGCGATGTCGAGCGTGATAGCACCCGCCCCCGTCTTACATGCGATATCTTACGCTTGCTGCCATAGTGAACATTATCGCTACGGCAGCTTCACACGCACATACCTTGTCGGCGACGTCGCTGTGACCGCCGAATAATCCCTCCTTCAAGTGAAAGGGGTGTTCGGCGTCACAGCGACGTCACTAAGCGGCCGGCCAATAGACGCAGAGGGGCGGAGATGAGCGGGAAACAACATCCCGCCCACCTCCTTCCTTCCGCATTGCCAGTGGACGCAGGTAGGAGATGTTTGTTGTTTCTGCTGCTTCATACACAGCGATGTGTGGTGCTGCAGGAACGAGGAACAACATCGTACCTGCAGCAGCAACGATATTATGGAAAGGAGCGACGTGTCACCGATCAACGATTTTTGACGTTTTTGTGATCGTCGCTCCTAGGGTTTACACGCTGCGATGTCAGTAACGGCGCTGGATGTGCGTCACTAACAATGTGACCCCGACGATATATCGTTACCGATGTCGCAACCTGTAAAGCCCCCTATATTCTTGGGCTGTCAAGAGAGTGGTACCAAACATGAGAGGAGATCACCGTTCACTGGTTGAATTTTAAAGGGGGGTTCACTATTCAAAAAAATTACCAGTGGTCAGCAGGGGGTTAAAGCAATAAAAAAACGCAACCTCACCCCCATGCCCCTTCCTGTGCTCAGCTCCATGAGGACGGGGCTAAGATTCCTCAGGAACAGTGCAAGAAGCTGGTGTCTGGCTACACTTCATGGTTGCAGCAGGTCATAACAGCCAGAAGGTCAGTGTGGAGTAGTAAACATGCTTGTCAGGAAGAGGCTGAATATTTCAGACTGCATTAATCATCCAGGCCATGCTCCCAAGTGCAGCTTTTCCAGCAGTCATCCATACCAGAATACGCCATGGCAATCAGTTCTGACAACTGCATTTCTTCTACATTTTTAAGGACTTTCAGTGCAGATTTATGGCACAGTTTTTTCATTATGTGCATTTCAGAGCAGAAAGACCGGGAACCTTCAATGACACTGCTTCACCATCGTGCGGAGCTGCCGCCCCACCACCGTGCGGAGCTGCCGCCCCACCACCGTGCGGACCTGCCGCCCCATTACCGTGCAGAGCTGCCGCCCCATTACCGTGCAGAGCTGCCGCCCCACCACCGTGCAGAGCTGCCGCCCCACCACCGTGCAGAGCTGCCGCCCCACCACCGTGCAGAGCTGCCGCCCCACCACCGTGCAGAGCTGCCGCCCCACCACCGTGCAGAGCTGCCGCCCCACCACCGTGCAGAGCTGCCGCCCCACCACCGTGCAGAGCTGCCGCCCCACCACCGTGCGGAGCTGCCGCCCCACCACCGTGCGGAGCTGCCGCCCCACCACCGTGCGGAGCTGCCGCCCCACCACCGTGCGGAGCTGCCGCCCCACCACCGTGCAGAGCTGCCGCCCCACCACCGTGCAGAGCTGCCGCCCCACCACCGTGCAGAGCTGCCGCCCCACCACCGTGCAGAGCTGCCGCCCCACCACCGTGCAGAGCTGCCGCCCCACCACCGTGCAGAGCTGCCGCCCCACCACCGTGCAGAGCTGCCGCCCCACCACCGTGCGGAGCTGCCGCCCCACCACCGTGCGGAGCTGCCGCCCCACCACCGTGCGGAGCTGCCGCCCCACCACCGTGCGGAGCTGCCGCCCCACCTACATTCCACCTACTGTCTCCTCCCCAAAATCCTTTACAATGTAAGCCCGCAAGGGCAGGGCCCCCTTCCCTCTGTACTAGTCTGTCTATTGTAACTTGTGTATGTATTCTGTATGTAACCCCTCTCATGTACAGCACCATGGAATCAATGGTGCTCTATAAATAAATAATAATAATAACCTTCTTATTTTTAACGGTGTTTATCCAACTCTCCAAAGGAAGAAATGTGCATGGTTTAAGAGTGATTCCTGCAAAATGGCCACGAGTTTTCATGAAGTCACATTCACAGCAATATTGTGCACAGATAAAACTCAACATTTACACTGCAACACACGGGCACAAAGAGGTATTTGTGCTGTATTTGTAGAAACCATTTGTTACATTCATTGTGTTGAGCTCTTTGCAATAAACCAATAAAAAAAAAACAAAAAAAAACCAATGGAAACAGAATAAAAAGTGGTACATTGATAATAAACACAATATATAATGAGTGTTGTGTCATTTTGATTGTAACTGTAAATTTATAACGATCTATTAATATTTCTCAAACGATTGGAAAATTCCTTTAATTCTTCAGGCCTCACATTTAGAGACTTGTGGTTCCATAGCAGATGAGCAATGATCGTTCCTCCTTTGCTGAATCGTTATTTCCCTTCCTCTACAGTATTAATAGTATCTCTGATTGCTGCAACCAACATTCACAATCTCAAAATGTCCAGTTTTGCAGGGGAAGAAGAGGGCTTCTTAAAGATTGTGAAATCATATAGGATTTTTTTTTTCTCTTTGATTATTTCATTTGGCCTTTAAAAATGTAAATGAAAAATAATGTCAAAATGGCACATGTGGAAGGACCCTGCAGAGAGCCTCACATCCCCGTGTTTTCAGGTTTTCAGTCTGGGTACTGTCTGCGTGGGGGGGGGGACAGAACGCTCAGATCAATGTTATTCAATGGGACAATGCAGAGGAGTGATTTTTTTTCACAGACCAAATCTGCACATTAAAAAAACAAAAAAAATAAAAACACTCTTGTACCAATACAGGACATACTGGTATGTGCTAGATCAATTGTGCTCCACACAGGGCAGGCGCCAGCAGCATCATACAGCCAGCGTCTGCCTCTAACAGCAGCGATCAGAATTTGCTCCAATCGCTGCAGTTTAACCACAAATACCATCATCATCACTAACGCAACTGCTGATGGGTTGCCTTGGGCTTACTGAAGGCCCCTGTTGCTGCCATCTTGGTACCCTGTGAAGTCCAGGCACCGGCCAAGCTTTATAGGAGACTGTTCTTCACTATATACTGAAATACTTTACTACTGCTACATATACTGTAATACAAGTGATCAAAAGGTTCAAGTGCCACTTCCTGAATCGCTCAGTCATGATGAGGTTAATGTCACTTCACGGCAGGATTTTTTTTTTTTTTTCTGAAACACATTGCTGTAGATAGGGCTTCCCTCTTTACTGAAAAGCCTCAAGTTTCATGAATTTAGAACTGGCTCCTGTTTACTGTATTTCCCAGACCCCGTGAAAAACCAGTTCCTGCAAAATCCCCTCTGGATTCTACTGGTTGTAGTGTTTATACCATCACAGACGTGTTATTGTGACGCTGGCAGTCAGACAATTGAGCGGCACTTCAGGGTTGTTGCCTAAACATTGCAGAGCGGCTCCGCTCACCAGGGTCCTGTCTGCCGCCTACACAGAGCATGGATCACGGGGTTAACAGGAACATAGGAATGGAGACCAGCGACTGAAGGGACAAGTATGGGTATTAAAAAGGAGGAAGAAGGGGAAAAATGAAAAGAATTGCATATCATAATGGTCAGAAAAAAAAAAAAGTATCATCAGCAATGTAAGAAATGAGAGTGAGATGAGAGCACGTTACACAGGCCGGTGCTTTCCGCATGAGATCATGGAGCTGTCGCCTGCACCGGACCCCTAGCCCTGACTACATACATTTGTTACTTACATTTTTAGAATGTGAATGTGTATAAAGTCCTTTGCATAGAAAATGATTACAGTGTGGCGCATTAGGGGCTACACAGAGATGACCTTACTATAGACCCCAGTGACCAGTGAAGGGGGGGGGGGCGACACTGGTAGGACTTTGCCCACACCGCACTGTACTGCAGGGTATTTTTAGGGTCGCCACATTAGGGCTAAATCTGATCAGCTAGCACCCAGATAGCACGCTGACCTGTGTTATTCACTAGAGCTGCTCTGATGAATGATTTTACGCTTGCTCTAACTATCCACAAGAGAGAGATCTCAGCCTGCAGCATGCTCATCCATTCCAGTCTAATAGTGTAAAGAAAAGAAAAAAAAAATGGATCCACCACAAAATATCCGTGTGACATCGGACTTTTCCAACACAAAGCACGGTGGCTCAGTGGTTAGCACTGCAGTCTTGTGGTGGCTCAGTGGTTAGCACTGCAGTCTTGTGGTGGCTCAGTGGTTAGCACTGCAGTCTTGTGGTGGCTCAGTGGTTAGCACTGTAGTCTTGTGGTGGCTCAGTGGTTAGCACTGCAGTCTTGCAGCGCTGGGGTCCTGGGTTCAAATCCCACCAAGGAAACATATGCAAGGAGTTTGTATGTTCTCCCCGTGTTTACATGGGTTTCCTCCAGGTTCTCCGTTTTTTTTCCCACACTCTAAAAACATACTGATAGGGGAATGTAGGATTGTGAGCCCCAATGGGGACAGTGTTGCCGATATATGTAAAGCGCTACAGAATATGTTAGTGCCATATAAAAAAAAAATACAAAGGTTGAAAAAATGTTGGAGTTTCCTGGATGAAGCTCAAACGATTTTTCCTCCTCGTTTGCACCCGGCCTATAGCTCTGTTCACACCAGCAAATACAAAAATCGTCAGAGTTTCATCCTGAAGACTCAGCTGATTACTTTCTCATTTGTCATAAGTGTGCAATCTGGGCTTTTTTTTTTTTTTTTACAGTTGCTGTTACTAATGATTAAAGCTACGTTCCCATGATCAGGAGACGCTGTGGCATTCCTCTCGCAGGGACGTGAGCGTTCTCAGTGGGAGAAGGCAGCGTCTGTGCCCACAATCAGGGTTCTGGGTGACAACACTCCTCTCCATGCCCACGATCCGGAATTTCGGTGTGTTCTCCCGCCCGGAACAATTGTGTCTCTGCAGCATAAATTGACATTCTGCAGATAGGAAAGCAGTGCTACAGGTTGGTTTACGCTGTAGAGAAAACAAGCGCCGTGGGCAGGAGATTTTTAGACATCCACTGGACTTGTACTGTACAATGCAGTGGTTCGGATGCAGCAAAAACAGCATAAAAATAGCTGCAATACTGACTGTGTGGACCTGGCTTTACAGGTGTAGTTACAGCTCCGTGTTACAGAATGGCACCGCGCCCCTGCATCTAGCGGACGTTACGCCGCGCCCCTGCATCTAGCGGACGTTACGCCGCGCCCCTGCATCTAGCGGACGTTACGCCGCGCCCCTGCATCTAGCGGACGTTACGCCGCGCCCCTGCATCTAGCGGACGTTACGCCGCGCCCCTGCATCTAGCGGACGTTACGCCGCGCCCCTGCATCTAGCGGACGTTACGCCGCGCCCCTGCATCTAGCGGACGTTACGCCGCGCCCCTGCATCTAGCGGACGTTACGCCGCGCCCCTGCATCTAGCGGAAGTTACGCCGCGCCCCTACATCTAGCGGTCGTTACGCCGCGCCCCTGCATCTAGCAGAAGTTACGCTGCGCCCCTCCATCTAGCAGAAGTTACGCTGCGCCCCTCCATCTAGCGGACGTTACGCCGCGCCTCTACATCTAGCGGACGTTACGCCGCGCCCCTGCATCTAGCGGAAGTTACGCCGCGCCTCTACATCTAGCGGTCGTTACGCCGCGCCCCTGCATCTAGCGGACGTTACGCTGCGCCTCTACATCTAGCGGTCGTTACGCTGTGCCCCTGCATCTAGCAGAAGTTACGCTGCGCCCCTCCATCTAGCAGAAGTTACGCTGCGCCCCTGCATCTAGCGGACGTTACGCTGCGCCCCTGCATCTAGCAGAAGTTACGCCGCGCCCCTCCATCTAGCGGAAGTTACGCCGCGCCCCTGCATCTAGCGGACGTTACGCCGCGCCCCTGCATCTAGCGGACGTTACGCCGCGCCCCTGCATCTAGCGGACGTTACGCCGCGCCCCTGCATCTAGCGGACGTTACGCCGCGCCCCTGCATCTAGCGGACGTTACGCCGCGCCCCTGCATCTAGCGGACGTTACGCCGCGCCCCTGCATCTAGCGGACGTTACGCCGCGCCCCTGCATCTAGCGGACGTTACGCCGCGCCCCTGCATCTAGCGGACGTTACGCCGCGCCCCTGCATCTAGCGGACGTTACGCCGCGCCCCTGCATCTAGCGGACGTTACGCCGCGCCCCTGCATCTAGCGGACGTTACGCCGCGCCCCTGCATCTAGCGGACGTTACGCCGCGCCCCTGCATCTAGCGGACGTTACGCCGCGCCCCTGCATCTAGCGGACGTTACGCCGCGCCCCTGCATCTAGCGGACGTTACGCCGCGCCCCTGCATCTAGCGGACGTTACGCCGCGCCCCTGCATCTAGCGGACGTTACGCCGCGCCCCTGCATCTAGCGGACGTTACGCCGCGCCCCTGCATCTAGCGGACGTTACGCCGCGCCCCTGCATCTAGCGGACGTTACGCCGCGCCCCTGCATCTAGCGGACGTTACGCCGCGCCCCTCCATCTAGCGGTCGTTACGCCGCGCCCCTGCATCTAGCAGAAGTTACGCTGCGCCCCTGCATCTAGCAGAAGTTACGCTGCGCCCCTGCATCTAGCAGAAGTTACGCTGCGCCCCTGCATCTAGCAGAAGTTACGCTGCGCCCCTGCATCTAGCAGAAGTTACGCTGCGCCCCTGCATCTAGCGGACGTTACGCTGCGCCTCTACATCTAGCGGTCGTTACGCTGCGCCCCTGCATCTAGCAGAAGTTACGCTGCGCCCCTGCATCTAGCGGTCGTTACGCTGCGCCCCTGCATCTAGCAGAAGTTACGCTGCGCCCCTGCATCTAGCAGAAGTTACGCTGCGCCCCTGCATCTAGCGGACGTTACGCCGCGCCTCTACATCTAGCAGAAGTTACGCTGCGCCTCTACATCTAGCGGTCGTTACGCTGCGCCCCTCCATCTAGCAGAAGTTACGCTGCGCCTCCGGGTCACAGATTTTCTCATAGACATGAATACGGAAGAAATTAGAGGCTGCTGGGATTTGGCCACTTCTGTCTCCACAGAATTACACTGCCCCGTGCTATTACTGACAAAGTTCAGGCCAGGAATACGGTGGAGTGACCCGTACACGGCAGCGCCTCCATCACTCCCGCCCCTCACCGCTCCCACACTCCGCCCGTCGCCCTCACTTACTGCCGGAGCTCCACGGGGGGGAGCGGGGCCGCGTTCATGGCCGCTTGGTCGTATCTGTCCATGTTGCTTCTGACTGGTCCACGATCAGCTGCACTTCCTGGTTGGACGATGTCATGTGATCCTAGTCACATGACCCGGGTATCGTCCGCAGGCAGAGGCGTCTGGTATGAAATTGAGGCCGGGAGGGGGGCGAGGTCCTCTGAGCTCAGCAGGGAGGTCGCGCTACAGCCACGGCCGCGGTTACAGTGGGGTCCTAGATAGCTCCTAAGGGAGTAAGGGCTAAAGGACCGTCATGACGTCACTAACATGTAATCAGTCACGTGTGTGGGAGGAGTCAGGCGGTAGTCTCCAGAGCCTGTGATTAGGGGGCGTGGTTTCTGTGCTGCTGCGTCTACAGAGCTGTACACAGAGGACTGTCTGCATATATAGAGCCGGCAGCGAGTGCCGCCCGAGCTCCGCACACAACAAGCAGTGCTGGCTCTGAGCAGGAAGGCTGCGTGCACTGCTGTGTATGTGCACTGTACACACAGGGAGCTGTGCGGCTTATGAAGCCGCAGGAACACTTCCCTCAGGCCTCCATACAGTCCACACACTTCATATAAGGCCTCATTCACGTGACGTCCATGTCAAAAAAGCACGTTACATGGTCCATTTTGGACATCCGTGTAACGTCCGTGTGACGTCCCTGTGCTGTCCATGTGCTGTCTGTGACGTGTGATGTCCGTGTGCTGTCTGTGACGTGTGATGTCCGTGTGCTGTCTGTGTGACATCGTGTGCTGTCCGTGTGCTGTCCGTGTGCTGTCTGTGTGACATCGTGTGCTGTCTGTGTGCTGTCCGTGTGCTGTCTGTGTGCTGTCCGTGTGCTGTCTGTGTGCTGTCCGTGTGCTGTCCGTGTGCTGTCTGTGTGCTGTCCGTGTGCTGTCTGTGTGACATCGTGTGCTGTCTGTGTGCTGTCCGTGTGCTGTCCGTGTGCTGTCCGTGTGCTGTCCGTGTGCTGTCTGTGTGCTGTCCGTGTGCTGTCTGTGTGACATCGTGTGCTGTCTGTGTGCTGTCCGTGTGCTGTCTGTGTGACATCGTGTGCTGTCCGTGTGTTGTCTGTGTGACATCGTGTGCTGTCTGTGTGCTGTCCGTGTGCTGTCTGTGTGACAGGGACTGTAAAAAAAAAGCAAGATACTGAAATTAATGTTTTATTTATCTGTAAAAGATGTGCAAAACCAGAGAAATGATTAATAGGCAGATAATAGATAGCTTGTGCATTTTAGCAGACTTAATAAATAATTTATGAGCAAAACGTGGGGCCCCCAAATTTTCATAATCAGCACAGGTACAGCAGCTGTGGGCTGCAACCCTCAGCTGTCAGCTGTACATTGGCTTTTTTGCAAAAATAGAAGGGATCCCACACTGATTTTTTCAATTATTTGAACAAATAAAAAGAAAAGGCGTTGGGTCTCCCTCATTTTTTCAAAGCCAGCCAAGGGACAGCAGACAACTGGGGGCTGATATTAAGGTTGGAAGGGCCATCGTTATTTGGCCCTTCCCAGCCTAAAAATAGCAGCTGACAGTCACCCCAGAGGTAGCAGATCTATTAGATACGCCAAATCTGGCCCTGGACACAGCTTTCCGTTGCCCTGGTGCGGTGCCAAACGAGGTAATATATGAGGTTGATGCCAGTTGTGAATTGCCAGCTGACATCAAGCCCTGGTATTAGTAATAGGTGAGTGTCTAGCAGACACCTCCATTACTAATCTAGTAGTGTAAAATGGCAGAAAAATATTTTAGTTGAATAAACACCCTCTGACTACAACCCTCATTCAACAAATTATTAAATGTCTGCCATAATCCATAGCGATGTCCCAAAAGCATTCCCCAAAAATGAATCTGAAAAACATAAAGAGAAAAAATGATTAAAGAAATAAAGACAAGAGACACACTCATTCACCAATTTATTTCTCAAATCCAAGGTCTGACGTAATCCAAAAGGGGGTCCCACGAGGTTCCAAATTCAGTGTCCTGGCCAATAAAGAACAGATCGTTCCTCATTGGCAGGGAGAGCAGTCACTGCAGGCTCTCACACTGCTGTGTGAGAACCACTGCAGTGAACTGAGATGACCTCATGAGGTAACCCCAGGTCACTGCAGCGGGTCACACAGTAGTGAGTAAGCGCCTGCGGGTTACGTGGGCTGACTAGCCAGGGAACTAATGCCCCTGCGACTAGTCACAGCCCTCATTAGCATCTCATAAACGATCTTTAGAAATACGTTTTCTAAAGATGTTTATATATGCTAGTAAATGCTTGGACAGTTAGGCAGGGATTGTAGATATTCACCCAGAACTGCTCATGGTTCTGGGTACCCTGGGGACCTGACCGATTCCCTTTAAAATAGTTGTGCAGGATTAAGAAACAGCTGAATATTTGTCCCTAGCCTGTGTGTGGTATTGGAACTTCACTTTTCTTTTGCCAATCCTCTTTTTATGTACTATCAAGTCAGTGGCTGGAGATAGAGTCCTGCAGCAGTGATGTTACCCCAACACACTCCCAATCATTGTTAGCCAGCCCGGAAAATGTATTGTGGTGTTCCAGATCAGGACTTGTCTCCCCAACACTCTTCTCTTTAGCACTCGTGTTACCCTGTTAACTTCATCATTGTTTTTTCTCATCTACAAAACATTAAAAAAGAATAGTAAGGAATAGAGTGTAATGTGGCGCCCCTGAGGCTTCCATCGCCACAGGTCATTGCACCCCATCCAGCGGTGTGATGCCCCATTCTGGGAGAGGAAGAGAGTGAACTCCGGTCCCCTGGTAAATCCACACTACACCCATTGCTAGGAACACACTGGGACCAAGGAAAGTGGCAGACAACCCTCCCATGCTGCATGCTGGGAGGGGTCGTAAGACCCATCCCTGCTCCTATAGGGTAGAACAGGGCAACTGGGGAGGTGGGAGGAGCCATCTGAGAGCAGACACAGAGAGGAAGGTCAAGTTTAGTCAGTTTACCTCAGGGAGTGAGAGAGTGAGGAGCCAGCATGTAGTTGAAGAAGGAGAACGAGAGAAAGTGGGGAAGGAGGAGGAGGCCTGCTGGAGGCAGGCAAGGAGGAGAAGAAGTAACAGAAAGAAAGCTCCAAGTCAGTCAGAAGCTGAAAGGAAAGAAAGAGACGCTTCCCGGCGAAGATCCTGGGACTCAGAAGGTCCAGGTGACACCACGCAGAGAACAGAAAGGGTCCCAGGGCCACGGGTAGTCCTAGAGGTGCCACGGGTAGTTGTAGAGCTGTGGTGGCCTGCTCCACAAGAACATCGGTGGAGGGATCAAGCTGCAACAGGGGACGGTCCCTAGAAACTGGAGGAGTGCAAAATCATCTCCAAACAGTAAAAACCGAGGCCCAGGGAATGTTGTAAACTCCCCGGGCCACAGCCCACAGCAGTACCCCCAGAAAAGGGATAATCAGCCGACAGGTGACTCCCCAACCTGGAGGCTGTCGTGGAGGCCAAGCCAGGTTCAACCTACCAAGGCAAGGCTAAGGAAGACAGCAGAAGATAGAGACACTTAAGGAAAGGGTACCGGCTTTTACTCTCTGAATCACCCAGAAACGGCGGAGGTCCCTGACAGTGGTCCCAGCAGTCCAAGGGTCCCTGCAAGACTGTGACAAGAATTGTGAGTAAAGAACTTGAAACTGTACCCTTGAAGTCGCCTCTGTTATTTCAGCTGCATAGACACTCACAAGCACCAACTGTGCCCCGGGGCATTGCTCCACCTGTGGGGAGTAGTACCACCACTGCTGCCATATCATCCCCCGGAGGCCTCATACAGCAGCGGCGGCTTATTAGCCACATACCACAGGTGGCGTCACGAACACAAACTTTATTCACCAAGCCACATATTCTACTGACACCCACCAGGGCCACGGAGCCGGGCCCAGCCACCACTGACTACCACTGGACTAGTCCGGCCCGGCACCGGGTGTCCCATAGCCCTGGGGTGGGCGAGTCAACCTTTGGCGTCACGAACAGGCTTTCGTGCCCGGTCACACCGGGTACTGTGTGCCTGAAGAATCGTGAAATAGCCTGTGTTTACTGTGAGAAACTGCCGCCATTGAAGCCACTGAGCGCGGGAAGAAGGGGGGCGTGCAAGAAGAAAGGGCGCGAAGAGAAGCCCTGCCCCCTTGTCCAAGAAAAGAGCGCGAAGCAGTGCCCGCTATGCAGAGCAGCGGATGAAAAATGGCGCGCTAAGAATGCTGCCTAGAGGAAGAGAGAAGATGGCTCCTGTAAGCGGAGGCCAGGAAGAGCTCACCTGGATCAGGCCTGTGACCACCGCTGAGCTGAAGGCTGAGGTCGGGAGGATGGCTGACAGGATGAAGGAGCGGGAAGTTACCAGCCTGCTGCTGAGCAACATCAAAAGTCTGCTACTAGAAGAAGCGACGAGCCTGCTGCTGGGAGATCGTGCAGAAGGAGACGCAGAGAGAATGGCGTCCACACGCAGCGATCCAGAGCTAGACTCCGCTGACTGGTGGGGCTGGGAGATGGACCAGTGGTGTGAAAGGCTGCAGGCGGAGGTGAAGCAGCAGATCCGGCAAGCGACGCGCGGAGCAGCGACCGCCAGAACACCGGAGATGCTACTGAGGGGTGAGTCATTTAATGCCCCTGCCGGCGCGAGTGCCCCAACCCCCGCTACCATGCCCGCGGTCCCTGGAGAGATGCCCGGCATGGCGACGCCGATCCGGGCCGCAGCCACGCCAGGTGCGGCTCGCCAAGATTTCGACGCCGGAGCGACGCCCATCCACACCGCAGCAGCGACGCCAAGCCCGGCCCGTCCAGCTCAGGCCCCAGCAGCGATACCCCGCTCGGACAAGCAAGATCCCGCCGCAGCGGCGACGTTAATCCACGCCGCAGATGAGGCCCGCCAAGCCCAGGCCGCAGCCATGCCAGGTGCGGCCCGTCAAGAATCGGTCACAACAGCGACTCCAATACAGGCCGCCTCCATGCCAGGTGCGGCCCGCCAAGACCAGCAGACGCAGACTGTGCTGACCGCTGTCTACCTGCTGCCAGGTGGGGAGCCGGAGAAGAATCCCTACATGTAAAGAAGTAAGAAGATGCTGAACTGTATATAGCCCCTGTCTGCCCCTCATGCTTTGTGAAGATGTCCCTTTTGTGCTGCCCTAATGTTCTTTTTGAAGATGACACCCTTTCCTGCTTTACTGCCCCTTGTACTTTTTGAAGACGTCACCCCCTCTGTGTATGTGTACCGGGCCACTAGACTGGAATGTGGTCCCTGGTAAATGTAATGTGATGTGTAAAGTGTCCTGTGGAACCAGGCCACTGGACTTAGTGGCTGGTTTTGTTTTCCACTTTGTTGATTGAAAGAAACGAACTGCCAGGCTACTGGACTTGTTGTAGCCAACAATGTAATTAGTTGCACCCGTTGTGCCCCCTACCAGAATTATGGGGGATGTGCCCGAACCGTGCAATGGACTGGAAGTGCACACTTAGAGTTTTCTTTATAAGAAGTTCGCAACGTTTACTTATATGTGCCTCCCATAAAGGGAAGAAATGTTTTATTGTTTTATGTTATGCATAACAAAAATGTTTTTGCAGTTTCTCCACATTTTCTGTTGTTTTTCAGCCCGAGGACGTGCTGGGATTTGCTGTGGGGGAGTGTGGCGTCCCTGAGGCTTCCGTCGCCACAGGTCATTGCACCCCATCCAGCGGTGTGATGCCCCATTCTGGGAGAGGAAGAGAGTGAACTCCGGTCCCCTGGTAAATCCACACTACACCCATTGCTAGGAACACACTGGGACCAAGGAAAGTGGCAGATAACCCTCCCATGCTGCATGCTGGGAGGGGTCGTAAGACCCATCCCTGCTCCTATAGGGTAGAACAGGGCAACTGGGGAGGTGGGAGGAGCCATCTGAGAGCAGACACAGAGAGGAAGGTCAAGTTTAGTCAGTTTACCCCAGGGAGTGAGAGAGTGAGGAGCCAGCATGTAGTTGAAGAAGGAGAACGAGAGAAAGTGGGGAAGGAGGAGGAGGCCTGCTGGAGGCAGGCAAGGAGGAGGAGAAGTAACAGAAAGAAAGCTCCAAGTCAGTCAGGAGCTGAAAGGAAAGAAAGAGACGCTTCCCGGCGAAGATCCTGGGACTCAGAAGGTCCAGGTGACATCACGCAGAGAACAGAAAGGGTCCCAGGGCCACGGGTAGTCCTAGAGGTACCACGGGTAGTTGTAGAGCTGCGGTGGCCTGCTCCACAAGAACATCGGTGGAGGGATCAAGCTGCAACAGGGGACGGTCCCTAGAAACCGGAGGAGTGCAAAATCATCTCCAAACAGTAAAAACCGAGGCCCAGGGAATGTTGTAAACTCCCCAGGCCACAGCCCACAGCAGTACCCCCAGAAAAGGGATAATCAGCCGACAGGTGACTCCCCAACCTGGAGGCTGTCGTGGAGGCCAAGCCAGGTTCAACCTACCAAGGCAAGGCTAAGGAAGACAGCAGAAGATAGAGACACTTAAGGGAAGGGTACCGGCTTTTACTCTCTGAATCACCCAGAAACGGCGGAGGTCCCTGACAGTGGTCCCAGCAGTCCAAGGGTCCCTGCAAGACTGTGACAAGAATTGTGAGTAAAGAACTTGAAACTGTACCCTTGAAGTCGCCTCTGTTATTTCAGCTGCATAGACACTCACAAGCACCAACTGTGCCCCGGGGCATTGCTCCACCTGTGGGGAGTAGTACCACCACTGCTGCCATATCATCCCCCGGAGGCCTCATACAGCAGCGGCGGCTTATTAGCCACATACCACAGGTGGCGTCACGAACACAAACTTTATTCACCAAGCCACATATTCTACTGACACCCACCAGGGCCACGGAGCCGGGCCCAGCCACCACTGACTACCACTGGACTAGTCCGGCCCGGCACCGGGTGTCCCATAGCCCTGGGGTGGGCGAGCCAGTAACACATACACACATACTGTATGTAGGGAGTCTTTTGGGGGGTGTTAGAGGGTTGAGGATTGAGGAGCCCTTGTGTCCTGGTGGCTATCACCCACGTTCCTCCTTAAAAAGGGAATCTGTCACCAGGTTTTTTTCTCCCCCCATCTGAGAGCTGCATAACGTGGAGACAGAGACCCTGATTCCAGCGATGTGTCACTTACTGAGCTGTTTGCTATCATTTTAATAAAATCAGTGTTTTCTCTGCTGCAGATCCAGCAGTTATACAGAGCTCATGAATATGTTGGACTACCTAGCAACACTCTAAGTAGTCCTGTAATGATAATCTACTGCTGATTAATCAGTTATTTTATCAAAACTAGACTAAACAGCCCAGTAAGTGACACATCACTGGAATCAGGATCTCTGCACCTACATTATGCTGCTCTCAGATTAAGTGGCAAAAACCTGGTGACAGATTCCTTTTAGCAGAGATCCCAAAGGGCATAACGAGCACTGCCCTTATATACCCTCCGTGATGTGAATCAAAAAAGGACATAAAAATCAATAGAGTGATTCTTCATCCTTCCAACACCACCAAGATCACTCTTCGCATGCACAATGTTCCAAATTATACCCTCATAGTAAAAGGGTCAATGTGAATGGACGGATCTAGAAAGTTATTATACAAGCATGAAAGCGACATTGCTTTGATTTATTACTCAGCTTTGGTGACACATATCCCTTTAAACATGTTTCTAAGCACACACATATATAGTGTTTATACTTATATACATTTGTACATTACTTTATACTTGTCAGATTGGATTTTACAAGTACCAAGAAAAATGGATAAGCATGTCAAGCATGTATGAGAAATCTGAATAATGTGTGTTTTCATTGCATTGTGATGTAGAGTCAGTATCTGAAAGAATCCCACAGCGATGCAGCCATGGGCTAAACGAGCCTCTCTGTTCTGTCAACTGCGTGCTAAGGAAGCAGAAAAAAGCCACAACACGGCGACGTTCAGCATACGGGAGTCTGACAAGGGATCTATTCTGCATAACATATTGAGCTCATTATTTATTACTATACTTCATATCTCAGTACTCAGTTTGTACAGTATATAAATCAATTTAATAGAATTCACTGTCATTTATGTTGATACTTTAATATGCAGAATAGCAGAATACTGTATATCTATCCATTATCAGAGTTTCCAAATCACAAGTGCCATAAGGTGGTATGAGACCTGCTCCTTTAGGTGATGTATTGATATACTTTAAATATAATGGAGACATTGTGTCAGACTAAAGCGAGCTTTACACGCTACGATATTTCTAACAATTGCTAGCGATATCGTACGCCAAAGCACCTGCCCCCATCGTGCATGTGATATTGTGTGATCGTTGACTATTCGTACTCCCATGCTGTTAGCGAGTACTGTCTGCTACTCGTATATTTGTTATGAGTAGCGGGCGCAATGTAAGTCAATGGGAAATACTCGCTAAGTAGGGCGTAACTCAAAAGCCGTACTATTCGCTACTTAGCGAGTATTTCCCATTGACTTACATTGCACCCGCTACTCATAACGAATATACAAGTAGTGGACAGTACTCACTAACAGCATAGTGAGTATGAATAGTTTTACTACTCTATTCTACTACTCACTCAACACTAGTTATAACTACAACACTATGGTAAGAAATTGTTAAAAACCAGAATAGAACAAAAAATTCAGATAAATGTATTACAGGGAATCTGTCACCAGGTTTTTCCAATATAAAGTATGGCCAAAACCTTTAAGGCAACCTATCAGGTCCCCTATGCCCTCCAACCTAGCAGTATTCATGCCTGTATGAATAACTTCCCTCCCTAACCAGCCCTGTATGATGAGAAAGGGTGCTTTACACGCTGCGATATCGCTAACGATTTATCATCGGGGTCGCGGTGTTTGTGACGCACATCCGGCGTCGTTAGCGGCATCGCAGCGTGTGACACGTACGAGCGACCTTCTACGATCGCAAAAGTGGTAAAAATCATTGGTGTTGGAGAGGTCGTCCAAAAACCAAATATCGTTGTCTGGTGAGTAGCGATGTTGTTCGTCGTTCCTGCAGCACCACACATCGCTGTGTGTGACACCGCAGGGGCGACGAACATCTCCTTACCTGCCTCCACCGGAAAAGAAGGAAGGAAGGAGGTGGGCGGGATGTTATGTCCCGCTCATCTCCGCCCCTCCGCTTCTATTGGCCGGCCGCTTAGTGACGCCGCAGTGACGTCTCTATGACGCCGAACGCACCTCCCCTTTGAGGGAGGGATTGTTCGGCGGTCACAGCGACGTCGCTGACAAGGTATGTGCGTGTGACGCTTCCGTAGCGATAATTTTCGCTACCGCAGCGATCAACACATATCACACATATGACGGGTGCTATCGCTTGCGACATCGCTAGCAATAGCTAGTGATGTCACAGCGTGTAAAGCACCCTTTACTCAATGTTTAAAAAAAGGATTTAAAACCTCTGCTTTCCCTATGCTAATTGGTTCTTTGACTATCCGATGGGGTATTAGTTTCCCCAGACTAGTTGGCCCTCTTTCCATATGGTCACACCCCTTTGCGCGTGTTAATGATGTCCACTAGCCAGCATCTCCACTAGCTCCTGGAAATCTTGCACTTGCGCGGAGCCTTGATCACTCACATTGAACCTCTCAAGTCGGGTGTACAAGTGCTAGTTTCAGAGGGGCGTCATAAGCATGATCAGAAGTGCAGAAGCTGTTCTTCCGATCATGCTCAGTGCGCCTCTCTGAAGCCAGGACACATACACCCAGAGGTTCAATGTGAGTGAACAAAGCCGCACATATGTCCGAGATTTCCAGAAGCTGGTGGTGACTTTAGCTCGTGGAAATCATGTTGTCACATGCAAAGGGGCGCGATAACACGGAAAGAGGGCTGACTAGTCTGCAAAAATAATGTTCCATCGAATAGTCAAAGTCCTAATTAGCATAGGAACAGCAAAGATTATAAATCCTTTTTTTAAGCATTGAGTTAAGTGAATAACATTATGCAGGGCTGGTTAGGCAGGGAATTTAGCCATATAGATATGAATGCTGCTGGGTTAGAGGATATAGGGGACCTGGCAGGTTCCCTTGAAGGCCTCTTTTATGATATTTAGTTAAGGTGTATGTAAGTCCCCAATCCCATCTACATGGCACAAAAATACTTTTTATTATATATGGTGCGGTCCAGTCCAATGTGTTTGCTGGTCTTGTTTTGGAGCCTACTCTCTGGTTGCAACCACTGTCCTCCTTCCCTGCCTCATATGGATGACGTGTCCTATGCCATCTATTCAGCGCCCCCCATCTTGTGCCTGTGCAGGCGTCCTCCATTGTACCCTGCTGAGGGCAGAGCAAAGTACTGGAATGCACATGCCCACGCTTTACTTCTGGGTCATCAGCAATCTTTGGCCTCTCAAGGCACATGCTCATTGCAGTATCTAGCTTTTAGCAAAAAAGTGATAAGTAGAAATGAACAAACACTGCTATAAAATAAATAAAGCAATACTTGCTATAGTAAAAACTCACTGAAAAAGGAATTAAAACTTAGTTTTTATTAATGTTAACATAAATAACCCCAATTTCGATATAATACAACAAATGAGCACAAGTGTTTCAAGTTCTGTGGGATATTTTCTTTCAGGAATTGACTAATACAAAGAAGCAAACATTGATCCTTTGTTTCTCTCATTATGTGAGTACAATGTCTTATGCTAGTGAACCTTTGACACTTTATTATCTGACCATACTATGTCAATGCTATATTGTGTCTACGTGCTTCATCATCCACAAAGAGATGACTCATCAGGAGACATTTATGCATTAGTAGATTAGAGACTTTTATAGATTTATTATTGAATACCAATGGATAGGGGAGTGAATCTGATTAATAAAAGATCCAGGATCAGGAGTACAGAAAGTGGTTTCTTGTCAACACATTTCAGAGATAATACAACTCCTTCCTCAGGATAACCACATGTCACAATCATAAAGCAGATACTTCTGAACACTGAATAAGGAAGGATAACCAAAAAGGCTGTCTTCTTCTCCATTAACCCCTTCACGACCGGCCGATTTTTCGCTTTCCGTTTTTTTTTCGCCATTCTTTTTCTGAGAGACGTAACTTTTTTATTTTTCAGTCAATATGGTCATGTGAGGGCTCATTTTTTGCGGAACGAGCTGTACTTTTAAATGAAACCATCAGTTTTACCATATTGTGTACTAGAAAATGGCAAAAAAATTCCAAATGCTGAAAAATTGCAAAAAAAGTGCGATAGCACTATGGTTTTTGAGATATTTTATTCACTGTGTTCACTATATGGTAAAACTGATGTGTGGGTGTGATGCCTCAGGTCAGTGCGAGTTCGTAGACACCAAACATGTATAGGTTTACTTTTATATAAGGTGTTAAAAAAAAATCGGAAGTTTGTCCGAAAAAAGTGGCGCACGTTTTACGCCATATTCCGTGACCCGTAGCGTTCTCATTTTTCGGGATCTTAGGCTCAATGACGGCTTATTTTTTGCGTCTCGAGCTGACGTTTTTAACGGTACCATTTTTGCGCAGATGCTACGTTTTGATCGCCTCTTATTGCATTTTGCGCAAAAGTTGTGGCGACAAAAAAATGTCGTTTTGGCGTTTGGAATTTTTTTGCCGCTACGCCGTTTACTGATCAGATTAATTGATTTTATATTTTGATAGATCGGGCGTTTCTGAACGCGGCGATACCAAATGTGTGTATATTTTTTATTTTTTTAACCCTTTAATTTTCAATGGGGCGAATGGGGGGTGATTTGAACTTTTAGGTTTTTTTGTTTTTTTTTTAATTTTTTAAAACTTATTTTTTAACTTTTTTTTTTATTTTACTAGTCCCCCTAGGGGGCTATTGCGATCAGCATTCCGATCGCTCTGCAGTATCTGCTGATCACAGCTGCAAGGCTGTAAACAGCAGATACGCTGTCTTTCTCTTTTGCTGTGCCCCGGGCACAGCGAAAGTGAAACCAAGTCAGGTGTAGTACAGGAGTCATCACATGACCCTGTGCTACCATGACAACTATCGGGAGTCACGTGATTGCGTCACGTGACTTCCGGTATCGGGCGGTAAGGAAAATATTACCGCAATCGCGCTTATAATGGCGCTGTCATGTATTGACAGCGCCATATAAGGGGTTAATCGGCACGAGCAGATGATTCTGCTCGTGCCTAGCAGGCACACATCTCAGCTGTGAAAATCAGCTGAGATGTGTGCCGATTGCGGCATGCTGCCGCCGGAGGACCGCGGGCAGTAACATTATGTCATTTAGGACGTAATTTTACGGCCCGCGGTCGTTAAGGGGTTAAACATACAGTTAGGTCCAGAAATATTTGGACAGTGACACAATTTTCGCGAGTTGGGCTCTGCATGCCACCACATTGGATTTGAAATGAAACCTCTACAACAGAATTCAAGTGCAGATTGTAACGTTTAATTTGAAGGTTTGAACAAAAATATCTGATAGAAATTGTAGGAATTGTACACATTTCTTTACAAACACTCCACATTTTAGGAGGTCAAAAGTAATTGGACAAATAAACCAAACCCAAAAAAAATATTTTTATTTTCAATATTTTGTTGCGAATCCTTTGGAGGCAATCACTGCCTTAAGTCTGGAACCCATGGACATCACCAAATGCTGGGTTTCCTCCTTCTTAATGCTTTGCCAGGCCTTTACAGCCGCAGCCTTCAGGTCTTGCTTGTTTGTGGGTCTTTCCGTCTTAAGTCTGGATTTGAGCAAGTGAAATGCATGCTCAATTGGGTTAAGATCTGGTGATTGACTTGGCCATTGCAAAATGTTCCACTTTTTTGCACTCATGAACTCCTGGGTAGCTTTGGCTGTATGCTTGGGGTCATTGTCCATCTGTACTATGAAGCGCCGTCCGATCAACTTTGCGGCATTTGGCTGAATCTGGGCTGAAAGTATATCCCGATACACTTCAGAATTCATCCGGCTACTCTTGTCTGCTGTTATGTCATCAATAAACACAAGTGACCCAGTGCCATTGAAAGCCATGCATGCCCATGCCATCACGTTGCCTCCACCATGTTTTACAGAGGATGTGGTGTGCCTTGGATCATGTGCCGTTCCCTTTCTTCTCCAAACTTTTTTCTTCCCATCATTCTGGTACAGGTTGATCTTGGTCTCATCTGTCCATAGAATACTTTTCCAGAACTGAGCTGGCTTCATGAGGTGTTTTTCAGCAAATCTAACTCTGGCCTGTCTATTTTTGGAATTGATGAATGGTTTGCATCTAGATGTGAACCCTTTGTATTTACTTTCATGGAGTCTTCTCTTTACTGTTGACTTAGAGACAGATACACCTACTTCACTGAGAGTGTTCTGGACTTCAGTTGATGTTGTGAACGGGTTCTTCTTCACCAAAGAAAGTATGCAGCGATCATCCACCACTGTTGTCATCCGTGGACGCCCAGGCCTTTTTGAGTTCCCAAGCTCACCAGTCAATTCCTTTTTTCTCAGAATGTACCCGACTGTTGATTTTGCTACTCCAAGCATGTCTGCTATCTCTCTGATGGATTTTTTCTTTTTTTTAAGCCTCAGGATGTTCTGCTTCACCTCAATTGAGAGTTCCTTAGACCGCATGTTGTCTGGTCACAGCAACAGCTTCCAAATGCAAAACCACACACCTGTAATCAACCCCAGACCTTTTAACTACTTCATTGATTACAGGTTAACGAGGGAGACGCCTTCAGAGTTAATTGCAGCTCTTAGAGTCCCTTGTCCAATTACTTTTGGTCCCTTGAAAAAGAGGAGGCTATGCATTACAGAGCTATGATTCCTAAACCCTTTCTCCGATTTGGAAGTGAAAACTCTCATATTGCAGCTGGGAGTGTGCACTTTCAGCCCATATTATATATAGAATTGTATTTCTGAACATGTTTTTGTAAACAGCTAAAATAACAAAACTTGTGTCACTGTCCAAATATTTCTGGACCTAACTGTATGCATATTCCACCACGCTAGTATAAAATTGGACAAAAGTAGACATGGACATTAAATATATGCATTCTAGTAAGACTACCCATCATTGTATTAAATTCATATCCTACGCTAATGTCTATAAATGGATCAACACACAAGTCCATTGGAATGCAATCAGCAGTGTAAGGGAAGCTGAGACCCAGGCTATATATGCGTATAATGTGAACTGGCAATAGGTGTAGTTGGGGCCAGTCCACATTATACGCATATATAGCCTGGGTCTCAACTTCCCATTTACGGTAAGTTTTTTAACTGCATGAGAGGACACACACTAGCTAGGGACCCCAACGTAGAGAAATACTTTGACGTAGTGTTGGGGCTCTATTGCATTGATCAATTCAGTAGCTAAATTTCTCTTGATTCATATGTTCATGGCAGTAATGCAGATTCCATTTTTCACATTTTCACTCTTACATGTAGCTATTGGATTTTTCATGTCAGTATTCACACAGCAGTTTCTGCTTTTCATATATTCCCCTTACATAGTCACTGGTGTGCATACCTTATCTCCATATACAATAGGAATCCCAGGGAAAATAAGGAGATATATACTTTAAATAAAGGGTGCAAAAGAGGGACCCAGTGGTTTAACACTTTTAAGGCAAAAAATCCACTGGGTCTCCTTTTGTAGTCCTCTGTTATCAAGATCTCCCTTCCTACTTGATGATCAAATGACCTGCACACGATGAAAAGCCAGACATTTGGCATCACCCCCATGATGTGACCATGCATGTTTAGCCACTGGTTTGTCTTCCTTTCTGTTGATGTGTCCAATATTCACTTCCAAAAATGGCAGATAGTCTTTGACAATTGATCATATAAACCAGACCCTGCGATTTACAATTAATGAGGTTTCTACATCTGTATTTAATGCCAGTTGAGGCAGTGTCAAATGCTAATCCATAACAAATAAATTCACAGTCCATACATTTACCACATCTAAAAGGTCCCTTTTAGAATATATCGATTCACACATGAGGTCTTCGATGTTTCTGATGTAAAATGGGTGTGGACCAATCGATCCTGGAGGTTTATCCCACGTCAGTACTTGATGGAAAGGGTATCTGCCATCATATTTCTAATGTTATGATCCAATTTAAGGATTGGCCAATATGTCTTTAGGAGCTCCTTCACCTCCTTCCATTTATTGTCAAACTTGCCATTCATCCTGATCTGTTGGCTTTCTTCACTCTGGGTTTCTGGAGTTCTGCTCTTGGTGTCACTGCAGCATGTCGGAAGGCTGTCTTTAGAACAGATTTTGGATACCCTCATTTGCAAACCCTCCCATTCAGTTCTCGTCTCAAAATCACCATAGGAATAGCAGTCCCTACTGAGTTACAAAAACTCCCCCTTCCGGATTTCTCTTTTAAGGGGAGTGGGGCGATGGCTTTCCCAGTTCAGGAGGCTGTTTGTTGCTGTAGTTTTCCTGAAGATAATCATAGACAGACTTCCGTTCTCCTGATTCATAATTTTAAGATCTAGCCATGCAATCTCATTTGACTGGATCTCTCATATGACTCACAAGCCCAATTCATTGATGTTCAACTCCAAAACAAAGTCCTTAATGGTCTCCTTCATCCCTGTCCATATAATTAGGACGTCAACAATGTAGTCTAACCATTGGAAATGTGATTCGCCCACCTATCAAAGTGTTCAGAAAAGATCCCCCTTTCCTTCCACCAGCCCGGAACAAATTAGCATAGATAGGAGCACAAGGGCTCCCCATGGCTGTGCCTCTGAGCTGTTGGTAGACATGCCCATCAGAAGGAAAAAATGTTTAGTAAGACAAAATTAAGGCGTTTGATCACTAGGTCATTATGCAGCTGCAAATGCAGAGTTCTATTTCTCAAAAAGCACTCTACAGCATAACAGCCTTGAGTCTTGTCATGAGATATTGCGTTATACACCATAATGCTTCAACATATAAGATTGCGAGCAAGGCATCGGGAAATGAAAATATCTTCCAATCTCTGGAACATGTCCATGGTGTCTCAGACGTACGATGGAAGAAGAAGGACAAAGGGTCTTAAAATACAAGCTATGTATTGACTAGCTTCTTGTTTCAAACTGTCTGCCTCAGAGACAATGAGTCTCCCTTCCAGAGGGAAATATCTTTTATGAACCTTAGGTAAGGAGTAGATTGTTGCCACTTGTGGTTTCTCTAGGGAGAAAGAAAGCCATCTCGTTTCCATCAGTCAGGCCTTCTTTTGCCTTACTCAAGATTCTTTTTAATTTCTTCCAAAATATGTCAGTAAGGTCCGAGTGCTGTATCCTGTAACATTCAGAGTCTGAGAGGATGTCCAAGCACATTTGACTATGGTAATAATGGGAATAGTATGCAAAAGACCACAAAACAATGACCAGGCAAACGGTTAAACAAATCCATAATAATACTGCTTAGACGAGAACGCCCCAACACGTGTTTTGATTACTTCCTTAGATAGTGTGTGTGGAATGGGGATGAGGCAAGAGATTTTATGATGGACAGGATGATGCATCATAGCGGTGAAATAAGCAGAGATGATATAATATTAACACCAACTTGAACAATAATGCATGCGCTGCTGCAATGCCCTTTGGGTGTAAAGGGCTTCCAACTTCAGTCATGTGATATGATGTGTCTGGCCATCTCCTTTAAAACGCTTCTCCCATGAAGAAAGTTGATGTCCACATCCAACACAGCGACCGAAATAGGAAGACCGAGGATGCCAGCCGGAGAGCATGGGCACCAGCATGACTGATGATACAACTGAATGAAGGGATTTGTGCAGTGGCAAGATATATATATATATTTTAGAGGTCAACAGTTGCCCTGAAAAAACATGTGTAACACTCTGAGGTTTCCTAGGATTACATCTAAACCCTGATTTTGATAAGCATAGTGACACTGATTTGAGTTTTCTTGTTGTTAAAAATATTGTGATGGCTTGCTGTTTTCTAGTGCATTAACCGCATAGTAGAAATTGATGTACATGTAAGTCAGCAATAGAGTCAATGAGTGTAGCAGGGGCTCAGGTGCTGAGTTCCCTCTATAAGGGTTAGCTACAAAGCCAACATCTGTCCCTAACAGCAGTGTCCGGTCTTCAGCTCCAATCTCTGCTGCATATTAACTATTCAGATAGGAAATTAAATTAAGCAATTTCTGGCATGCATTTCATGAACTTCCATGACACAATTGCAGGACACTAGTGGGTTTCAAAAGCAGCCAAGATAGCTGCATAATCGTACTGGCCTACAGTTTCATATTACCAGGTCACTTTTACCATACAAGGAATACCATAAAAACAATATCCAAAACTATGAACAAAAATGCATTTTTTTTACACCATTTTATCGCAATTGGAATTGTATTCCCATTTTTCTTTATATTCTATGTCTATTGAAATAAGGGGGAGAAAAAATATAAATGTAGAAACCAAAATGAAATGGCTGCGTGAGCAAGGGGTTTATAATGAAGAAAAAAGTGTAATTGTAAAACAAATGCAGCAGGATGGATACCATCTACAAGCAATCAGTGATCACATTGAATTGGGCATTGCTGCTGGCCCTATCAACTGAATCACTGTATTATTCACAGACTATGACACTCATCTTTTTCACTGTTGGAGCTATACAACCCGTTGTTGTCTTCTTTATTAATTGACAATATTGTAAGGCTTTCTCTTCCGATCTCTATTGCTGATTTGTGAGCTCTGACATCCTCTCACTGTCCTAAATCACCATAAAATTGCTGTTGCGTTCCCTGCCTTGGCTTTTATACAGGCTATGATAGTCATTCCTTTTTAGCTGAGCAATACTATATTAGGTAATGTGGATAAGCTCACGTGATAGCATCTGAAGTCATGCCAGTCTTCTGTGGCTGATGCAATTTGAAAAATGTGGACATTTTTTGTGCGATTCGGGCAAATCGAATCACAAATTGTTTGAAGTCACCGGGTTGTGCAAATTTAATAAAATTCAACACAAATTCAATTTGCATTAACTGGATTTGCTCATCTCTAATATATACAAGTGCATCTCAATAAATTAAAATATCCTCAAAAAGTTAATTAATTTCAGTAATTCAATACAAAAAGGGAAACACATATATTAGAGTCATTACACACAAAGTTATCTGTTTCAAGTGTTTGTTTCTTTTAATGTTGATGATTATGGCTTACAGCCAATGAAAATCCAAAAGTCATTATCTCAAAAAATAGAATAATTACGACAAAACAACTGCAAAGGCTTCCTAAGAGTTTAAAATGGTCCCTTAGTCTGGTTCAGTAGGCTACACAATCATGGGAAAGATTGCTGATGTGACAGATGTCCAGAAGGCAGTCATTGACACACTCCACAAGGAGGGTAAGCCACAAAAGGTTATTGCTAAAGAAGCTGGCTGTTCACCGAGTGCTGTATCCAAGCATATTAATGGAAAGTTGAGTGGAAGGAAAACGTGTGGTAAATAAAGGTGCCCAAGCAATCGGGATAACCACAGCTTTGATAGGATTGTTAAGATAAGGTTATTTAAAACTTTGGCGGAGATGCACCTGTACCTCTGAAATTTTTCCAATGAAGTTCGGATGACCCTGATAGATACGTTGTTTCGATTCTGACACGGTGACATATCATTATCTGTGATAGTACCACAATATATTCTATGTATCGTAATGAATATAAATATGGAGTAAGAACAAAAAAAGAAAGGAAATCAGAATATTAATGTCTGGAAAGTGAATTATTGTTTATACATATTTTCAGAATCTGTCCTTTCCTCAATTCTCATTCTACACAATGCTAGTGCATGCCCTCATAATCTCCCGCCTCGATTACTGCAACATCCTCCTCTGTGGCCTCCCTGCCAACACGCTCGCCCCTCTCCAGTCCTTCATTAATTCTGCTGCCCGAATGATCCACCTCTCTCCTCAATACCACCCCGCTTCTTCTCTCTGCAAATCCCTCCATTGGTTCCCCATCCTCCACCGTATGCGATTAAAACTACTAACACTGACCTACAAAGCTGTGCATAATCTGTCTCCTCCATATATCTCCGAACTAATCTCCCCCTACACTCCAACATGTAATCTCCGATCCTCCCAAGACCTCCTTCTCTCCTCACTCATTCGCTCCTCATGCAACCGCCTCCAAGACTTCTCCCGAGTATCCCCTGTCCTCTGGAATTCACTGCCTCAACATGTCAAATTATCTGCTACACTTGTAAGCTTCAAACGGAACTTGAAAACCCATCTGTTCAAAAATGCCTATAATCTCCAATGACCTCGCTGCCTCATCACCACCCGAGCTGCTGCCTAACCACTACCCGAGCTGCTGCCTCACCACCACCCGAGCGGCTGCCTCACCACCACCCGAGCTGCTGCCTCATCACCACCCGAGCTGCTGCCTCATCACCACCCAAGCTGCTGCTTCACCACCACCCGAGCTGCTGCCTCACCACCACCCGAGCTGCTGCCTCACCACCACCCGAGCTGCTGCCTCACCACCACCTGAGCTGCTGCCTCACCACCACCCAAGCTGCTGCCTCATCACCAACCGAGCTGCTGCCTCATCACCAACCGAGCTGCTGCCTCATCACCAACCGAGCTGCTGCCTCATCACCACCCGAGCTGCTGCCTCACCACCACCCGAGCTGCTGCCTCACCACCAACCGAGCTGCTGCCTCACCACCACCCGAGCTGCTGCCTCACCACCACCCGAGCTGCTGCCTCACCACCACCCCAGCTGCCGCCCCACCACTGTGCCAGAACTGCCGCCCGCCCAACACCCCACCTACTGTCTCTTCCCCAATATCCTATAGAATGGTAGCCCGAAAGTGCAGGGTCCTCTTGCCTCTGTTCCAGTCTGTCTATTGTAACTTGTAAATGTTTTCTGTATGTAACCCATTCTCATGTACAGCATCATGGAATCAATGGTGCTTTATAAATAAATATTAATAATAATAATAATAATAATAAAAAATACTGAACAATACAATATATTGTAGAAGCGTTCAGTATAGCATTAGACTTGTACCTTGCTGCTAAAGTAATATTTCTCTGTCCATCTTAGTCATTGTGAGTTGTTGCACAATGGAATATTCAGTTCTACTTTTCACTTTCCCTTCCTTGTTTTTGATCCTTTCATAAAACACTAATGGTTGTGAATGCAAGTTATATCAGCTCCTTTATTACCAGGAGAAGGTTATGTTATCCAGTGATCAGTACGTGAATTGGGTAAAATGAAGAACGTTTGTTCTTACACTAAGACATCATATTTGCACACATTATTTTTAATGATTTACTTTACAGTGTTACACATGGTCTCGCCAGTAGAGGGCGCTGTTTGTCAGTATTACCGCTGCACCGTTTGTATGTTCCGTGGAGCGGAATCCAATGGATGCATCTGAACATGTATACTAACGATTCTGCACTAAGGTATGGAAATGGCAATCGATGGAAATGACATTTGGAAATTGCATGTAATATGAAAGGAGTCTGCAACTCTGTGAGTCGGAAATGAAAATGTGTTAATCAGAAGAAGCTGTGAAAAATTGGCTAAGACTTCTTTTAAAATCAAAATGACTTTATCCAATACTGTTGTGCATTGGTTCTTTTTTTTCTGAATATCAGTGATATCTGGAGTGAAAAGGGTGAATTGCTCATTTCCATGCTATTGTAATAAAGTGGGGTTAACCCCTTCTCACCGTGACCATTGTCCGTTTTTGCTCTTTCATTTTTTCCTCCCTTTCTTCCAAAAGCTATAACATTTTTGTTTTTCCATCAATATAGCTTATGAGGACTTATTTTTTGCAGGACAAGTTGTACTTTGGCATAACACCATTCATTCTGCCCCATATTGTACTGGAAAAGAGGACAAAAAAATGTTTTTATTTACCATGTTCATTATATGGTAAAACTGACCAGGCAGTGTGATTCCCCAGGTCAGTACGAGTATGTAGATACCAAACATGTATACTTTTTTCCTTATTTAAATGAGGAAGAAAAAATCCAGAAATTTGTAAAAAAAAAAACCAAAAAAATAAAAATGGCGCTTTTGGCACAATTTTCTAAGACCAGTACCATTTTAATTTTTAGGATCAGAGGCTGTGTGAGGGCTTATTTTTTGTGTCCTGAGCTGATGCTTTTAATGATACCATAGTGGTGTAGAAGCGATGTTTTGATTTCCTCTTACTGTATTTTATTGCAATGTTGCGGTGACTAAATTCTGGAATTTTGATTTTTTTTGTCATTACACACTTTACCAATCGGATATATTTATTTTCTATTGTGATAGATGAGGCATTTCTGAACTCAGCGTTACTAAATATGTGTATTTTTTTATTATTGTGTTATTTTTAGTGGGTCTAAAGGGGGTGATTTGAAATTTCCAACTTTTTATTGTATTTTCTAGTACTCTTAGGGGACCTGAAACTGTGATCATCTGATTGCTTGTGATGTACAGAGCAGTGCAGCAGCATCGGCTTCAGCATCACTCTATACAGCAGACATGTACAACAGAGGGAGGCAGATGAGCACATGGGCAAACGCAGAGCTGTGGGGGAAACAACCCAGTGGTAAGTCGGCATCCCTGCAGCTACGCCAGTGCTACAGTTCCCCCCCTTTATGCCCCCTCTTTTCCAGGCCTGAATGAGATTTCTTCTCTAGCATCTTGTCTTCAAAAATGGTAGGTGAAGACATGGCCATTGGACAGGGAGGACTGGATGACAGCTGCTGAAGGGACTCCTTCTTAGACCCTGAAAGGAAGATGACACCGACTTCCAGGTTGGCCTCACTGGAGCTTCAGAAACCAAACATTTTTCTGGCCTCACAGGACATGCATAAATGAAGTGTTTTGCACCTCCGCAGTATAAGCACAATTTCATGGCTGGATGGTAGTCTCAACATTGGTCGGACATCCTGATATGGTGTACCTGCATGGTTTCAGGAGCAGAAGCAACAACTGGAAACTGGCACATCTGTGGCCTCTGGAGGGATGGAGCCAGATGTATAGATTCCCTATCATGTTTCACCTTCATGGATCGCTCCTGGAACCTAAGGTCATCCCGGGTAAGGGGTGCTTCACACACAGCGAGATCGCTGCTGAGTCACGGTTTTTGTGACGCACCAGTGACCTCATTAGCGATCTCGCTGTGTGTGACACTGAGCAGTGATCTGGCCCCTGCTGTGAGATCGCTGCTCGTTACACACAGCCCTGGTTCGTTTTTTTATTGTTGCTCTCCCGCTGATAAGCACACATCGCTGTGTGTGACAGCGAGAGAGCAACAATCCTGAATGTGAAGGGAGCAGGAGCCGGCGTCTGACAGCTGCGGTAAGCTGTAACCAGGGTAAACATCGGGTAACCAAGGTGGTTACCCGATATTTACCTTCATTACCAGCCTCCGCCGCTCTCACGCTGCCTGTGCTGCCGGATCCTGCTCTCTGCACATGTAGCTGCAGTACACATCGGGTTAATTAACCCGATGTGTACTGTAGCTAGGAGAGCAGGGAGCCAGCGCTAAGCGGTGTGCGCGGCTCCCTGCTCTCTGCACATGTAGCTGCAGTACACATCGGGTAATTAACCCGATGTGTACTGTAGCTAGGAGAGCAGGGAGCCAGCGCAAAGCAGTGTGCGCGGCTCCCTGGTCTCTGCACATGTAGCTGCAGTACACATCGGGTATTAACCCGATGTGTGCTGTAGCTAGGAGTGCAGGGAGCCAGCGCTAAGCGGTGTGCGCGGCTCCCTGCTCTCTGCAAATGTAGCTGCAGTACACATCGGGTAATTAACCCGATGTGTACTGTAGCTAGGAGAGCAGGGAGCCAGCGCTAAGCAGTGTGCACGGCTCCCTGCTCTCTGCACATGTAGCGACGTTATGATCGCTGCTGCGTCGCTGTGTTTGACAGCTAAGCAGCGATCATAACAGCGACTTACAAGGTCGCTGTTGCGTCACATAAAATGGTGACGTAACAGCGACGTTGTTGTCGCTGTCGCTATGTGTGAACCCAGCTTAAGCCTTCTGTAGCAGCAATTGATGTAATCACACACGCATGTGTCAACAGATATGGACAACTGGTAAATGTCCCAAGGACTGGACAAGATCAGTGATTATTCCTATTCCGAAGAAGGGAGATGATACCGACTGTGGAAACTATTAGAATATCAGAATGAGGCTCATAACCTCATGCCAGCAAAATACTACTTACTTACTTTGACAAAGAGCTGCCAGAGGAACAAGCAGGATTCAGAAAAAGCAAAGGAACAAGATATTTAGTTGCTATCATTAGATTTATAGTGGAAAAAGCCAAAGAATATAAAAAAGAGTTATTTTTGCTTTATTGACTACAGCAAAGCCTTTGACTTTGTTGATCACCAGAAACTTTGGAATACTGTGAAGGATATGAGTGTTAAAAACCCATCGATCTTACTACAGATTGTTCATCCATCAATTCACCATGATTTGAGATTGAGCTCAAGGTCGGTAAAACAAAACTGAATTCATTAGTAGTGATGAGCGAGTACTAAAAAGCTCGGGTGCTCGAAGCTCGGGCCGAGCCTCCCAAGATACTCGTGTACTCGGCCCGAGCAACGAGCCCAATGTTATCCTATGGGAGACCCGAGTATTTTTGTGAAATGACCACCGGCAGCATGTAGAAACCCTAAAAATGGCACAAAAGTCTCAGAAGAGTGCTCAAATGACATGGCAACAGCATGGTTAAGACCCCTTGAAGCATTTATCACTCAAAAGTCACAGCTGTGAACAATTTTGTCCGCGTTTTACGCCATTTTTACGGACTCACCAGAAAACCTTCCAAAATGACACCAAAATGATTTTTCATGGCGGAAATGTTAAGGGCACATACCCAATAGTGAGATAGAGCTAATGTATGTTACTTTTTGAGATCAATACATCAAAGATTTTACGTAAAACATTGTGTGGCACTCCGATGTCCCTGAGAAGAGACGTACATAAAGGCCTCTGAGTCTAATGTGCCCATTTTGAGGAACTGAGTCTTTGTAGTATTTTCCTTTGCCAGGGCAGTCCAAAATTGTGAGGTTCACCAATGCCCCTGCATACAGACGTGCATGATGGCCTGTAAACCTGAAGTGCCCATTGTAAGGAAGTGGGTCTATTGTAGTATAGCCCTGAGGCAGGGCAGCCAAAAATTGGGAGGCTCCACGTTGTCCCTGGATAGAGACGTGCATGAGGGCCTCAAAACATTAAGTGTCCATTGTCAGGAAGTGGGTGTATTATAGTATAGCCCTTTGGCAGGGCAGCCAAAAATTGGGAGGCTCCACGTTGTCCCTGCATAGAGACGTGCATGAGGGCCTCAAAACATTAAGTGTCCATTGTCAGGAAGTGGGTGTATTATAGTATAGCCCTTTGGCAGGGCAGCCAAAAATTGGGAGGCTCCACGTTGTCCCTGCATAGAGACGTGCATGAGGGCCTCAAAACATTAAGTGTCCATTGTCAGGAAGTGGGTGTATTATAGTATAGCCCTTTGGCAGGGCAGCCAAAAATTGGGAGGCTCCACGTTGTCCCTGGATAGAGACGTGCATGAGGGCCTCAAAACATTAAGTGTCCATTGTCAGGAAGTGGGTGTATTATAGTATAGCCCTTTGGCAGGGCAGCCAAAAATTGGGAGGCTCCACGTTGTCCCTGGATAGAGACGTGCATGAGGGCCTCAAAACATTAAGTGTCCATTGTCAGGAAGTGGGTGAATTATAGTATAGCCCTTAGGCAGGGCAGCCAAAAATTGGGAGGCTCCACGTTGTCCCTGGATAGAGACGTGCATGAGGGCCTCAAAACATTAAGTGTCCATTGTCAGGAAGTGGGTGTATTATAGTATAGCCCTTTGGCAGGGCAGCCAAAAATTGGGAGGCTCCACGTTGTCCCTGGATAGAGACGTGCATGAGGGCCTCAAAACATTAAGTGTCCATTGTCAGGAAGTGGGTGTATTATAGTATAGCCCTTAGGCAGGGCAGCCAAAAATTGGGAGGCTCCACGTTGTCCCTGGATAGAGACGTGCATGAGGGCCTCAAAACATTAAGTGTCCATTGTCAGGAAGTGGGTGTATTATAGTATAGCCCTTTGGCAGGGCAGCCAAAAATTGGGAGGCTCCACGTTGTCCCTGGATAGAGACGTGCATGAGGGCCTCAAAACATTAAGTGTCCATTGTCAGGAAGTGGGTGTATTATAGTATAGCCCTTAGGCAGGGCAGCCAAAAATTGGGAGGCTCCACGTTGTCCCTGCATAGAGACGTGCATGAGGGCCTCAAAACATTGTTCCCATTGCAAAGGAGCGGGTGTCCTGTCGTTGTAATGTCCATTCTGCAAAGAATGGGCGAAAAAATTTACCACTGGGGGTATACCTGAAACAAAGGCCTAACTCTTGTAACGGTCATCATGGTGGCGCATGAGGAGAAGGAGGAGCAGTCCAGCGATTATCCAAAGTCCAGAAGTGTGTACCCATGGGTGACTGGAGGTACATGGCAAATTAGCGTTACAAACTTTAAATTCCGCTCTCATTTGCTGGTGGTGTGGTGAAGTCTGGCCCAATCCAACCCTTGTTCATCTTGATCAGAGTCAGCCTATCAGCATTTTCAGTTGACAGGCGGGTGCGTTTATCTGTAATGATTCCACCTGCGGCACTAAAAACACGCTCTGACAAAACGCTAGCGGCAGGGCAGGCCAGGACTTCCAAGGCGTAGAGAGCCAATTCATGCCACGTGTCCACCTTGGATACCCAATAATTGTAAGGCACAGAGGAATGTCGGAGTACAGTTGTTCGATCTGCAAGGTACTCCTTGAGCATCTGGGTAAACTTAGGATTTCTTGTGGCACTACCCCGCACCTCAGGGGCTGTGGTACGTGAGGGGCTGAGAAAACTGTCCCACATCTTAAAGACTGTTCCCCTACCTCTGGCGGATTGGACTTGTGCCTCTCTCGGCTGTACGCCTTGGTTGTCCACTGATTCCTGACCTATGCCGCTAGCGTTTTGTGAGGGGAATGCTTTGCCTACTTCCGTGACTATGGCCTTCCGGAACTGCTGCATTTTGGTTGACCTCTCCGCCTCGGGAATAAGAGACATAAAGTTCTCCTTGTAGCGTGGGTCTAACAGTGTTACCAACCAGTAATGATTGTCGGCCAAGATGTTCTTAACGCGAGGGTCACGAAACAGGCAGCTTACCATAAAGTCAGCCATGTGCGCCAGACTCTTAACAGCCAGGACTTCAGTAGCCTGACCAACACGTTGACTGAACATGCTGTCCTCCTCCTCCTTCTCCTCCTCCTCATCTACCCTGTCCTCTGGCCAGCCACGCTGAACCGAGGATATGACTGGTGTGCATGTCATATCCTCAATTTGGCCGGAGATTTGCTCCATGTCTTCATCCTCCTCCTCGTCATAGTCCTCCACTGCACGTTGTGATGAGACGAGGCTGGGCTGTGTGTTATCACCCACACCCACTACTGTTTCTTGCTGCAACTCATCGCGCTCCGCCTGCAATGCATCATGTTTGGTTTTGAGCAGAGACCGTTTTAGAAGGCAGAGTAGCGGTATGGTGACGCTAATAATGGCGTCATCACCACTCACCATCTTGGTGGAGTCCTCAAAGTTTTGGAGGATGGTACATAGGTCGGACATCCATCTCCACTCCTCAGGTGTTATGTGTGGAGTTTGACCCATTTCCTGACGGCTTAGGTGATGCAGGTACTCAACAACTGCCCTCTTCTGCTCACATATCCTGACCAACATGTGCAGAGTTGAATTCCAACGCGTGGGGACATCACACACCAGTCTGTGAGCCGGAAGATGCAAACTGCGCTGAAAGCCGGCAAGGCCGGCTGAAGCAGTAGGTGACTTTCGAAAATGTGCAGACAGGCGGCGAACTTTTACCAGCAGATCAGATAGCTCTGGGTATGACTTTAGAAACCGCTGAACCACGAGATTGAGCACATGGGCCACGCATGGAACATGTGTCAGCTGGCCTCGCCTCAAAGCCGCCACCAGGTTCCGGCCATTGTCACACACGACCTTTCCTGGCTTTAGGTTCAGAGGTGTGAGCCAGTGATCTGCCTGCTGTTTCAGAGCTGTCCACAGCTCTTCTGCATTGTGGGGTTTATCACCTATGCAGATTAGCTTCAGCACAGCCTGTTGCCGCTTCGCCGAGGCAGTGCTGCAGTGCTTCCAGCTTGGGACTGGTGTGGAGGGTACAGTGGATGAGGATGCGCAGGAGGAGGAGGAGGCTGAAGAGCATGACATTCTGGAGCTGTAGAGTGTGGGTGAAACACTGACTGAGGTAGGGCCTGCAAACCTTGGTGTGGGAAGGACGTGTTCCGTCCCTCGCTCAGACTGGGTCCCAGCTTCCACAATATTAACCCAGTGTGCCGTCAACGAGATGTAGCGGCCTTGCCCACAAGCACTTGTCCACGTGTCTGTGGTTAGGTGGACTTTGGGTGAAACAGCGTTGTTCAGGGCACGTGTGATGTTTTGTGACACGTGGTTATGCAACGCGGGGACGGCACACCGGGAGAAATAGTGGCGGCTGGGGACCGAGTAATGTGGGACAGCTGCCGCCATCAGGTCGCGGAATGCTTCTGTCTCCACCAGCCTAAAAGGCAACATTTCCAGCGCAAGCAGTCGCGAAATGTTAGCATTTAGAACTGTGGCATGTGGGGTGTTGGCAGTGTATTTGCGCCTGCGTTCAAAGGTTTGCTGAATGGATAACTGAACGCTGCGCTGGGACAAGGACGTGCTTGATGATGGTGTTATTTCTGCGTAGGCAACTGCAGGGGCAGGACCGGAGGAGGCTTGTTCGCAGGCAGCATGGACAGGGGATTGGCTCGCATGCACAACCAGCGAAGACGTAGCAGTGACATTAGCAAGCACTGCTCCTCGACTCTGTTGTACTTCCCACAAAGTCGGGTGCTTGGCTGACATGTGCCTGATCATGCTGGTGGTGGTCAGGCTGCTAGTTTTGGTACCCCTGCTGATGCTGGCACGGCAGGTGTTGCAAATGGCCTTTTTAGAATCATCTGGAGCCAACTTAAAAAACTGCCAGACTCGGGAAGACCTAACATTTGTACAGGCACCTTGTGTCGTGTTGTTGTTCCGGGGAACGGTTGCCTGACTTCTGCCTGGAGCCACCACCCTGCTTCTTACTGCCTGTTGGGATGCTACGCCTCCCTCCCCCTGTGCACTGCTGTCCTCGCTCTGCATATCCTCCTGCCAGGTTGGGTCAGTTACTGGATCATCCACCACGTCGTCTTCCTCTTCCGCACCCTGCTCCTCCTCCTGACTTCCTGACAATTGTGTCTCATCATCGTCCACCCCTTGTTGAGACACGTTGCCAACTTCGTGAGAACGTGGCTGCTCAAATATTTGGGCATCTGTACATACGATCTCCTCATGACCCACTTCAACATGAGCTGGCGAGAGGCCAGAATGTGCGAATGGAAACGTGAACAGCTCTTCCGAGTGTCCAAGTGTGGGATCATTAATGTCCGAGGACGTGTACTCAGCCTTGTGGTAGGAAGGAGGATCAGGTTCTGAAATGTGCGGTGCAGTATCACGGCTACTGACACTTGACCGTGTGGAAGACAGAGTGTTTGTGGTGGTGCCAATCTGACTGGAAGCATTATCCGCTATCCAACTAACAACCTGTTGACACTGGTCTTGGTTCAAGAGCGGTGTACTGCTGCGGTCCCCAAGAATTTGGGACAGGACGTGCGAGCGACTAGATGTGGCCCTTTGTTGTGGCAAAATTAGAGCTTGCCCACGACCTCGGCCTCTGCCTGCACCACCATCACGTCCACTTCCTTGTTCCTTGCCAACGCCCTTGCACATTTTGCAATGCTGTGCTGACGTGTATTAACTAGACTTGGGCGTTATATCAAAGTTTGTGCAAATCGTGCACCTGTACGCTGCCACCGACAGGCACACACGTGCGGTTTTTAAATGCAAGCACGGACGCACTAAGAACCTAACAGGTTTTAGGAGCAAAAATTAATGACGAGAACTCTGACACTATCAGCCACTGCTGACTGACGTGTATTATACACTACACTTGTGCGTTATATAATAGTTTGGTAAAAACGCACACAAGTGCACCTGTACGCTGCCACCGACAGGCACACACGTGCGGTTTTTAAATGCAAGCACGGACGCACTAAGAACCTAACAGGTTTTAGGAGCAAAAATGAATGACGAGAACTCTGACACTATCAGCCACTGCTGACTGACGTGTATTATACACTACACTTGTGCGTTATATAATAGTTTGGTAAAAACGCACACAAGTGCACCTGTACGCTGCCACCGACAGGCACACATGTGCGGTTTTTAAATGCAAGCACGGACGCACTAAGAACCTAACAGGTTTTAGGAGCAAAAATTAATGACGAGAACTCTGACACTATCAGCCACTGATGACTGACGTGTATTATACACTACACTTGTGCGTTATATAATAGTTTGGTAAAAACGCACACAAGTGCACCTGTACGCTGCCACCGACAGGCACACACGTGCGGTTTTTAAATGCAAGCATGGACGCACTAAGAACCTAACAGGTTTTAGGAGCAAAAATTAATGACGAGAACTCTGACACTATGTGGACTGTTTTAGACTGTGTACACCAGCCCCAGATATGATGAAGGCTGGTATACGGTCACCACTAGGAATGGCTATATACCCTGCCTGCCTGCCTGCCTGTATACTGCTACAATAGTCCTGACAAGAACTCTTTTGGTCACTAGCCTGTATTCCGACCTGGCTATACCCTACCTGTATACAGCAACAATAGTCCTGAGAAGGACTCTGCTTCTGTACTCCGACCTGGCTATACCGTGCCTGCCTGTATACAACTAGAATAGTCCTGAGAAGGACTTTTGGTCACACTGTTTGCAGCCCTGCTACGGAAATAGCTATAAAGGGCCGCAAACCTTTCCCTGAAGCAGCGACACTCTCCCTGCACTGACTGTCTGGATGGCTGTGAGCAGAGCACAGCGCGCCCGCCGGTATAAAGGCTCGGTCACGCTGTGCAGGCCGGCCAATCACTGCAATTCCACAACTAACAGGGCTGTGGCATTGCAGTGGTCTGCCAGCCAATCCCTGCATGAGGGCTGGCTCTCAAAAGAGCGCCAACATGCAGAAATGAAGACCACGAGTACAGCACGAGTATCGCGAGATTACTCGGTCCCCGCCGAGTAGACCGAGTACAGTGATACTCGTGCGAGTACCGAGTAGTAACAAGCATGCTCGCTCATCACTATTCATTAGCTATCTGTGTGTGGAGGTAAGAAGTCCTCCTGTCTGAAATCTCCATGCTTGGATTTTATGCTGAACTAACACTGTAGTGCCATTTTTAGGACTGTATATCTTTCTATCCTGCAAAGAACGGACATTTATTTTCCTTGTTTGTGACTCATTTTATGAATTTTTAAATTGCCACCTGTGCCTACCTCAAATGCCACCGAATGAGCTGTGATCCTTACAATATTAACAAAAACGTGGATTTCTGTGGAAAACAACATTGGATCAAAGATATATAGATATTCTATTTAACTTTCTATGACCTACATGCCCATATAGATGGCCTAGGAGGGTTGATCTTTCTGACAGATTTCCATTAAGTAATGAATGTTTCTAGATGCATTATACATAGAAATTCTGAAAACTGTCATAATTGAGGCTAAAAAACCACACAGATTAAGAGCTGCAGATGAAGGCACTCTGTGTCTAATACTATTAGCATCACATTTTCTGCACAACTCTGAAAGTTAGTAATCCTGGGCCATTCAAGGGTCTTCTCCAGAAGTGTGAAGATCGGTGTTACTGAGCTATTGTATGTTGAGAGGGGAGGCGCATGTAGGCTCAGTCATGGATAGAGGAAAATGTTACATCAAAGAGCATTAAGCTTTCAAATAGAAAGGATCTTTATAGATTTTTATAAGGGTTTGCCTCAAGAAATATTCAAGGTGGCTGAAACCTGAGGATGCAAATCTCCAATCTTATGCAAATGAGTAGCAAGGTCAGATTCTTACAGCATTAGTACTATCCATTTCCTTAATATCGCCAGCTTTGTTTTACATAGCATAGTATATCCATGGAGATATATTTCTGCTCCAGGTTTTGAGCGAAAAGTACATAAAATATCTTATTAAAAGGATATGTGTAGCATTTTTCATTCAATCAGTGATAGCAGTTATGGCTTAGGGCATATGTAAATGCATTACCCCGATATGTCTCATATATTGGGCACAATTCAATGCAGAATACATGAAAGAATTACTAGACTTAAGGCCGCTTTACATGCTGCGATATCGGTCCCGATATCGCTTGTGTGGGCACCCGCCCCCATCTGTTGTGCGACACGGGCAAATCGCTGCCCGTGCCGCACAACATCACCCAGACCCGTCACACATACTTACCTGCCCGGCGACGTCGCTGTGACCGGCGAACCGCCTCGTTTCTAAGGGGGCGGTCCGTGCGGTGTCACAGCGACGTCACTGAGCGGCCGCCCAATAGAAGTGGAGGGGCGGAGATGAGCGGATCGTAACATCCCGCCCACCTCCTTCCTTCTACATAGCGGCCGGGAGGCAGGTAAGGAGAGCTTCCTCATTCCTGCGGTGTCACACGGAGTGATGTGTGCTGCCGCAGGAACGAGGAACAACTTCGTTACTGCTGCAGTAACGATTTTTGAGAATGGACCCCCATATCACCGATGAGCGATTGTGCACGTTTTTGCAACGATGCAAAATCGCTCATCGGTGTCACACGCAACGGCAACGCTAATGCGGCCGGATATGCGTCACAAATTCCGTGACCCCAACGAGTTCGCATTAGCGATGTCGTAGCGTGTAAAGCCCCCTTTAGTTAGGGTACCTTCACACTTAGCGATGCAGCAGCGATCCGACCAGCGATCTGACCTGGTCAGGATCGCTGCTGCATCTCTACATGGTCGCTGGTGAGCTGTCAAACAGGCAGATCTCACCAGCGACCAGTGAACAGCCCCCAGCCAGCAGCGACGTGCAAGCGACGCTGCGCTTGCACGGAGCCGCCGTCTGGAAGCTGCGGAGACTGGTAACTAAGGTAAACATCGGGTATGGTTACCCGATGTTTACATTAGTTACCAGTGTGAGCAGGGAGCAGGGAGCCGCGCACACTGAGCGCTGGCTCCTTGCTCTCCTAGCTACAGTACACATCGGGTTAATTAACCCGATGTGTAATGCAGCTACATGTGCAGAGAGCAGGGAGCCGCGCACACTGCTTAGCGCTGGCTCCTTGCTCTCCTAGCTGCTGTACACATCGGGTTAATTAACCCGATGTGTACAGCAGCTACATGTGCAGAGAGCCGGAGCCGGCACTGGCAGCGTGAGAGCTGCGGAGGCTGGTAACTAAGGTAAATATCGGGTAACCACCTTGGTTACCCGATGTTTATCTTGGATACAGCTTACCTCAGCTGTCAGACGCCGGCTCCTGCTCCCTGCTCGCTTCATTTGTCGCTCTCTTGCTGTCACACACAGCGATCTGTGTGTCACAGCAGGAGAGCGGCTTTGAAGAAAACGAACCAGGGCTGTGTGTAACGAGCAGCGATCTCGCAGCAGGGGCCAGATCGCTGCTCATTGTCACACACAGCGAGATCGCTAATGAGGTCACTGCTGCGTCACAAAAAGCGTGACTCAGCAGCGATCTCGGCAGCGAGCTCGCTGTGTGTGAAGCACCCCTTAAAGGTGTATTCCAATCTTAGTATATGCCACTAGTATATGACATCACTTAAAGAGTTATCTCCAAAATATCCACCAGATAAGGGATATCTTGCTGATTGCCGGGGTTCCAATCAATGGGACCTTAAGTGATCAAAAAAATGTAGCTCTGGAATTCAAGGCCATTCTCAAGGTTTCAGTTGTCACTACTCAGGATCGCTGGGTCCAGCATCAGACTGGTGCAGAGGGACAATGGGTGATGCTCCAGTGGGCCCCCCAGGAGAATGTAGCGGGTGTCCGCAGATGACTGCTCTGCAGCAGTAAAAATGACCACCAGCCTATAAGCCGGTAGCTGACGTCAGCACATATCAGTGATGCCACTGTAATAGGTGGCGTGTCAGCTGCCCTCTGGTCAGCGGCCATTTTATTGACCATGCCGGATTTAAACCAGCAAGAGCACATAGCTCGGGAACAGGAGCAAGGTATTAGTTTTTATTTCATTTATTTAGTTTTTTTTTTAAAGTGTGCTGGTATATTGAAAGCTATGTGAGGGCTCATACTGTATTTAGGGGGCTATGTGGGGGCAAATACTATCTATAGGGGTGTTATGACTGTAGCTTGGCTCTGACGACGTTAAGTCAGGTAGGAGGAGTCTGTTCTGTTGTGCCTCGTTCCGGGACTCACACCGCTATATCGTGGTGTGGAGACCTCCGAAACGCTGACAGTAATAATTCTTGTTCTGCAGCGTGCGCAACTGGTTCTTGTGAGTTTGTCCTGATCTGTCCCGCTACCCAGCTTACCTCTCCCTGACCTCCATTTCCCTTCTACTGTTTGTCTGCCCTGTCTCCCAGACCCTGGTCCCATTCTGTGTCTCGGTCCCTTCCCCCTCCTTTGTACTTACTTGCTCTCCCGTCCTCTGACCTCGGTAACGTTTCTTGACCACGGCTTTGCTTCACCTTTTGGCTTTTGACTTGACCTCTTGGCTCCTGACCTTTGTGCTTCCACCTGTTTACGGCTTGCTCACTCCCTTTTTTAGATGTGACTTCATGGTTAATACTTGGGCTTGCTGACTACCCTTTAAAGGGAAGGTATCATCAAAAAAATTTCAAAAAATTCAATAACTGAAAAAATGTAAAGTAATAATGTTTAAATGTTTTGTTTAAATAATATTATTTGTTTTTAATTGTGCAAAATATAAAAAAAAATTAAAAAAGTTTGATATTTTCCACTGTTAAACACTAGGGGGAGCAGCTACTGAAATCCTACAGAAATTCTACTGTAGAAAAAACTCACATTACAACTGCAGTAAAAGTGGGCGGAGTCTGCTCTCCTGTGTGTGATGGCACGCCTCCCCCTCCCAATCTGAGTGTTTACAACAGATAACAGAGAATGACATGTAGGGACATAGTGCAGAGCCATTTTGTTGGTGACCAGAAATGTCTAAAGTGTCACCAAGGACAGCTGGAGTATCACACAGGACAGGATTAGATACACGGCTCAGCAAACAGTATCACACAGGATAGGATTAGATACACAGCTCAGCAAACAGTATCACACAGGTGAGGATTAGATACATGGCTCAGCAAACAGTATCACACACGATAGGATTAGATACATGGCTCAGCAGACAGTATCACAGGATTGGATTAGATACACGGCTCAGCAGACAGTATCACACAGGACAGGATTAGATACACAGCTCAGCAGACAGTATCACACAGGATAGGATTAGATACACAGCTCAGCAGACAGCATCACACAGGATAGGATTACATACACGGCTCAGCAGACAGTATCACACAGGAGAGTATTAGATACACGGCTCAGCAGACAGTATCACAGGATAGGATTAGATACACGGCTCAGCAGACAGTATCACACAGGAGAGTATTAGATACACGGCTCAGAAGACAGTATCACACAGGATAGGATTAGATACACGGCTCAGCAGACAGTATCACAAAGGATAGGATTAGATACACAGCTCAGCAGACAGTATCACAAAGGATAGGATTGGATACACGGCTCTGCAGACAGTATCACAGGATAGGATTAGATACACGGCTCAGCAGACAGTATCACAGGATAGGATTAGATACACGGCTCAGCAGACAGTATCACACAGGAGAGTATTAGATACACGGCTCAGCAGACAGTATCACAGGATAGGATTAGATACACGGGTCAGCAGACAGTATCACACAGGAGAGTATTAGATACACAGCTCAGCAGACAGTATCACACAGGATAGGATTAGATACACGGCTCAGCAGACAGTATCACATAGGGGAGGATTAGATACACAGCTCAGCACACAGTATCACACAGGGGAGGATTAGATATACAGCTCAGCACACAGTATCACACAGGGGAGGATTAGATACACAGCTCAGCACACAGTATCACACAGGGGAGGATTAGATACACAGCTCAGCACACAGTATCACACAGGGGAGGATTAGATAATTAACCATGCAGACAGTATCACCAGTACAAAACAGAAATATATGAATAACCTGGTCCATATTCATAATTCATATATGAAAGGTCACCAACACACATGCAAATTCCTACAAAAGACCTCCATATTTCTCTCAATTGTCATGAATATGATATCAACCATTATAAATTATTAAGAATATTCTTTATTCCATACAAAATTTTATCAAAATATTTACAAGGATGCAAACAGGACAGAGTAAGGTACAAGATCGTGCACATATATAAAAACTGCAAGAAGAGAGACCTCCCGACGAAGCGGTTGCGAAACGGCTCAGAAGACAGTATCCCACAGGATAGGATTAGATACACGGCTCAGCAGACAGTATCACAAAGGATAGGATTAGATACACAGCTCAGCAAACAGCATCACACAGGATAGGATTACATACACGGCTCAGCAGACAGTATCACACAGGAGAGTATTAGATACACGGCTCAGAAGACAGTATCACACAGGATAGGATTAGATACACGGCTCAGCAGACAGTATCACAAAGGATAGGATTAGATACACAGCTCAGCAGACAGTATCACAAAGGATAGGACTGGATACACGGCTCTGCAGACAGTATCACAGGATAGGATTAGATACACGGCTCAGCAGACAGTATCACAGGATAGGATTAGATACACGGCTCAGCAGACAGTATCACACAGGAGAGTATTAGATACACAGCTCAGCAGACAGTATCACACAGGATAGGATTAGATACACGGCTCAGCAGACAGTATCACACAGGGGAGGATTAGATACACAGCTCAGCACACAGTATCACACAGGGGAGGATTAGATACACAGCTCAGCACACAGTATCACACAGGGGAGGATTAGATACACAGCTCAGCACACAGTATCACACAGGGGAGGATTAGATACACAGCTCAGCACACAGTATCACACAGGGGAGGATTAGATAAATAACCATGCAGACAGTATCACCAGTACAAAACAAAAATATATGAATAACCTGGTCCATATTCATAATTCATATATGAAAGGTCACCAACACACATGCAAATTCCTACAAAAGACCTCCATATTTCTCTCAATTGTCATAAATATGATATCAACCATTATAAATTATTAAGAATATTCTTTATTCCATAAAAATTTTTATCAAAATATTTACAAGGATGCAAACAGGACAGAGTAAGGTACAAGATCGTGCACATATATAAAAACTGCAATAAGAGAGACCTCCCGACGAAGCGGTTGCGAAACGGCTCAGAAGACAGTATCACACAGGATAGGATTAGATACACGGCTCAGCAGACAGTATCACAAAGGATAGGATTAGATACACAGCTCAGCAAACAGTATCACACAGGAGAGGATTAGATACACGGCTCAGCAGACAGTATCACACAGGATAGGATTAGATACACAACCCTGCAGACAGTATCACCAGCACATACACAGGTACTCACATGCAGTGGCACACGCACGCACGCACGCACACACACATTGCTCTGTCAGCACACACGCAAAATGCTCTGTAACACACACACAAGCACGCACACACATTGCTCTGCCAGCACACACGCAAAATGCTCTGCAACACAGACACAAGCACGCACACACATTGATCTGTCAGCACACACGCAAAATGCTCTGCAACACACACACACAAGCACGCACACACATTGCTCTGGCAGCACACATGCAAAATGCTCTGCAACACACACAAGCACGCACACACATTGCTCTGCCAGCACACACGCAAAATGCTCTGCAACACACACACACAAGCACGCACACACATTGCTCTGCCAGCACACATGCAAAATGCTCTGCAACACACACAAGCACGCACATACATTGCTCTGCCAGCACACACGCAAAATGCTCTGCAACACACACACACACACACACGTGGCGCCCCTGAGGCTTCCGTCGCCACAGGTCATTGCACCCCATCAGCGGTGTGATGCCCCATTCTGGGAGAGGAAGAGAGTGAACTCCGGTTCCCTGGTAAATCCACACTACACCCATTGTTAGGTACATACTGGGACCAGGGAAAGTGGCAGGCAACTCTCCCATGCTGCATGCTGAGAGGGGCTGTAACGCTGGGTTCACACTAAACGACAGCGACAACGACGTCGCTGTTACGTCACCATTTTCGGTGACGTAACAGCGACCTTGTAAGTCGCTGTTATGATCGCTGCTTAGCTGTCAAACACAGCAGAAGCAGCGATCATAAGGTCGCTGTGCTACATGTTCAGAGAGCAGGGAGCCGCGCTTAGCGCTGGCTCCTTGCTCTCCTGCAGCACACATCGGGTTAATTAACCCGATGTGTGCTGCAGCTACATGTCACAGTTCAGAGAGCAGGGAGCCGCGCTTAGCGCTGGCTCCTTGCTCTCCTGCAGCACACATCGGGTTAATTAACCCGATGTGTGCTGCAGCTACATGTCACAGTTCAGAGAGCAGGGAGCCGCGCTTAGCGCTGGCTCCTTGCTCTCCTGCAGCACACATCGGGTTAATTAACCCGATGTGTGCTGCAGCCACATGTCACAGTGCAGGAGCCGGCACTGGCAGCAAGGGCGGCGGAGGCTGGTAACCAGCGTAAACATCGGGTAACCAGGGAAAGGTCTTCCCTTGGTTACCCGATGTTTACGCTGGTTACAGCTTACCGCAGCTGCCAGTGCCGGCTCCTGCTCGCTTCATTTCGTCGCTCTCTCGCTGTCACACACAGCGATGTGTGTGTCACAGCGGGAGAGTGACGACCAAAAAATGAAGCTGGACATTCAGCAACGACCGGCGACCTCACAGCAGGGGCCAGGTCGTTGCTGGATGTCACACACAGCGACAGCGACGGGACGTCGCTGCAACGTCACAGAAAATGGTGACGTAGCAGCGACGTCGTTGTCGTTGTCGCTGTGTGTGACACCAGCTTAAGACCCATCCCTGCTCCCATAGGGTGGTAGCTTAGCAACTGGGGAGGTGGGAGGAGCCACCAGAGAGCAGATAGAGAAAGGAAGGTCAAGTTAGTTTCAGTTTACCTCAGGGAGTGAAAGAGTGAGGAGCCAGCATGTAGTTGGAGAAGAAGAACAGAGAAAGGAGGGAGGAGGAGGCCTGCTGGAGGCAGGCAAGGAGGAGAAAGAAAGAAAGAAAGAAGGAAAGAAAGGCTCCAAGTCAGTCAGGAGCAGAGAACCAGAAGGAGACGCTTCCTGGTGAAGAACCTGGGACCCAGAGGTCCGGGTGACACCACGCAGAGACAGAAGGAGTCGCAGGGCCGCGGGTAGTCCTGGAGGTACCACGAGCAGTCCTTGATAGGTACCAAAGAGAGGGCCTAGAGGCGCCATGGGTAGTTGCAGGCTGCGGTGGCCTGGTCCACAGTGACATCGGTGGAGTGATTAGCTGCGACAGGGGACGGTCCCTAGAGACTGGAGGAGTGCAAAGACAATCTCCAAACAGTAAAAACCGAGGCCCAGGGACGTTGTAAGCTCCCAGGGCCAGAACCCATAGCAGACTTCCAGAAAAGGGGTAATCAGCCGACAGGTGACCCCCCAGCCTGGAGGCTGTAGTGGAGGCCAAGCCAGGTCCATCCTAACTAAGGCAAGGCTAAGGAAGACAGCAGAGAAGGAGACACTAAGAGAAGGGTACCGGCTTTCACACTCTGAATCACCCAGAAGGCGGAGGTCCCTGACAGAGGTTCCAGCAGTCCAAGGGTCCTGCTGCCCTGACAAGAACTGTGAGTAAAGAACTTGAACTGCACCCTTGAAGTTGCCTCAGTTATTTCATCTGCATAGACATTCACAAGCACCAACTGTGCCCCGGGCATTGCTCCACCTGTGGGGAGCAGTACTACCATTGCTGCCATAACATCATCCCGGAGGCCTCACACAGCAGCGGCGGCTTATTAGCCGCATACCACAGGTGGCGTCACGAACACAACCATTAACAAGCAAGCCACATATTCTACTGACACCCATCAGGGCCACGGAGCCGGGCCCAGCCACCACTGACTACCACCGGACTAGTCCGGCCCGGCACCGGGTGTCCCATAGCCCTGGGGTGGGCGAGTCAACTTTTGGCGTCACGAACAGGATTTCGTGCCCGGTCTAACCGGGTACTGTGCGCCTGGAGAACCGTGTGACAGACTGTGTACTTTACTGAGAAACCGCCGCCATTAGCGCTGCTGAGGGCGGGAAGAAGGGGGGCGTGCAAGAAGAAAGGGCGCGAAGAGAAGCCCCGCCCCCTTGTCCAAGAAAAGAGCGCGAAGCAGTGCCCGCGATAGAGAGCGGAGGAAGAAAAGATGGCGCGTGAAGAAGCTGAGATGATGGACGCCGAGCAACGAGCGGCCAGAGGAGGAGTGGCCGAGCCGGGACACGCACCTCAGAACCGGGTGGTGTCCTGCGTCCTGGAGAGCGGAGAAGGTCCAGCAGCCGCTGCAGAGCCGGGTAAAGAGAGTGTCACCCCCAACCGGCGGAGCCCAGATTGCCAGGTGGGGTTCCTGCCCAGTCCTCCTGCAGGCGCGCATGCCACCACCGCAGCTCCGATACCAGCACCCTGCAGCAGGCCAGCGGCCACGAGAACACTGGAGATGCTACTGAGGGGTGAGTCATTTAATGCCCCTGCCGGCGCGAGAGCCCCAACCCCCGCTGCCATTCCCGCGGTCCCTGGAGGGACGCCCGGCGCGGCGACGCCGATCCGGGCCGCAGCCACGCCAGGTGCGGCCCGCCAAGATTTTGCCGCCGGAGCGGCGCCCATCCACACCGCAGCAGCGACTCCAATACAGGCCGCCGCCATGCCAGGCGCGGCCCGCCAAGACCAGCAGACGCAGACTGTGCTGACCGCTGTCTACCTGCTGCCAGGTGGGGAGCCAGAGAAGAATCCCTACATGTAAAGAAGTAAGAAGCAGCTGAACTGTACATAGCCCCTCATTCTTTTTGAAGAAGTCCCTTGTGTTTTGCCCCTCATTCTTTTCGAAGATGACACCCTTTCCTGCTGTACTGCCCCTGATGCTTTTTGAAGACGTCACCCCCCCATGTTATGTGCTACCGGGCCACTGAACTGGAATGTGGGCCCCGGTGGAAGTGTATGTGTTATGTCCTACCAGGCCACTGGACTTAGTGGCTGGTATGTTATTTATGTGTCCTATGTAACCAGGCCATTGGACTTAATGGCTGGTTGATTTGTCCCATTAGTGTTTGATTGAAAGAAATGAACTGCCAGGCTACTGGACTTGTTGTAGCCGAAAATGTAGATAGTTGCACCCGTTGTGCCCCCTACCAGAATTATGGGGGAAGTGCCCAAACTGTGCAATGAACTGAAAGTGCACACATAGTTTCTTTATAAGAAGTTTGCAACGTTAAAGTGATTGTGCCTCCCATAAAGGGAAGAAATGTTTTATTGTTTTGCATACCAAAAATGTTTTGCAGTTTCTCCACATGTTTTTGTTGTTTTTCAGCCCGAGGACGTGCTGGGATTTGCTGTGGGGGAGTGTGGCGCCCCTGAGGCTTCCGTCGCCACAGGTCATTGCACCCCATCAGCGGTGTGATGCCCCATTCTGGGAGAGGAAGAGAGTGAACGGTTCCCTGGTAAATCCACACTACACCCATTGTTAGGTACATACTGGGACCAGGGAAAGTGGCAGGCAACCCTCCCATGCTGCATGCTGAGAGGGGCTGTAAGACCCATCCCTGCTCCCATAGGGTGGTAGCTTAGCAACTGGGGAGGTGGGAGGAGCCACCAGAGAGCAGATAGAGAAAGGAAGGTCAAGTTAGTTTCAGTTTACCTCAGGGAGTGAAAGAGTGAGGAGCCAGCATGTAGTTGGAGAAGAAGAACGAGAGCAAAGAGGGAGGAGGAGGCCTGCTGGAGGCAGGCAAGGAGGAGAAAGAAAGAAAGAAAGAAAGAAAGAAAGAAGGAAAGAAAGGCTCCAAGTCAGTCAGGAGCAGAGAACCAGAAGGAGACGCTTCCTGGTGAAGAACCTGGGACCCAGAGGTCCAGATGACACCACGCAGAGACAGAAGGAGTCGCAGGGCCGCGGGTAGTCCTGGAGGTACCACGAGCAGTCCTTGATAGGTACCGAAGAGAGGGCCTAGAGGCGCCACGGGTAGTTGCAGGCTGCGGTGGCCTGTTCCACATTAACATCGGTGGAGTGATTAAGCTGCGACAGGGGACGGTCCCTAGAGACTGGAGGAGTGCAAAGACAATCTCCAAACAGTAAAAACCGAGGCCCAGGGACGTTGTAAGCTCCCAGGGCCAGAACCCATAGCAGACTTCCAGAAAAGGGGTAATCAGCCGACAGGTGACCCCCCAGCCTGGAGGCTGTAGTGGAGGCCAAGCCAGGTCCATCCTAACTAAGGCAAGGCTAAGGAAGACAGCAGAGAAGGAGACACTAAGAGAAGGGTACCGGCTTTCACACTCTGAATCACCCAGAAGGCGGAGGTCCCTGACAGAGGTTCCAGCAGTCCAAGGGTCCTGCTGCCCTGACAAGAACTGTGAGTAAAGAACTTGAACTGCACCCTTGAAGTTGCCTCAGTTATTTCATCTGCATAGACATTCACAAGCACCAACTGTGCCCCGGGCATTGCTCCACCTGTGGGGAGCAGTACTACCATTGCTGCCATAACATCATCCCGGAGGCCTCACACAGCAGCGGCGGCTTATTAGCCGCATACCACAGGTGGCGTCACGAACACAACCATTAACAAGCAAGCCACATATTCTACTGACACCCACCAGGGCCACGGAGCCGGGCCCAGCCACCACTGACTACCACCGGACTAGTCCGGCCCGGCACCGGGTGTCCCATAGCCCTGGGGTGGGCGAGTCACACACAAGCACGCCAACTGCGGCCGGGGAAGGAGGGGGTACACTACTCCCCACGGGCCGAACGGGTGACAGGGGGAAAAGTTCAGCACACAGCATGACCGCTGTGAGCTGCAGAAAGATGGCGCTGATCTCCTCGCTCTGCTGTGATGTGGACAGCCCAGGGGGCGCGTCCAGGCCACAGCAGGGAGATCTCCTGTACTAAAGGTCCAGTCACACTAAGCAACTTACCAGCGATCCCAACAACGATAGGGATCGCTGGTAAGTTGCTAGGAGGTTGCTGGTGAGATGTCACACTGCGACGCTCCAGCGATCCCACCAGCAACCTGACCTGGCAGGGATCGCTGGAGCGTCGCTACACAAGTTGCTGGTGAGCTCACCAGCAACCAGTGACCAGCCCCCAGCGCCGCGTGGAAGATGCTGCGCTTGGTAACTAAGGTAAATATCGGGTAACCAACCCGATATTTACCTTGGTTACCACCGCACGGAGCTACACGTGCAGAGAGCAGGGAGCAGCGCACACTGAGCGCTGGCTCCCTGCTCTCCTAGTTACAGCACACATCGGGTTAATTACCTGATGTCTGCTGCAGCTAAATGTGCACAGAGCAGGGAGCAGCGCACACTGCTTAGCGCTGGCTCCCTGCTCTCCTAGCTACAGCACACATCGGGTTAATTAACCCGATGTGTGCTGCAGCTACATGTGCACAGAGCAGGAGCCGGCACTGACAGTGAGAGCGGCGGAGGCTGGTAACAAAGGTAAATATCGGGTAACCAAGGACAGGGCTTCTTGGTTACCCGATGTTTACATTGGTTACCAGCCTCCGCAGAAGCCGGCTCCTGCTGCCTGCACATTTAGTTGTTGCTGTCTCGCTGTCACACACAGTGATCTGTGCTTCACAGCGGGACAGCAACAACTAAAAAATGGCCCAGGACATTCAGCAACAACCAACGACCTCACAGCAGGGGCCAGGTTGTTGCTGGATGTCACACACAGCAACATCGCTAGCAACGTCACAAAAGTTGTTCGTTAGCAGCGATGTTGCTAGCGATGTTGCTTAGTGTGACGGGGCCTTAAGCCTAGGGGTCGGATTCCGACTATCAGAGTCTATGCACAGGGGCTGCCCCCAGTAACATTAGAATTAAATAAAAACTAAATAAGCTGCGATTTTCATTTTGTATTAAAAATACTTGATTTCATAATCACTATTTTTAATACAAAAATAAAAAACCGCGAGACCTTCACTTTAACTGATGCGTGTGCCCCCTTGTGGGCTTTAGTCTAATTGCTCTTTAGAGTTCAATCTCCATTCTGCTTCTGTGCCCCCTGGTGGAAGCCTGACATTGGGAATATGTAGGGCTCATACTGTATATAGTGGGCTATATGGGGGCTAATGCTGTCAATGGGGGACTATGAGGGGCCCATACTCTATATAACGGTCTATATTGGGGTTAATACTGTCTTTAGGGGGCTATATTGGGTCTAATACTGTCTATAGGAGGCTATGTGTGGGCTCATACTGTATATAGAGGGCTATATTGGGGCTACTTCTGTCTATAGGGGGCTATATTAAGGCTAATACTGTATGTGTGTGCTCATACTGTATATAGAGGTGATCATACTGTATATGGAAGGCTGTGTGTGGCCTCATGCTGTATATAGTGGGGCTATGTGTGGCCTCACACTGTATATAGGGGCTGTGTGTGGGCTCATGCTGTATAAGAGGAGCTGTGCTGGGGCTCATGCTGTATATGGCGGGGTGTCAGCATATTTAATTCTGCATATTAAGTGATACTATTACATAAGATAATATTTTAATATTAATATTGAGCAAAATGTATTTCAGCCTATCGGTTCAGATTCCACAACAGATATAACATTCCCAGCCCCCCTACTTATACAGGACTACCCCCTTTAATGCCTTTCCTATTGGAATTGAATTTATTTTTTTATCTGCGCATGCGCCGCTGCCGTTCATAGTCCTTTCCACAGTGTCTTCATTAAAATGGCACCAGAGATAGAGGTACATGCATGTGCTGAATGCAATATAAAATAGCAATAATTTGGGAATTCTTTTCTTTTTGTAGCTATTCCTTGTAGCTATTTTCATGAGTTTTTTGTGTGTGTGTGTGGGGGATGGTGTAAATGGTGGTTATATTGCAGACACACTTCCTTGTGCCTGAATCTGTCAACACTGTACATTGGGCTATGGGTGCATTATGGCAGCTGCTTTGAATGGGAGAGTTATCCAAGGAACCTTTTTTGTTTTTAGTCAAGGGGATAGATTCAAGTATACCCAGCTGTAGCGAATTACTAGGCTTGGTGGTCTCCTGTCAACTGCCTTGGCATCATCGCTGTGCTCAGTGATCGGCTGCAGCGGTCACTTGCACTCCAGTTATATCGTTGTCGCTGCAGCTTGTCATAAAGAAAAAACAAAAAGCCAGCACTAAATGTGCACTACAGCACTAAACATTCCAAACTGTACTTATTATAAAAATTTTGAGATTTTTGGCAAAAAAATTGCAATTTCTTGAGCTGCCTCGCCACGTCATGGCAAATCTCATTTGAGGCAGTCCTACACTAAAATATTTTTATAAAATGTGCCATACGGCCTCCCATATGAATAGTAGAACTGCTCTTAGCAGCTCTCACCTGGTCTATTTCAATCCCGTACCCATGACTGAGTCATGGCTGTGGGCGGGACAGGTCCAAGCAAATGCTGCATGAAGTAAATAGCCTGTGGACAAGGCCCGATGACTTAATGTGAAAACTTCATGCAGCATTTGCTTGGACCTGTCCCGCCCACAGCCATGACTCAGTCATGGGTACGGGATTGAAATAGACCAGGTGAGTGCTGCTGAGAGCAGTTCTACTATTCATATGTGAGGCCGTATGGCACATTTTATAAAAATATTTTAGTGTAGGACTGCCTCAAATGAGATTTGCCGTGACGTGGCGAGGCAGCTCAAGAAATTGCAATTTTTTGCCAAAAATCTCAAAATTTTTATAATAAGTACAGTTTGGAATGTTTAGTGCTGAAGTGCACATTTAGTGCTGGCTTTTTGTTTTTTTCTAGCTTGTCATAAAGGACAGAGGCAGCGGCAGAGAAGCAGTGCGGAAGCAGATGTGAGTGAGAATAATTGCATTTGTTATAATTCCCTTCTGAAAGCCTACGGATGCAATTTCAACGACACTCAAAAGGCTTTTCCACAAAATCCTTCAGACTATTTGATAGGGCGACATTATTCTAGTGAAATTGAATTTGACTCAAAATTGCAGCCTGATGGACGCAATTTTGCTTACCAGTTAAGGGGCATCAAAGTTTTTAAAAAAAAAAGCCTTATACTCAGATTATTGCTCACCATTACAGCCTCCCCAGCTACGTGCTGTCCAGTCCTCTGTAGTTCTTTCGACTGTTGAGCGATACATCCATTGTATGTGAGTTTTAGGTAAGGTCAGGCCTCAGGCGTCACTAATCATTTTGAGGTTGCAACATGTTTTTTTGTTCTTTTTATATCTTCCTCTTATCATGCTGTGGAGTCTAAACCCCAGAGCATAATAAGGAACATTCAATGCGCAAAGAATGACTTTGTGGCAAATTGAATTCCCCAGTAAAAACCTGCCCAATTTGGCGAGGCTGTCAGTAAAACAGAAGATGACTGTGCTGGGGCAATAGAACTGGAGTGACAGAGACTTGAGATCTTTAGACTCATTTGCATATCAATTCGAACGCTGATATCTTAGTAATATGTGAAGCCCCACAGGTGTTGTGTCGGTGCATTACCTTCAGGGACTCCACGCAGCTGGATCTGGTCACAGGTAGGAGATCTTCTTCTTGTCGTGACGCCACTCTCAGTATTGCGGCCAGTAGGGACCGCCACTGCAGGTTGAGGGTCGCCTGGGGCTGATGGTATGTGCAGTTAGTTGGAATAGCCTCCTGAGAGTGAGGCAAGCCCCAGGGCCCGATGTAGGTGCGTAGTACCACAAGGCGCAGAATAACTCCACACAGGCAGAATGTCTTTCAGGGTTTTTACTCACTTCAGGTGGCAGGGTGAGTAACCCGGGCGTAGCTGGGATGAACCAGGCGGGAACCAGGTGTCCTTCAGGCTGACTTGTGAGGGTGACTACTAACTCGCCTTCCTTAGCCCTTTTTGGTTTGGGGTGACCCCGACTTTTAGTCCCTATGGGGGTCACCCAGGGAAGTTGCTGAAGCCTCACTCCCCTTCGTTTGCCGTGTGCTTGTTGCCTGGGCCAGATCACTCCAGCTTCTTGCCTCCTGTGAGCTATGGGCCCTAACTGTGGCTACGTGGCTGCGGCTTTTGTGGTGTTGTGGCGTGGGCTTTGAGAGCCCCACACCGGCAGGTTTAGCAAAAGAAAGCTGGATCTATCTCCGCTTCGGGATCTGCCGCCCGTTTGGGCCTGGTACTCTCTAGCAGTCTCCTTACTTCCCACTCCGTTGCTCTCTCTCTAGCTGAAGATGGATTTCGGGTAGCACTCCTAGTTGACCGTTCTCCCCCGTCAGTAGCCACTGCGCGGGCGCTGTTAGACAGCAACAGCCCCACAGGTCTGCTCCTCACTGAGCCCTATGGAGTTCTGCCCTAACTGACTCACTGCCCCTCCTCTCCTGTTCTTGCCTACGCCACCTAGCAACCAGATTCTCTTACCACACCCCTTGAGAGGAGATGGAGGCTTTTGGCCCCCTCCACTATTCCAGTGAAGGTCAAGGCTTTTCCCCCTCCTGGGATCCCCAGGGGTCCTCTCATGGGTACATGTGTGAGAGCTGATTACTATGCGCCTGTGTACCACACCCCTGTCAGCCTTCTGGATTACCTGTATTGTACTGTCCCCAGCATGGGTGCAGTACTCAGTGGTGCCTGACCAGGTCAGGGGCGCCACAAATAGAGGAACAGACCAGCTAGGTAAAGGTGTTGCTAGACTTGTCTTTGAAAGTGCTACATACCAATATTAACAATTAGAAAAGTGTAATTCTGCTGTTACATTACCTTTAAAACATTGGTGAACATACGGGCTTGATGCATCATTTGCAGAGGTTTTTTTTAAGCCCCTTTCTTTTTTTGTTTTCTGGTATTAGTTGCCATTTTTGGTACCAAAATTTATCACAACGGCATTTGTGATTCATGAGCTTGCGCAAGGTAAAAAAAAAATTCCTGTCTTGAACTGACTTTACGACTTTTGGAACTGAAAGTCACAATTTGGCACCAAAAATCATAAATATTGTGCGAAAACCCTGTTATACTTGAAAATACATCAGGGGGGATTTTAAAAAATTTCAAATTTTGTGCAATTTGACTAAATAGTCACAATTCATGAATTGGGCTAAAACATCTGGAATCGCTAAAGTCAGCTCACAAAGCGGGAAACAACAAAGAAACAGGCGGGAACATGTAAAATTTCCTTAAAAAATGCTCAAAAATAATACCATATTTTCCGGATTATAAAACACACTTTTCCCCCCAAAACTGGAGGAAAAATGGGGGTGCATCTTAAAATCTAGATATGCTTTACTGGGGCAGCATTGGTGCAGCAGGTTCATTGATATTGAGGGCTTGGAGGAGGGGGAAGTGTCACTGTAGTGGAGCGGCTCAGGACACAGGACAGTGGGTCGGCGATAACTGCGAGCCCAGGGGTATTGTGGCAGCAGGTGCCATTGTTTTGCTGGTGGGCTGCAGGCTCCATTGAACTGCTGGCGCTTGACACGATGGACTTCAAGAAAATGGCTATGGAAGCCAACAATCTATGCATGCACCGCCTCCATGCCCATGTTCTTGAAGTCCATCTCTTCAACCGCCAGCAGATCAATGGAGCCTGCAGTGCATTGGTAGATCAATGCCAACCGCCACCGCCAGCACGATACCCCCGAGCCTGCAGTACCACTGACCCTCCTTAGTCGCGACACTCACTCCTCCGAGCCCGCAGCATTGCCGACCATGCCTCCTGTGACCCTTCTGAGCCATGACACTCCCTCCTCTGAGCCTGCAGCATTTCTGACCCTGCCTCCTGTGACCTTCCTGAGCTGCTCCAGCACCGCTGCTCTTCCCTGGTGAGCCATTATAAGACAAACTAGGATTATAAGATGGACTCCCATTTTAACATTAACTTTTTTTTTCTTATTTTCCTCCTCTAAATTTGAGGTGAGTCTTATAATCCAGTGCGTCTTATAAAATGAACAATATGGTAATTAATTGGGTACAAACAAAATAAGGTATAAAACACAGAGCACCAAAGGAAAAAAAACAGGGGTAAAGACAATGATGAACTGGGCCCAGAGTGATTCATACATTACATCTAATGGTATATCAGATAAAAAAACAAGGATGCATTAGGATATTGTGCCGCTCCAGCAGCAGTCGAACTGCTCGGTTCTGGGGTTGCTGTGGCTCGAGGGTCTCCGGACCCGGGGGCTTGCGGCCACTTCAAATGTAAGGAGATATTTACAGGGGATGGGAGTACCGGGACAGATGGTGTGGGGCAGCCAGGTGTCAGTCCCTCCACTGGTTGGCAAGGCCCCGGATAGTGGGGATTTGGTAAACGGGTAGCTTGCTTGGCCTTGGGAAGCAGGGTGCAGGGGTCAGATTACTCACTGTGGTAGTCGTGGTGTTGGATCAGGTGGATTAAGCAGACACTCACACAGATGGTAAACCAAAGTCTCTAGGCACTGCAGTCTTTACGGGGGGAGCCCGTCCAAGTCCCGCTCCCACCAGTGTCACTTGGTAAGTCCGGAGCCCTGCCTCCGTGCACAAATTGTTTGACAGTTGTTGCCCCTTGGCTTGAAGCTTTCGGGGCCCGCTACCCGTGTGTATGGCAGCTGTGCTCTTGGTGGCTGGCACTTGGGACTTCAGTGGGTTGTGTATTTTGGAGAACCCTATCCCCCGCGTTGTGCTGATACCTCCAATCTCTGAGCTCTTGGGGAAAGTTCATAAAGAGACTATCCTCCACAGGTTAATTATCAGGTTGCTTGAAGCTACTCCCTGATCTAGGGTCCAGTACCCCGCCGTGCTCGGTACCGGTAAGGTGTCTGGGCTTTCTGGTGCCAACAGTCCTCCTAGACTCCTGTGGTCCCGAACCACTGTTTGCGACCCAACCTGTCGCCTCCCTGGGAGCTCCAACTCCCCTGCTCCTCACTCTCTGAGGGCTAACTCTCTTCTCCTTGTCTCCCCTCCCACCAGTCTGCCTGACCCCTAGGTGGGCGGCCGTGCTCCAACTTGACCAACACGCTGGTGTGTCTGTCCAACCCTGGTGTGAGGTGTCGTTGGAATTTGTAGTGCGCATGTCAGTGACACTGTTGATGGGAACCTGGAACAATGGGAGGGTAGGCCCTGCACGCTGGAGTACAGGATGCAGTTCCCTGTAGCACCCTGATATAGTCAGGGGCGCTACAATATGAAATTACTGTATTTTGGGGGGAAAGTTCTCTAGTCAGTGTCTAATTACTACTGTAAGTTGGAAAATGTTGGTAAAAATAGAAATCCTCTCGCAATGTAACAAGTAAAATTAAATGTGCTAAACCAGTTTTAGAGCTTTTCTTGCACCGCCGTTCTACCTAATTGCAGGTGCCTCATTCGGTAACATCAACACAAGCGCTTCTAATACAGCAGCGCAGGCGAGTTGGGTTCTTAATAAGGATTAGTGTGACTGAGTTACAGTACATTAAACTTTATATGCTGAGGCTAATCAGTGCTGATAGGTAATAAATCTACAGGTCAATGGGCTATGATCTGCAGCAGTACCCAGGCAGCTCATAAATGGTCTCGGCTATGGATTACCGTGACATTGAACTTGATACCCACCCTCTATGGCCTGAATCTAGATTTAACTCTCATCTTGGGAAGACATTAAAGCTCAATGTGATTTAGTTTGCAATATGCATAACTTTATTTTAGATTTATGATAAAGTAAAAAACATAATAACACAATCAGTCATCTGCCCATGCCCCTATGTACAGAGAAGAGCACAGCCGATCAGTAAGTCATTGCTATTGCTTTTTGTCACCTTTCCCTCGTCTATGATGAATTGAATTGAGCTAATATAGCTTTTGAAGTTGATGCCTGTGTGTTATATTTCAAGATCGGTTTAGATTTTTTTTTTCATCAATAGTATGAGTGGAAATAAGAAACCTCTGTAATGTATCTTAGGGAAATCTGCTTCTTTCTTCTCCTGAACTGATCTTTCATAGATATGAGCGAACGCATAGATGTTTGGATTTGGCAGGTCCAAACAGATTTAAAAAATCTGATTTGGGACTGGGCTTGAACCTGAACATATGCCCGGATGCTGAACCCCTTATAAGTCTATGGAGACCTGAACATTGTGCTGTAAAATGGTGGCAGAAAGGGCTAGAGGGATTAGAGCAGGAGCTTTATATTTACCGAGTTTCCTGCACAGCTGTGATTGTTTGGAATCACGCGCTGTCTGCATCCCTATAGTGTAAAAATGAACAAAATGGCATAGGGTCCCCCCATATTGTGGTACCCAGTTCAGATAAAGCATACAGCTACAGGTTACAGCCCCAGCCCTGTGCTTATCTTGGCTGTGTATAAAAATAACAGGGATTCTATGTGGCTTTTTTGATATACTTTAAATAAATAATATAAAAAAATGCATGCGGTCCCATCAATTTTGATACTGAGCCATGATAACGACAACAGCTGGGGGCTGGTATTCTTAGGTTGGGGAGGCCCATGGTTATTGGACCCTCCCAGCCTAAAAATAGCAACCTGCAGCCACCCAGAATTGTCGCATCCATTAGATGTGACATTTCCTGCACTTTACGTGGCTCATCCCAATAGCTTTGTTGCGGCAACAATTGGGGTAATGTAAGGGGTTAATGACAACTCACAGCTGCTACTAAGCCCTAGATTAGTAATGGAAGGTGTCTATGAGAGCCTCCCATTACTAATACTATAAGTGAAAAGAAATAAACACAAACAGCAAAAAATCCTTTATTTGAAATAAAATACAATAAAACACATTCTTCTTACTCCAATTTATTAACCCCAAATACCTAGTTCCGATGTAATCCACACGATGTACCACAATGATCCCAACTGTGCTACATACTGAAGTTGCAGTGCACGGGCATAGTATAGAATGTGACTGCCCACTGTGGCTTCAGGCAGAGACTGACTGTGCCGCAGCTTTGAGCGGTGAGTTTATCTGCAGTCACAGCTGAAGGTTCCCATGTGATCACAGTTAATCTGACATCTGGTGACCTCATTAAATTCAATCACCTCACCTCATGTGAACTCATTCAGTTCAATTAGATAATTCTTAGTGGGGCATAAATCTTAGGCCTAATGCAGCTGTGTTTGCCTGAGAAGTAGTTAGGCTTGAGGCTGGTGCAGGTCTGGTCATGGGAAGCTAATTATATAGAGATCTGTGATGGGATGAAAGCTTGAAGGTGTGATGCAGGGACTGAAGAGAAGTTGATGCAGAAATTCACCCATAATACTTGGGCACGTCTTGAGCTAGGAGCAGTTTATCGCTGAACAAGATGTGGTTGTCATAGCAGCAGATGGTGAACTAACAATGTCTATTTAATAGTCAGGGGCTAGGAGGGTCTGGCCATAGAGGAGCATGGTTTGCGTAGCCAACACTAAAGTATTATAGGCTAAAGTACCATCAGGCTGGATGAGGCTATCTCGTAGAGTTATTCATGTGGCTGTGGCAATAACACCAACCTAAAGAGAAGCATAGAGCAGTGAGTGGGGACGGGCTAATACTTTGGGGGACATGCAGCTTCATCCAGTTGGGGCTGTAATAAAATCCAGTTCAGTGGTGATAAATTTGGAGTGCTGGCCGAAGGCCTAATTACATGCAGGGCAATATGACTTGATAGATTTTGTTGTAAGGTGAGTTTGATTGAATGAAATTATTGGGGTGATAAGGGCTCTAGAAAGCAGGGCCTGGCTTGTACAACCCTGAGACGCTGTGGACTATATGGAATTGTTGGTGTAGTGAGGGCTTTTAAGATTAGGGCTTGGGTTTGGAGAACCACACATGTGGTGGCTGCTGCACGCAATGTTGATTGTAAACAGATCAAGCAATGACAGAATCTATGGATGGTCGGCTGTTGAGTGTCATCATAAAGAAAGGTGGCTGTATTGGTCACTAATTTTTTGGGGTTTTGTTTTTGCATGTCAGAAATGTTTATATCTAAATTGTGTGCAGTTATATTGGTTTACCTGGTGAAAATAAACAAGTGAGATGGGAATATATTTGGTTTTTATTAAGTTGCCTAATAATTCTGCACAGTAATAGTTACCTGCACAAACAGATATCCTCCTAAGATAGCCAAATCTAAAAAACCCCACTCCAACTTCCAAAAATATTAAAGGCCCCGTCACACTAAGCAACATCGCTGCTAATGAACAACTTTTGTGACGTTGCTAGCGATGTTGCTGTGTGTGACATCCAGCAACAACCTGGCCCCTGCTGTGAGGTCGTTGGTTGTTGCTGAATGTCCTGGGCCATTTTTTAGTTGTTGCTCTCCCGCTGTGAAGCACAGATCGCTGTGTGTGACATCGAGACAGCAACAACTAAACGTGCAGGCAGCAGGAGCCAGCTTCTGCGGAGGCTGGTAACCAATGTAAACATCGGGTAACCAAGAAGCCCTGTCCTTGGTTACCCGATATTTACCTTTGTTACCAGCCTCCACCGCTCTCACTGTCAGTGCCGGCTCCTGCTCTGTGCACATGTAGCTGCAGCACACATCGGGTTAATTAACCCGATGTGTGCTGCAGCTAGGAGAACAAGGAGCCAGCGCTAAGCATTGTGCGCTGCTCCCTGCACATTTAGCTGCAGCACACATCGGGTTAATTAACCCGATGTGTCCTGTAACTAGGAGAGCAGGGAGCCAGCGCTCAGTGTACGCTGCTCCCTGCTCTCTGCACGTGTAGCTCCGTGCGGTGGTAACCAAGGTAAATATCGGGTTGGTTACCCGATATTTACCTTAGTTACCAAGCGCAGCATCTTCCACGCGGCGCTGGGGGCTTGTCACTGGTTGCTGGTGAGCTCACCAGCAACTTGTGTAGCGACGCTCCAGCGATCCCTGCCAGGTCAGGTTGCTGGTGGGATCGCTGGAGCGTCGCAGTGTGACATCTCACCAGCAACCTCCTAGCAACTTACCAGCGATCCCTATCGTTGTTGGGATCGCTGGTAAGTTGCTTAGTGTGACTGGACCTTAAGGCCCCGTCACACTAAGCAACATCGCTAGCAACATCGCTGCTAACGAACAACTTTTGTGATGTTGCTAGCGATGTTGCTGTGTGTGACATCCAGCAACAACCTGGCCCCTGCTGTGAGGTCGTTGGTTGTTGCTGAATGTCCTGGGCCATTTTTTAGTTGTTGCTGTCCTGCTGTGAAGCACAGATTGCTGTGTGTGACAGCGAGACAGCAACAACTAAATGTGCAGGCAGCAGGAGCCGGCTTCTGCGGAGGCTGGTAACCAATGTAAACATCGGGTAACCAAGAAGCCCTGTCCTTGGTTACCCGATATTTACCTTTGTTACCAGCCTCCGCCGCTCTCACTGTCAGTGCCGGCTCCTGCTCTGTGCACATGTAGCTGCAGGACACATCGGGTTAATTAACCCGATGTGTGCTGTAGCTAGGAGAGCAGGGAGCCAGCGCTAAGCATTGTGCGCTGCTCCCTGCTCTGTGCACATTTAGCTGCAGCACACATCGGGTAATTAACCCGATGTGTGCTGTAACTAGCAGAGCAGGGAGCCAGCGCTAAGCATTGTGCGCTGCTCCCTGCTCTATGCACATTTAGCTGCAGTACACATGGGGTAATTAACCCGATGTGTGCTGTAACTAGGAGAGCAAGGAGCCAGCGCTAAGCAGTGTGCGCTGCTCCCTGCTCTCTGCACGTGTAGCTCCGTGCGCTGGTAACCAAGGTAAATATCGGGTTGGTTACCCGATATTTACCTTAGTTACCAAGCGCAGCATCTTCCATGTGGCGCTGGGGGCTGGTCACTGGTTGCTGGTGAGCTCACCAGCAACTTGTGTAGCGACGCTCCAGCGATCCCTGCCAGGTCAGGTTGCTGGTGGGATCGCTGGAGCGTCGCAGTGTAACATCTCACCAGCAACCTCCTAGCAACTTACCAGCGATCCCTATCGTTGTTGGGATCGCTGGTAAGTTGCTTAGTGTGACTGGACCTTTAAGCTTTGATATTTATGAGTCTTTTGGGTTGATTGAGAACATAGTTGTTGATCAATAAAAAAAAAATCCTCTAAAATAAAACTTGCCTAATAATTCTGCACACAGTGTATACATTGAATGGAAGTAAATTCGGGAGTACAAACCAGAAGGACTTGGGTATTCTGGTTACAAATAAGCAGAGCAGCAGCACTCAATGTCAGGCAGCAGCTGCAAACAAGATTTTAGGGTGTATAAAAAGAGATTAGATCCCGTGATCCTAATGTATTGTTTCCCTTTTATTGATCACTTGTAAGGCCACATCTGGAATATGGGATCCAGTTTTGGGCCCAACATTTTAAAAAAGGACATTCAGAAGTCAGAGTCAGTTCAGAGATGGGCAGCTAGATAATTTTAAGGGATGGAAGACTTCCCATATGATGAGAGGTTGTAAAATTGGATTTGTTTAGGGTATTAAAAATAATCCTCAGAGGAGATCTCATTTATATGTATAAATACATGAACTGGCATATGACTTTTTGCTTTCAAAGACCTTACAAAGAACCAAATGGCTTTATATACTGTAACACGCTGGGTGCGTTATAGGGCGGCAAGGTGACAGACGATTACCAGTCCATATAAAGTAAATGTGCGGCTTTTATTTTCAGCCAGAGACTTGTAAACAAACATGCAGTGGAAACCATAAACACTTGCCCATGTAGGCGCTTACTAACATACGTTATCCCTGACTCACACTACCAGGGGCTTGAATCTCCAGTCACTGGTCTTTAGTTTGCACCATCATCCATGTCCAGCTCACAACACAGCATGATAGTGCTCAGGCTGTCTGCCCCTACGGAACGATTTCTTCAGCCTTTTATGTGGTTGTGATTAGGCAAACTCCCTCAGCTGAGCTGCTAAGCTGCTGCAGCAAAATCTCACGCAGGTTAATCTTCTGGGTGAGATATATACTCCGTCCATTATCACTCCTGTCTGCTGGTTACAATACATGTGGAGGAAAAGCGATGCCGTAAGCAAAATAGAAAAGTGTTCTTTACAGTTAGAGCAGTCAGACTGTGGAAAGCCCTACCACAAGAGGTAATAATGGCAGACATTATACCATCTTTATAAAAAAAAAAGTGCTAAAAGCTTTTCTCACAACAAATGACATTGTGAGTTCTAAATAATCTAGTGATAGAGAATGTATAAAGCCTGCTTTACACGAGACGATAGATTGTGCGATAGCACAATCGATCGTACCCGCCACCGTCATTTTTGCGTCACGGGCAATTAGTTGCCCATGGCGCACAAACTCGTTTACCCCCTGTCACACGTACTTACCTTCCGGACGACCTCGCTGTGGGCGACGAACGTCCACTTCCTGGAGTGAGCGGGACGTTCGGCGTCACAGCGACGTCACACGGCAGGCGGCCAATAGAAGCGGAGGGGCGGAGATGAGCGGGATGTAAACATCCCGCCCACCTCCTTCCTTCCATTAAGCCGTCGGGTGCCGCGGGAGGCAGGTAAAGCTGCTGTTCATCGTTCCCGTGGTGTCACACGGAGCAACATGTGATGCCACGGAAACGATTAACAACCGGCGCCATTTTAATTAAACAATTTTATGAAACCTAGCGACGAGTACACGACTCACGATTTGTGAGCGATACTGCGTCGCTAGGAGGTGTCACACGAGACGACGTCGTGCGGTATGCCGGATGTGCGTCACGAAAACCGTGACCCCGACGACATATCGCACAATCTATCGCCTCGTGTAAAGCCCGCTTAACTGGTCGAGAAAGGTTGAACTTGATAGACCTAGGCCTTATTTTCAATCTTTTCTGTGTAACTCTGTAAGATTTATTACAAAGTTGCTTATTTTCATGGGTACTATTGACTTACGAAATAAAATTTAAAACAGCGGTTACGCTTTAAGTTCTGTAACGTTAATCTACAGTGATGCCATGGCCGTACTAAAACCATTCAGATTTTGTACCTCATCTGAGCACCCTAATCATCATGTCTATGGAACCCATTAAAGAGACTGCAACTACTAAGCTTCCTTGCAAAGTGTATTTCGGGAAAAGAAAAGTTGAACTAAATTTGGTCCGCAATGTATCATCTTTTACATGTCAACCACTCAAGAGCTACTCTGCCGCCTAATTACAAACTGGATACAGACAATCAAAATCATTTTTTTAAGAATGGTTTAACCTTTAAAAGTACTCAAAGACCACCCAAGCTGATTTACACTGACAATCATTGAATAATACTTGAGAATCCCATCATCTCATCAGTTTTAATGAAATCAGCAGAGACATAGATGATTAGAGTAGATTTGAAATGTTTTTAGGTATCCAAATCTATCACTTATATCAAATATTCAATTTGGAATAGTAATGGTTCCCTGTAATTTTTGTCCAATTCATTTATACTGTGACAATGTCTATTATAAATGTGTTGCAAAGAATATGACTCTTCTATTCTATAGTGACCCAAAGAACAGAGCTATAGCCTGCTGGGTGTGTAATATTGGAGTCCACAGAGTTTGTACATAGGGTTTTACTCACAGTTCTGTCCATATGACATTATTTGTAGTGAAAAATGTTGGGGCTTGTAAGCTATGACAGTGACTTCGTCCCCCATGAAAGGGTGCTGTATTATTCACTCACTTACTCGCTCCTAATTTTTTTTCTAGAGGTATAAAACTCCAATTTACATACATTGGAGGTAAACTGTTTAGAAGATTTGATACGGATTTTGGAACATATCTGCTACAAAATCTTCATCAAGACGAATGTGTGAATAATCCCCAAAAGTAAGAAGATGAAAGATACTTATATGCTGGTGTTACACGGCGTGTTGCTCTAAACTCATCAAGTATAAGGCTAAGTTCACACTTCCGTTGTTTTGCATCAGTCACAATCCGTCGCCTAGAGGAATTACGGTATCCTGCAAAATATTTTGCAGGAATCCTGTTTTTCCCCATAGACTTCTATTAGTGACGGATTGTGACTGATGATGCTGCGTTGCATTCGCTGCGTCGCGGTCAGTCGTTTTTTAACTGACCGCCGGGCGGGAGCAACGCAGCCTATAACGTTTTTTGAGCAGCGCGATCCGTAGGATTTCGCTGCGCATGCGCTCTCTGGCTCCCCGCCCCCGTAACCAGGATAAACATCGGGTAACCAAGCAATGCGCTTTGGTTAGTTACCCGATATTTACAGTGGTTACGGGTGCATGGAGCTCGCGCTAAGCGGTGTATGCTGGTAACCAAGATAAATATCGGGTAGCAAAGCAAAAAATGCTTTACTTTTAGTTACCCGATATTTACCCTGGATACAGTGTGCAAGGAGGCCGACACCTCCCTGCTCGGCTCTGCCCCCTCCCGCACTCCGCATGTGTACACAGACACACACACACAAACACACCCACACTCACACCCACACTCTCACTCACTTGTCCCCAGCCCTGCAGTCCCCGCGGCACTGACATCCTCAGCTACACGACCCCGCTAGGCTCCGCCCCCTCGCGCTCCACCCCCTCCCGCACTCCACATGTACCCACGCATATAGACACACACACACACTCACCTGTACCCAGCCATGCAGACCGCAGCACTGACGTCCTCAGCTCCGCCCCCCGAACTCCGCCCCCCGCAGACAACGGAGTCCGACAATGAAATTCTTTTCTTTGTCATCCGTTGTCATCCGTTGTACAACGCATCAATCACATGCGTCAAGCATGTGACTGATGCAAAACAACGGAAATGTGAACTTAGCCTTATCGTGCATCAGGCGCTGTTCAGACCACAGACTCTGACACTCCTCACTATACATTCTCTTCTGAGTTGCTTCTGAGTTGCACACGCAGTCTCGGGTATCGACCAGCTGTATGCTCAATAGTGATCAGACTAGCAGGAGTTAATTTTTGCTAGCGTACTAGTTACCCTTTGGATCACATGTTGTGGGAGATCTATCAAAGGTACTCCCCACCTTTTTATGATGGAAGAATTTGTCTTCCTATGCCCACTATAGCTTTTTGCAACACCGGTCTGTGTGCTTTTGTTTTCCAGTCTGGTGATTTACTGCGTGTTGCTTGGTGTGCTGTGGATTACTTCCTTTCATCTGGTTATTTCCTCCCTGCTTTTGTTTTCCTCCTTATCACTGGTTGTCTGATTACTCCATGTGAGCGTACTGTGTGATAGAGTTTTGGTTTGCCCTGTTTACCTATCACTATTGGAGTTTAGATGCGCCTGTCCCTGCCCACCCCCTGAGGTAAGAAGGGAGGGGTACTAGATCAGGGCTGGTCAGGAGAAGGGGTAGGAAGGCGGCCCAGACATTGTCACCTTCAGATGTATCTCTGGTATAAGGGACAGCTAGGGCCCCCCTAGCCTGAAGGCTATTTTTGGAGCCATGATCCCTTGTTAACCCCTGCCACCCCATGACAGCTGGACTGTGTAGTTTTCAAATAGCAACATCTAAAAGCATTTTCATTAATTATAGTCTTACGTTTATGCAGTGCTGAACGAAAAAGGTCTCACGGTTTGATGCAAATTTATGCGTAATTGGTCTTCTTACTCCAAAAATGGTGGGAAAAGCAGCGGTGGTCATGTTGTAAATGAACCTATAGCCTCATTATCATTGGCAAAGGTTAAATAAATTCTGTTCAATTGCCGCTAGCAGATGTCGGTAAAAAAAAATATCACATTTTCAAATACACAAAATTTATTATTAAGAAATGTGTGTCTTTTTATATTAGATGTAATTCTTGTTAACCGACACCTACAGTAAATATCGTAGGAACGCAATATGCCATTGTGAATAAATTTGGTTCACGTCAACATAAACTTTATTTTTTTATTCTTATGCAATCTATATTATTTACATATTTATTTACCTAACATTTCAAATATATAATGTCCTAGAATATCTCTGTAGGATTATCATATATTTCTGCAGTGTACATTTCTTTGAATGGTGACGAAAACCTTTGCATGTTCTCTGCTTCGAGATGACTATTGCTACATTTAATGCACGTGGCACCACCTTGTGGACCAAGTATGAACAGAGGACAGAAACAACAGATTATTTCATGTGACAAATAAAACATTTGAATTTAGAAAATAAAAAACATTTACAGTATACAATAAAAGTTAGTACACCCCTCACATTTTTGTAAATATTTTATTATGTCTTTTCATGGAACAACACTGAAGATATGGCACTTTGATACAATATAAATTATTCAGTGTACAGCTTGTATAACAGTGTACATTTGGTGCCCTCTAAATAACTCAACACACAGCCGTTAATGTCTAAACCGCTGGCAACAAAAGTAAGTACACCCCTAAGTGAAAATGTCCAAATTGTGCACACAGTATCAATATTTTATGTGGTCAGCATTATTTTTCAAGCACTGGCTTGATTCCCTTGGGCATGGAGTTCACTATAGCCTTACAGAAGTCGCTGGATCCTCTTCCATCCTCCATAACAACATCACGGAGCTGGTGGATGTTAGAGTCTTGCGCTCCACCACCTTCTGTTTCAGGATGCTCCACAGATGATCAATAGGGTTAGGTCTGGAGACATGCTTGGCCAGTGCAGCACCTTTACCGTCAGTTTCCTTAGGAAGGCAGTGGTCGTCTTGGAGGTGTAATTGGGGTCGTTGTGTTGGAATACGAAGGAAGGCAATCATGCTCTGCTTCAGTATGTCACAGTACATGTTGGCAGTCATGGTTCCCTCAATGAACTGTACCTCTTAACAGCTGGCAGCACTCATGTAGCCCCAAACTATGACACTCTTACCACCATGCTTGATTGTAGGCAAGACACACTTGTCTTTGTGCTCCTCACCTGGTTGCCACTACACACACTTTTCACCATCTGAACCAGATAAGTTTATCTTGGTCTCATCAAACCACAGGAAAGGGTTCCAATTATCTATGTCCTTAGTCTGCTTATTTCAGAAAACTGTTTGCGGGCTTTCTTGTGCATCATCTTTGTAAGATGCCTCCTTCTGGGATGACAGCCATGCAGATCAATTTGATGCAGTGTGCGGCGTATGGTCTGAGCACTGACAGGCTGACCCCATCCCTTTAACCTCTGCAGCAATACTGGCAGTACTCGTGTCTTTTTTGATACGACAACCTTTGGATATGACGCTGAGCATGTGCACTCAACTTCTTCGGTCGACCATGGCGAGGCATGTTCTGAGAGGATACTGTCTTGTTAAACCCCTGTATGGTCTTGGACACTGTGCTGCAGTTCAATTTCAGGGTGTGGGAATCTTTTTATAGCCTTGGCCATCTTTATGTACAGCAATAATTCGCTTTTTCAGAGCCTCAGAGAATTTTTTGCCATGAGGTGCATGTTGAACTTCCAGTGACCAATATGAGAGTGTGTGAGCGATAACACCAAATTTATCACAACTGCTCCCCATTCACTCATGAGAACGAGGACCGGTTTTATACAAAGTGGGGCCCTGGGGAAAAGCTTAATGTAGGGCCCTAATTGTTCACATATTGCACCATCACATTCAAACATGTAGGTTACATTTACATGCGCTAGGTTCAAACTGGTAAATGAAAATATTTAAAGTCTTCGGTTCATGTTTCCCGGCCTCTTTACACAGGATTAGGAATAATGATGGGGACAAAATGATCACTAGTAGATCAATTTGTTCCTATACAGCATCATGCAGTTTGCATCTGGCGATGTCCTGCTGAGAACAATGATTTTTGGTTTACCATAAACAATTCAATCACCCGATGAATGAGCAGCATTTTGCTTGTTCTTTGGGCAATTGCTGACCTGTTTACATCTAAGAACTCCCGTCTATGTTATCTGAATTTATAAATATTGATGCTACATACACATAGCATGTGACACAATCACTGTATGTTACACACACACATATGTATACACACATAACACACATATGTCAGTACACACATGTATACACACTCATAGCACACACGCATGTATACACTGAGCACATACACACATATGTATCGTGATATGACCACTGGTAAACTGCAAGAGGGGAGATATGTGTCACTGAGATTATTAAATTCAGTGATGTGAACCCGCATGTAATGCTCCAGCGTACAAGGTGCTGAGAGAGTTAAATGGCTTTTAACAGGGGCAGGTTTTTGTGAAAAACTAAAGAGATGGGTGGGATGGCTGTTCACCATATCTCCACCTCAGAGTGTGGTCCAGGGGGTAAAATTCAGGCCTTTGGATTCACTCAGGGTTCTGTGTGTTTTAAGAAAGCAGTTGCTTCTTTCTGTGACTCTGACTGAACAGAGTGGAACCCCAAACCTTTGCAGGTGGAACCCGCAGTGTTTGCACTGTGTTCCCATTTTTTTGTTTTGTTTTATGCCTGTAAGGCTGTTTTGTTTTGTTTTGTTTTATTCGAGCTGGATTATGAAGTCAAGAAACCAGTTGAAACTTAAACGGAAACATATCTGTGACTACCTCAAACTACAGCTCAGTGAGTGGATCTACTATAATTGGTGGAGAATGGGGGCAAGAATCCCAGGGAGCGTCTGTGACTGCTACAGAGGAACTGCATGTCCTGGGTGAAGGCAGCAATAAGCCAGTAAGCATGGTCAGACAACATAGAGGACGTGATCAAATGTAGCACCCCTGAACCCCTCAGGGCACTACTAGGTACTGCATCCTGACAAAGATGCAGGGCATACCCCCAGGGACCTGGAAGCCCAGCTCTAGTACTAACATACACAAAACATCCCCAGTTTCCCATTCCCCATTAGGGATGACTGACTAGTCCGGGACCCAATGGATGGCCACCCAGAGGTGGAGCCAGTCCAGTCCACTAGAAGGCAGCCTCTGGGAACTGGAAGTTCCCAGAGGGCCCCAGCACAGCAGTGAGTGGTGGGCGAAAACCGAGGGGGTGTGACGGCATGTAGCAGCGGAAGAGAAGCAGGGACGCCAGGACTCTGCCATAACGTTCCTGGACACCGTGGAGGCAATATGTCGGGAAAGTGTGACTGCTCAGCTGAGGATGCTGCTCCCGGTACAGCTGCCTGAATCGAGATGCGGAGGGCGGGCGCAGCAGTGTGGGCCCAAGAAAGAGAGGCCATGCGTGCGGGAAGGGTAAGCAGAAACCCAGCTCTGGTTGATCGGGCCAATGCAGCCGTGGAGTCCGGTCTGCCCCGGCCACCGCCAACGCTCTGCCGCCTCCGCTCCCGGCTACAGCTGATCCCGAGACGCTGCTCACAACACCGGCAGCAGGCTCCTCAACCCCCACTGAGGAAGACCAGATCGCAGCCCCTGATCAGATTGTCCCGGTGATGATAGACTCGGAAATGGATGAAGGCAATTCGGGTTCCAGCACTCCGGAGGCTGCATGGGTACCTTGTTTTGGAGGAAACGGCTATCGGATGTCAATGTCATCGCGTGCAATACACGAGTTAGAGGTAATGGAGGTGGAAGAGGAGTCCCCTTCAGATGAAGAGAATCCAGCCGAGACCTTTGATGTGGTAGTGCCCATATGCCGTTGCTGTGGTTTACTAGGGCACTTTGCAGGAGTGTGCCCAGGGGGTGCCCGACTTTAAAGGGACCGGAACCTGCAAGTTCTAAAAGGTTTTATGTGGACTTTCACCTTTGTTGAATGTTCTCCAGAGTTCCAAATGGAGGAGGCTGTCGGGGATCAGCTGATCAGGGTCCCTGATGGAAGGTGACAGGAAAGTTATGCTATAAATAGACTGCGCCCTCCTTGTTGAACCTTTTTCCACCCTTTGTTATAGGGAAAAGACCATCAGAGCCTTGGACAGTGCAGTGCTGGTAGACGGCACCAGGAGGCCCCGGTGGGGGTCGGCGGAAAAGGGCAACGGCTACCAGGTTGCTCAGGACTGCTACCAGAGTTGTCTTTTTAACACCCGGGACCTTAACCTGGTCATGGACCCACAAATAGGAATGCAGCGGGTCAGGTTGTTTAGATGGCGGGTTGATGGGATCCGGGACGTTGGGACTGGACTGTCACAGGAAGAGGCTGGAACAGAGTAGGTTGAGTCTCGGCTACTAGCATAACCAGTAGCATTCCATGGTAAAAGATGGACTCTAAAAGTTAATGTAACGTTTAAGTGATGTGCCTCCCTAATGTGGGACGTCAACTGTAAATAAAATGTTATTCCTTTTTCCTTTCAGTTACAAAAATAAACCTCTAGATGTCCTGTAGCTTGAGGACGAGCTACGTTTAACCAAGGGGGGATGTGACGCCCCTGGACTATTAGGTCGTCACAGGGTACTGCACAACCTATCCTCCTATGCAGTATTGCACCTCCCTCTTGGTTCTGGGTCCCTATCTTAGTGGTGTTGCCTCCAACAGCAAATCAAATCCTAGATACACACTACACCACATCCACCAGGCACACCAGTGGACGGCTTGAGTGGAATAGAGTCACCCACCTGGGGGGTCAGGGAGGGGAGGTGACCAGTGTAGTCAGTCAGTGTGTGAGTAGTCAGACCAGAGAGTGAGAGGAGGTCGGGAACGGTGGCTCCTAAGAGAAGCTGTCTAGGTTGCAGACGGTGGTCTTTACCTAGAGGAGTCGGACCCCCGGTCGCAGGGGATTGGGGCAAGGTGCCTGGAGCTGTCGAGGAGGACAGCCAGCAGCCTAGCACTATCACCGGTCTGGGACCAAAGGCACGGTGGGATACACGGACTCTAGGTTAGGGAGAAGCTTCAGGTAACCCGACAATTCACCTCAGGAGAATGGAGCCTTTATGATCTGTACCCACCCGCTCCAGAATGGGGGCATTAGAGCAACGAGGGGGACTTTCCAATCCAAAACAGTCCAGAAAATCCCAAGTGTGAGCCCTGAGTGCAAGCTCCCACACTTAGCCACAGTGGGGAGCGGGGCCCAGCAAGTTTCAGACTACTGGGCCACCACGTTGAAATTAAACTTAGTTCCAGGAGGCAGGATACGGATCAACAGGCAACACTATAGGGGAAGGGACCCAGACGAGCTCCCCTCAGCAGCAGCGGCACCCAGAGAGTTTGTTTACCCGGTTCTCAGCGTCTGCTTATTGACTGAGTGAGTTTGAGCGTGACACCTGCATCCCACGGCATCACACACCGAGTCCCGTGGCATCCCCCTACCCGTGGAGGGCTACGACACCTTGCTGCCCCACTTCATCAACCCGGGTACTCCCAACGGCAGCGGCAGTACTCCCAAATTACCGTACACCATGGGTGGCGTCACGAACTATCTCAATTCCCCTGTAAATACCCCCTTTCATTTGAGTTGCCACACGACCCCCGGGTCCGGAGACCCTCGAGCCACAGCGAACTAGGATCCGAGCAGCTCGGCTGCTTCCCTGGGGGCGGCACAGCAGCATCAGCAGATGATGGAACATAGATCTCCTAGCTGAGGTAATCCGTGGCTGGGCGACCGCCCCACCCCCAAGTCCAGGTGATGATTCCAACGTCCAGAAGGCGGTAAGGTGAGCAGTGCAAAAGATGACCCCAGGGGATGATGTTGAAACCTTCCTGATGGTGTTTGAAATGTTGCTGAATGGGACATACTTCTGCCGCAGCAGTGGGCGGAGGTGCTGGTGCCTTTTTTAAGTGGAGAGCCACAAAAGGCCTACTATGATCTGGTTTTACAAGACGCTAAGGAGTATGACAAGTTAAAATCTGAAATTTTGGCGCTCCTGGGTGTGACTATGACTTTCAGGGCACAACGGGTCCACTAGTGGGCATATCGTGGCGACAAACCCCTTCGCTCTCAGATGTTTGATTTGCTGCATTTGGTACAAAAATGCTTGCAGCCAGTCCTTCACTTCAGCGCAGATGGTGGAGTGCGTCATAATGGATAGGTTTGATCAATCCCTTCCGAAGCCGATACAGACTTGGGTTGCCCAGGGAAATGCCTGCAATGCCGATGACCTGTTTCGACTGGTGGAGAGGTACCAGGTGGTAGAGAGTTCCCTGAGGAAGCCACAGGACTTACTATTTCCCTATTGTGGGGTTCAACAGGGGACTGATACCCAAAAGAAGGGTACATAAGCCACAGGAGGTGGGAGTCCAAGGTCCCAAGGGGCTAGTGGAGGTTTAACAATGATCCCAGCCAATAACATTATCTATTAGAGGTGTTAGGGCCCAGGTCACATAGCTGCCTGTTGTCCCCTGACCACTGAGCCGATGGACTGCAGCATTGATTATGCTGATATATTATACTTATGCAGCCTGCAGTGTGGACGGTCAACGCAATGAGCATTGAGGGGCTGCAGGGATGCCCTGTAGAAATAAATAGTGTAAGAGTTAATGGGACTGCTGGACTCAGGGAGTTTGGTGACCCTGGTGAGGGCCATACTCCCAAACCGGCTGATTCCTGGGAAGATGGTGGGTATCCGCTGTATCCACGGGGACACCAAGGACCTCCCTGTTGCCACTGTGACCATAAAAACTGTGAGTCAGAGTCTCATGAGGTCAGAGTTGTGAAAGACCTGTTACACCCAGTAATAATAGGACGTGACTTTACTTTGTTCTGGGAGTTGTGGAAAAAAGCAGCAGTACCCAGTGTCTCAGATAAAGGACAGTTAGCCCTGAATGATGAGACTTCATCACAGTCGGAGGTGGATGAGTTCCCCCTGTGTGTGTTGGTCGGTAACGAAGTCAAAGCAGTGTGCCCAGGACACTAACAATCCCGGAGTTGGCGGTTTCTGGAGGAAACTTTGGGACTGCTCAAAAGAGGGACCAGACACTAAAGGGGTGGTTTGAAAATGTGACAGATATAAATGGGGTTGCTCAAGAGCTAGGGGATGCCACAAGGTTCCACTACTTTGTAGTAAATGGGGAATTACTATATCAGGTTACCCAGCTGAGAGGTGAGGTAATTGAACAACTGTTAGTACCAGGGCCCTATAGGTGCAGGGTATTAGACATGGCCCATTCTCATGTCTTTTGTGGTCATCTGGGGCTGGATAAAAGTCAGGAGTGTATTCTTCGGAGGTTCTACTGGCCGGGGTGTCACCAAGATATTTTAAACTATTGTAGGTGCTGTCCTACGTGCCAGCTAACCGCACCAGTTTCTAACTCTCGAAGTCCACTGGTGCCATTACCGATTATAGAGGTCCTATTTAACTGTATTGCCATGGATCTAGTGGGTTCCCTGGTCAAATCTGCTAAAACGAATCAGTACAGCTTAGTGGTTCCGGATTATGCCTCTCAGTAACCTGAGGCAGCACCATTGAGAAATCCCTCCTCTAAGAATATAGCCCGGGAGTTGGTCCACATCTTCTCTCAACTGGACTGCCAAAGGAGATCCTAATGGACCAAGGGAGCCCCTTTATGTCCACAGTCATGAGGGAACTATGTAAAACGCTGCAGATACTGAAGACTTCAGTGTATCACCCATAAAGGTGCTTTACACGCTGCGACATCGCTAACGATATATCGTCGGGGTCACGTCGTTAGTGACGCACATCTGGCGCCGTTAGCGACATCGCAGCATGTGACAGCTAGGAGCGACGATCAACGATCGCAAAAACGTCAAAAATCGTTGATCGTTGACACGTCGCTTCTTTTCATAATATCATTGGTGGTGCATGCCGCTGGTTGTTCGTCGTTCCTGTGGCATCACACATCGCTATGTGTGACACCGCAGGAACGACGAACATCTCCTTACCTACGTCCACCGGCAATGAGGAAGGAAGGAGGTGGGCGGCATGTTCCGGCCGCTCATCTCTGCCCCTCCTCTGCTATTGGGCGGCCGCTTAGTGACGCCGCTGTGACGCCGAACGAACCGCCCCCTTAAAGGAGAGATTGTTCGGTGTCTCCAGCGACGTCGCTAAGCAGGTATGTCGCTGCCGTAGCGATATTGTTCGCTACGGCAGCGATCACCCACATGACGAAACAGCGACGTGGGCGGGTGCTATCGCGCACGACATCGCTAGCTATCGCTAGCGATGTCGCAGCGTGTAAAGCACCCTAAAGACAGACGGCCTTGTGAATGAGAGTCTTCTCTGGGCACAAAAGGCACAGGCGAGGCGAGAGTATATAATTGCTCTGCAAGGGTGAGACAGTTCAGCCCTGGCGATCGCGTGTCGGGGTTGATCCTGACCGTGGAAGTAAATTTCTGGCCAAGTGGCAAGGATCCTATGAAGTGGTCAAAAAACTGGGTGAGGTGAACTACAAGATATACCAACCGGGTACAAGAAAGCCCTACCATGTGTACCACATCAACCTGATTAAGCCATGGCGAGATAGTGAAGCGGTGGAAACTCCGTGTCTGGCAGCTAAGGTGGAAGCTGACATCGAGGATGTCACGGGACCAAAAACAGCAATGTAAGGAGTTGCTTCACTGGAATCGAGATCTCTTTTCAGACTTGACGGGGTGTACGCCAATTGGATCCCCGCAGCTTGCGGAGAAGTGATTTCAGAGGAGGTGAGGAAGATACTGAGCCTCAGCGTGATTGAGGAATCTAAAACTGGATGGCCAGTCCCATCGTCCTTGTGCTAAAGACGGAAGGAGAGTGGCGATTTGTAATGATTATCGCAAGTTAAATGAAGTATGGAAATTTGACTACTATCTGATCATATGTACATTGCAGATGTGTGTTTCATTGTCCTGTGGTATGACCATGAGCCATTTTGAAACAGATGTGCTAGTCATGGCTAGTTTCTATAGTGGCATACATTTAGCAGTAAGGATCTGCGCTGTTCTTTTCTTCCGAATAGTTGAATGATAATTTGTTCAGAACAGTGTCAGGAGCCTGGCTGCTGCTCAGTACCAGTACTCATGGGTGCAAGAAGAGACATAATTATTGCTAGTCTTAGAATCTCAGTGACAAGGACACACAGCAATATGGGCTTAACAAATGTGAAGAAAATGTTGTAGAACATTACATTTATTCTGCCCTTTACTGCTAAGGAAAGGACATAACCTCTTTTTAATTGTCTTGATCCTTGATGAAAAATTCTAATAATTCCCAGCTAATCCTTTACTTTGCTGTAGCCCTATGTATATCCGTAAGTATAATTCATGCACAATGAATACATTTATAGAATGATTGAATAATAATTATAGTAAAAGAAACTTTTTTTTCAATTTTATTTAAATAGTAAAATTAATGATCTTGTTGAATATTCGAAGACAAAGCTAGAGAAATTACAGTGCTACCTAATCCCTGCTGCCAGAGTTGCCAACTTCACTTTTTATTTTTCTGGACAGCTAATCAAAAAATCACGGTCAGGCAATATTTTTTACGGACACATTAGAAAACCATAATAAGTCATTATAATGATCAGTGATACATGACTACAGCCCACAATTGTGAAATGTATAAATGAGCTACATTCGCTGTAAACTGTAAAATGATAATTACGATCAAAATTATTTGTATAAGTTTCTTCAACGTCAAACAAATCCCTGACGCCTTTACATTTTTTTATGAACAGGGACAAAAAGTGCTCTATTTTTTATGGACTGCCTTGGAATTTGTTGATGGTTGGCAAACCAGCCTGATGCCAGAGTAGGCCTAAATACCCTTTTGCCCCACACAAGACATTGGCATTATGAATGGATTATAGTAGGTATATACTTTACAAATGTTGTATTGAGGCCCAGGAGATTCAAGGTACAGCTCTATAGAATGGATATTCTACATGGTTAAGTATATACAGTTAGGTCCAGAAATATTTGGACAGTGACACAAGTTTTGTTATTTTAGCTGTTTACAAAAACATGTTCAGAAATACAATTATATATATAATATGGGCTGAAAGTGCACACTCCCAGCTGCAATATGAGAGTTTTCACATCCAAATCGGAGAAAGGGTTTAGCAATCATAGCTCTGTAATGCATAGCCTCCTCTTTTTAAAGGGACCAAAAGTAATTGGACAAGGGACTCTAAGGGCTGCAATTAACTCTGAAGGCGTCTCCTTCGTTAACCTGTAATCAATGAAGTAGTTAAAAGGTCTGGAGTTGATTACAGGTGTGTGGTTTTGCATTTGGAAGCTGTTGCTGTGACCAGACAACATGCGGTCTAAGGAACTCTCAATTGAGGGGAAGCAGAACATCCTGAGGCTGAAAAAAAAGAAAAAATCCATCAGAGAGATAGCAGACATGCTTGGAGTAGCAAAATCAACAGTCGGGTACATTCTGAGAAAAAAGGAATTGACTGGTGAGCTTGGGAACTCAAAAAGGCCTGGGCGTCCACGGATGACAACAGTGGTGGATGATCGCCGCATACTTTCTTTGGTGAAGAAGAACCCGTTCACAACATCAACTGAAGTCCAGAACACTCTCAGTGAAGTAGGTGTATCTGTCTCTAAGTCAACAGTAAAGAGAAGACTCCATGAAAGTAAATACAAAGGGTTCACATCTAGATGCAAACCATTCATCAATTCCAAAAATAGACAGGCCAGAGTTAAATTTGCTGAAAAACACCTCATGAAGCCAGCTCAGTTCTGGAAAAGTATTCTATGGACAGATGAGACAAAGATCAACCTGTACCAGAATGATGGGAAGAAAAAAGTTTGGAGAAGAAAGCGAACGGCACATGATCCAAGGCACACCAGATCCTCTGTAAAACATGGTGAAGGCAACGTGATGGCATGGGCATGCATGGCTTTCAATGGCACTGGGTCACTTGTGTTTATTGATGACATAACAGCAGACAAGAGTAGCCGGATGAATTCTGAAGTGTACCGGGATATACTTTCAGCCCAGTTTCAGCCAAATGCCGCAAAGTTGATCGGACGGCGCTTCATAGTACAGATGGACAATGACCCCAAGCATACAGCCAAAGCTACCCAGGAGTTCATGAGTGCAAAAAAGTGTAACATTCTGCAATGGCCAAGTCAATCACCAGATCTTAACCCAATTGAGCATGCATTTCACTTGCTCAAATCCAGACTTAAGACGGAAAGACCCACAAACAAGCAAGACCTGAAGGCTGCGGCTGTAAAGGCCTGGCAAAGCATTAAGAAGGAGGAAACCCAGCGTTTGGTGATGTCCATGGGTTCCAGACTTAAGGCAGTGATTGCCTCCATAGGATTCGCAACAAAATATTGAAAATAAAAATATTTTGTTTGGGTTTGGTTTATTTGTCCAATTACTTTTGACCTCCTAAAATGTGGAGTGTTTGTAAAGAAATGTGTACAATTCCTACAATTTCTATCAGATATGTTTGTTCAAACCTTCAAATTAAACGTTACAATCTGCACTTGAATTCTGTTGTAGAGGTTTCATTTCAAATCCAATGTGGTGGCATGCAGAGCCCAACTCGCGAAAATTGTGTCACTGTCCAAATATTTCTGGACCTAACTGTAGCATTTCTCTATGTGGGAGGAATTGCAAACCATAGACTTCCAGGCACATAACATTAGAAAATATGGAAAAATTCACAGGGTATGAACACTATTTCAAGGAACTATATCTAGTGTAGTGTAAGTATATTAATATACTTACCTACCACTGCTCTCTCCAGTGTCCAGCGTCGTTCTTCACGTCTTATTAGTGATGTCACTGTGACGCCCTTGACCCCAGGGGTCACAGAATAACATCACATACACACACACACCCTCCTCTGGTCAGGAACACCCGTCAAACAAAGACCCTTGTTGCCTCCCTCCAGGGTCTGATGTCCACACCAGGTGGGGCGAAGCCAGGCGGTTGGCCCCACCCACCGAGGAGTTCACAGGCCTGGAGGCGGGAAAAGTAGTGGGAGAAAAGTTCAGGAGTTGAAGGAGAGAGGTGGTAGAGAGGGAAGGAGAGACTGTGTGTGTCTGGGTCGGAGCCCAGGCACCATCAGCAAGGTCGGCAGACGGTGGTGGCCGTCTGTAGAAGTTGGTGGAGGTCTGCGGAACCGTAGGACCGGAGTCGGGCGGTGGCCCGCTAGTACCGAACCGGGGAGCGGATTGAAGCCAAGCACCAAGGCAGGGTACTCAGACCCCGACTAGGCTCGGAAGCCGCCGTAACGGTCAAATTCTCTGATTGCGGTCTGGACCTCAGGGGTTCATTCCCAACCAAGTCCTGTCAGAAGGCAACAGCCCAACCCGTCCGGATAAGAGCCACCGCCAACGGCCAGAGATCCAAGGGCCAGCGCCTGCGGGCAAAACGGGCTCTCCCGACACGTACAAGCCGGGGAGCGGACCACCCGTGGGAATCCATAGGGGTCAAACACTTACACATAGGTGCAGGGAACGACAGACACCATCAACCCGTCCGGGGAGAGTGAAGATACCGCAGCCGACTGTGGGCCCCGTCCATCCAGCCGTTTGGTTTACCAGAGACTCTTTTCTTGACTACCTGAGTGAGTACACCAGCGCCATCCGGCACAGCGCTGCACCGTAATGCTGCCTCCCCACATCGGCACCTGCACCTATCCCCTTGTCACTACTCCCCGAACTGGGGCCCCGGGACCAACCACACCTACCCACGGAGGGGCCAACACCTCAGCTGCTCTCCGCCATTGTTCCCGGGAACCCCCGTCACCAGCAGCGGTGGTGCCCACCATCACCACAACCCCGGGGGTGGCGTCACAACCGACATCCCATCACAAACCAACTTCCCTCCCTTTTCACTCGTGGGTGAGGAGGCGCTGCTCGAGCCCCCGGGTCCGGCCCCATGCTCGAGCCACCGAGGAGCAGAAGCACCGGACCCGAGCGCCAGCGATTCCCAGGCGAGCGGCTTTCCCGACCCCTCCGCCCGCGATATCACCACTCCACAGACCCTTTTGAGTCACGCTGTGTTGTGTGAATCAGAAGTGGCTTTTACAATGTAAGTCTATGTGGCATCAAAATGAGACACAGAATGAGGCTCCATATACTTTCATTGTAAAAGAGACATCAGGCGCACAGAGCAAAGAGTGAGCCAGCTAGCCAGACTTGCTGTGACGTCACTGAGAAATGAAGCAGAATGGCACTGGGTTCCAGAGAGAGTAGTGGTAGGTGAGAATATTAATATTGTAATGGACAGTAGATGTAGACTCACTGCTCCATGGCATGGGTTTACTCTAGAGAGGTGTAACTAAGCAGCTACCTGGATTTCACCAGAGCTCTGATATGGAGGATAGGCTTGAGCCACAGGAAGTCGCCAGGTCCAACTCCATGGCAGTCCCCAGGCCTGCAGCAGTTGACCGGACAGTCAGGGTGCAGGAGATGTACAAGACTAAGCCAAGAAACATGGTCACATCAGGCAGGACAGGGATGGGACAAATGGCACAGGCACAGAAAACACTGGTGAGGACAGGAGGGGAGAGGTCAGGACAAACAAGAGACAAGGCAGGGCAAAAACAGGAGAGACAGAACGAAGTCTAAACAGATATATCAAACAGATAGAGCCCTGCAGCAAACAAAACAAGAACTTAAGATCAGGCACCTGCATGAAGAGAGGGGTGCCTGAAATACCAAGCACTGGCAGAGGATTGGCCTGGGAATAAACACTTTACGGGACACAGGAAATATAAATTACTGCAGAATCTGGCTGGGCCTCACTATATCCAGTTGGAGACTCACCAGCAACAGGCGGATGCAGAAAATCTGGGAGAGTTGCCTAAGAAAGCTAAGTAAGCTGGCCAGGCACAGGACAGTGCGCGCAGTGAGTAGTTTGGCACATACCAGCTTTGCGGGTCACAGGCGTCACAGCACCCCCCCACTCCAACTTTGGCTAGACAAATGGAGAGAACCCCGAAAGATTGTCGGGAGCGCCGAGCACTGAAGACCTAGAGCCAGTAAAGTAAACAAGAAATGCCGAACTGGAAACTGCAGGCAAGAAGCAAAAGAATTTCTAGAGTAAATGGTAGTCTGCAAAACTGAACACAGCCAAACAGATGTCTTGGAAACCCCAAACGGACTCAGACAGAAGGTAAGCAAGACTAGGGACGAGAAGCAGACAAAACTCCGGAGACAGCAGACGCTGCACACCAGAAGGTAGAGGCAGATGAAGCTTCCGGACCACAGGAGACATCCTGCAGCCCGCAGCCACACTCAGGCACTGGCTCAGACAGAAAAAAAATCCCAAATCCTACGAGAGTGTCAGCGGGGTCCATGGGCTGACCTTACTATATAAGAAGGAAAAAGAGGGCCCCACGTGATATAAGTGATCCAACCTGCATGTGCCAAAAGTAACAATATACAAAAGAGAGAGAAGCATGAAAAACACAGGGGATCAACTTTAAGAATCTATATCAATAGTTTGTTTGCACATAAGACAGCACACAAAAATATAAAAACAATCGAAAAAGCCCAAAGGCTGTAAAAGACATACAGACCAGGGGTTTGCGATATAAATCCTGTCCACCCTGTCTGTCTTAAACAGATAGCGACATACTCATAAAGAGAGTGAAGAAATGGTGAGGTGTGTACTGGAATTTAAAATAGAAAGACATCTCAATGAAGTAAATAAATAATACAATCAATAAGGTATAGATAAATTCAAGTAAACATATATACCCAAAATAGCAATCCCTGTGCTCAGCTGTGTGAAGAGCTAATAAGCCGTGGTAAAAAATATCTGTTCGTACCAAGGCAAAAATATAAGCATTAAACCAGCACAGCACAAATAACTACAGAGAGTCAATTGTAAGGTGTTACAAGTGACCTGCATTAAAGATAAGAGGTCAGGCAGGGAATGCACCCCCAACACGTGCAGCCACTACATGTGTGGCTTCTTCAGGGGCTAGGTGCAGTGTGAAGTGGTCCATGATGTGTTTTATATACATACAATTTAATATATAAATCTAAGTGTATGTATGTATGTGTGTGTATGTATGTGTGTATGTGTATGTATGTATGTGTGTATGTCCGCTAAAGGAATCCGTACCGTCGCATTTACAATCACAAAATTTTGCACAGACACCTCACTTGACTCAGGGAATGTCATAGACAATGTTTTGATGGGAGCATTTAACCCCGCGCTTTATAGTTATTTGCCAAAAAACTTGGCTCCATTAAAATCAATGAAGCTCGGAGCTACAGGTCACTAAGAGGAGCTGTGATTGATTGCTATAGGCAACAAAGGACATTTTTAGTATAAGAAGCTTAAGTGTGAGGTAATATGATTTCTGTGGAGAGACGGATAGAGAGAGACAGACAGACACAGTCAGACTGAGGCAGACTGAGAGACAGACTGAGAGACAGACAGACTGAGGCGGACAGAGACAGACAGTCAGACAGAGACAGACAGTCAGACTGAGACAGACTGATACAGACAGACTGAGACACACAGACAGGGAAAGAGACAGACAGAATCAGACAGGGAAAGAGACAGAAACAGACAGACAGGGTAAGAGGAAGACAGAGACGGACAGAAAGACAGACACACAGGGAAAGAGGCAGAGATAGACAGACATGGAAAAAGACAAACAGAAAGGGAAAGAGACATACAGAGACAGAGAGACAGATAGAGACAGACAGACAGAAATAAAGAGAGGCAGACAGAAATAGAGAGAGACAGAGAGAGAGGGAGACAGGCAGAGAATGGGACAGAGGGAGAGTGGGAGAAATAGACACTTAGTCACTATCCTGGGCAACACCGGGTACTACAGCTAGGAATCATATATAATTACTTGCCTGGAGAGTAGTCACCATGTTTGTTCTTAAATGATAGGGTGATATAAATAAAGCTGATGTAAACAAAGGTTAGTGCATAAGCATGTGCCAGACATGCAAAAGGACTGAACACCCTCTCAAGTTCTAGGTAAAAATTAGTTATTAAGCTCACGTCGCCTTTTTTGCATCTTTCATGTGTTTTTCCATGCTTATTTTAATCAATAAAAGCAAGGAAAAAGCATCCCAACAAAGTCTATGAGAATCCTGACTTGCTGTGCACATGTTGCTTCTTTTTTCCTTGCAGATTTTGGTGCTGAAAAAAGAAACAGCATGTCAATTGTTTCTGCATTTATTTTCTGCGTTTTTATAATCCTCTGCAATGCTTTATCACTACAGTGGATTATAGTGCAGAGGTGATCCGTAGCTCAGTAGAGGGTACTTTACACGCTGCGATATCGGTAACGATATATCGTCGGGGTCACGTCGGTAGTGACACACATCCGGCGCCGTTACCGACATCGTAGCGTGTAACACCAATGAGCGACAATCAACGAGCACAAAAACGTGAAAAATCGTTGCTCGTTGACACGTCGCTCATTTCCTTAATGTCGTTACTGCTGCAGGTATGATGTTGTTCCTCGTTCCTGCGGCAGCACACATCGCTGTGTGTGACACCGCAGGAGTGACGAACATCTCCTTACCTGCCTCCACCGTCAATGCGGAAGAAAGGAGGTGGGCGGGATGTTACGGCCGCTTATCTCCGCCCCTCTGCTTCTATTGAACGCCTGCCGTGTGACGACGCTGTGACGCTGCACGAACCACCCCGTTAGAAAGGAGGCGGTTCACCGGCCAGAGCGACGTCGCAGGGCAGGTAAGTCCGTGTGACGGGGACTAACGAGGTTGTGCGCCACGGACAGCGATTTGCCCGTGTCGCACAACCGACGGGGGCGGGTACGCTCGCTTGCGATCTTGCTAGCGAGATCGCAGCGTGTAAAGTATCCTTAACACAGGGTCGTCATGGTGATGACCCAGGGTAACTATGGCAGCAATCGGGTCCCTGTGATCGATCACCAGTGAAGGTAAGCGATTCCGCTCCCCGCCTTCTGAATGCTGCGATTGCACTGATCGTAAGATTCAGGGAGTTAAATTGCCGGGAGTAGCGCGGGGACCTATCCTGGCAGTGAGAGCCGGCGATGATCACAGGAGTACAGTGCCTGCACCCCCGCGATTGCCATGACTAAAAAAAGCACAAAAAGAAGCAGAAAAAAGCATATGTAAAAATACACAAATACAATAAAAAATGTGTTTTTTCAGCTGTTTTTTTTCCTGCCAAACATAACTTTTGTGTGCAGAAAAGCACACAAAAACACACAAAAAGGCAACCTAGCCTTATACAAGCTGTACATTGACTACTTTACATTGTATCAAAGTGTCAGCTCTTCAGTGTTGTCCCTCGAAAAGATATAATAAAATATTTACAAATATGTGAGGGATGTACTTCCTTTTGTGATATACTGTATGTATGTATACGTTATATACTTTATGCTTAAAGGTCCATTAATAGCTTCATAACTGGTAGGATTGAGGCAACTTTTCCAAACTTGTCTAAATAAGATCCTGTTTGAGCCATGCATAGAGGCTAGTGCAGAGGACGGAGGATAGATTGGTCGCCATGGACGACAGCACTCGTCTTATTTCTTCTTGTTCAGTACGTGACCTCCTATGCGCTTAGGCAATGTGATTAAGTCAATATTATGCTATAAACCTGGCACTGAAGATTGTGAGACGTTTCTCGCCATGAATCTCTTTAAGCACACATGGTAAGTCCTTAATAAATGCATATTATGGCATTAAAATGTCTTTTACAAGCGATCAAGCCATTGATAGAAATGTAAATGAAATGCTTCAGAGCTGTGTTCCCTAAAGGACAGATATTCAATGATTTCTGAAGCAGGACTCAAGTGTTTAATGTCAGAGCAAATCTTCCAGCTGTTGTAATAGTACCAATTTTTTTTTTTTGCATGGCTGAAAGAGGCAAGTAATAAAAGCCGCAGTGACTTGTATTAAAAAAAAGCTATAAGAATAAAAAGTAAGTATTCTAATACATGTAGTACTATTGTGTTACCTTTGTAACAAAGTTGTTTGTCATTAATTTGCTACTTTTTGCATCAGGACAAAGTACTAAGTTCAGCCTTAGGGCTCAATTATACTTCGATTTTTTCACATACGAGAAAAACGGATTGTTCTGATCAGACTTTGACCACAGTACAATCCAAGTGTCATCTACTTTTCTCATACGGGGAGAAATAAAAAAAAATTATTCATCTTCTTCATTCTGGTAGTCTGTGAAAATTGGACTCCTTTGTCCCTCTAGATCAGTGTTTCCCAAACTCCAGTCCTCATGGCCCCCAACAAGTCATGTTTTCAGGATTTCCTTACTATTAAACAGGTGATGGAATCATTATCAAGGCATCACCTGTGCTATATTAAGAAAATGCTGAAAACATGACCTGTTGGGGTTCGTGAGGACTGGAGTTTGGGAACCACTGCTCTAGATGGTAATATTGCCCCTTAGAAAATATTAATGCTCTATACAAGTGCCCTACAAAACAGTGTCCACATGTGATGGATGTCTATGGTGAACCCAGAGAAGCCTATACTGGCCCTAAGGCTGGTGCCCGTACGCTGACCCTAATACCCGGAGGTACCCTTAATGGTAGGGAGGTCCAGGCCTCCAACCTAGACCCTATTTCCTGTCCTTGTTCCTAATGTTATGAACCACACTCCACAACCCTCCACCCGTGGTAATGGGCAAGAACAGATGACTACACCCCACAAACAAATATGGACAGACAGGGGTTACAACAAAACAACAACTACTCGTACATATGGCAGCCATACACAAAGGAGCCACTAAAGTGTACAAGGGAAAAACAACACAAAAGGGGGAATGAGACCAACTACTGGGAAACTGACATACATTAAACAACTACACCTGAAAATGCTACAGCAAACACCTATGCTGCAGCACAAAGCACAACAGAGAGAGAGAGTTCCACAGCTCCTTCCACTTCCTGGCCAAGTTTCCAAATGATAGGAAAAAAAATGGCACCATCTGGTGGAAGTAGATGGTATTTATAGAACTTGGGCATGGGCCAAACCGTAAACACCTGACTAGGAGTCTGGAGCTGCTGGAAGGAAACTTGGCATTAACCCTCTCCTCCCCAAAGGAAAAGGAATTAATTTAATCAGCAGAGTCCCACAAGACAAAGTGAAAGTCTGACCCAAAACATGTCACAAAACTTTGCAACAGAGGAAAGTCCGTGACACCACATTTTGCCCCTAGAAAGTAATAATTCCCCATGTGCATCTTTGACGGTCACAATACTCTGAGTGCGCATTAAACAATAATGCTTTCTAAGTGTCCACTTAAAGGGAATCTGTCACATGGATTTTGCAAAGGGCCCAAAGCTTCCTTATACACACTATGTTTCCCCCACAGCTCCCATGTACACAGTATGATGGGTCCACAATGCCCTCATCAGTATGATGGTCTCACAGTTCGCCTATAAGCAATATGATAGTCCCACAGCTCCCATGAAACACAGAACATTATCCCCCACAGTAGTCCACACACTGTATAATGGCCCCCACAGTGTATAATAGCTTCTACAGTGTAAAATGGACTCCATATTAGTCTCATTAGTCTCCACACTGTATGATGGCCCCCGAGGTATCCATCAAACTGTATAATGGCCCCAACATTAGCTTCCACACAGTATAATGGTTCCAACTGTAGCTCGTGATGTCAACTCTGGTCTTCTCAAGACCTTCTTCTTTCACACGTGTACATTCATCAACCAATCACCTCCAAGATTTCCTCTGAGTATCCCCCACCCTCTATAATTTTGTGCCCTAACATGTCTGATTAGCCACCGCATTTACAACTTCCATATGGAACTTGAAAACTCATCTCTTCAAAAAAGCGTACATCCTGCAATGACCCTACTGCCACCTCATCACCATTGGAGCTGCAGCCACCCTCCAACCTACTGTTTCCTTTCCCATGATCATGTTAGATCAGTTGATATGATATGGCCTAAAATGGTACTCCAGATCTCTTTTACATTTACTAACTTTGATTTACAATAAAATATGAAGCCAAGCCTATTCTGATTGTCCACGGCCTCTAAAATTGGCTGGCTGATGTGAGTGCCTGAAGTCTGACCTCCATGAACTGATATTGTCCTTTCCACAAGACAGAGCATAAATATTAAAGTCTCAGAAAATCCATTTAAAGGGGTTGTTCCATATGGAACATTTATTGGATATTATTAGTTTATGTTATATAGATACAATCTTACAGCTGGGACTTGTATTACTCTCAAAAATGGTGCAATGTTCGGGTCAGACACCTCTGTCTTCTATCAATATGAGCTGGAGCCCAGTTTTTGAAAAGGGAGAACAAGCCTTTAATTGACTAAAATTTATGTATTTTACTAATTTTAAAAGTTTTTCTAAAATTTGGTTTGAAGTCTTAATAAATACATTTTTGTTACATTGTTTGAAAAGCAATAGTTGGGACAGAACTATACAGCATTGCTTGATCAGATGTTACAGCTCAATAACGGAGGCAGACTATAAAGGCTAGAACATGCCAAGTTATGATGTGCGAATGGGTTAATTACACTTCTGTTATAGACAGAACAAAGTGCTAAAACATGATTACTGTAGTATCTCTCTGCTGATTACATACAGAGGTGAACCTCAACATGTCCATTTATGAACTAGCACGACCCTATTTCAGGCAGCCAACAGGTAATGTTCCAATCTCAGCTAAACAAAAATCTGCCCACAATCCACATGACGTTAATACATCGCTCTCTGAAAAACACCGACTGTGATTGCATTTTCTCCGTTGAGTAGATGCTGGAAATAAGCAGCCAATATTTCAGTATGAATTATATGAAGTAAATAAAATGAAGGCTCTGACTCAGAAAAGTAGTTTTGCGGAAATTAACGACATAAGCCATGCAGCTAATGTATTTCCTTGTGAGAAAGCTTTTTTTGATTTGCGTAAATTAGGAGAAAACAATCCACAATTATTTAGCTTTTACCAGCAGTGCTAGTATGTCTATATCTTAGTGGTGCCGCATTCTTTCCAGCAGGCACACTCTGATGTCAATGGCTCTAGAAAAACCACAACTTTGATTTACAATTGATATCTAACAGTGTGGGATCTAAGAATTTTGTCAGTTGCCTGAAGTTAAGTAGGAGTTTTACTGAAAAGCCTCCAGCTAATCACACTGTCTACGGAGAAGAGAAGGTTGAACTTAGCCTAAATGGGGGACACTTGTTAACACCGTGAGCAAAGGAATTGATTTTTCCTTCATTCTTATTTCTAAAGTCTCACATATACATGACAATAGTTTGTCACAACCCCCGGCAGAAAATAAAAATGTAACAAAAAGATTTCCTAGAAACCTTTTGGCTATAAAGGGAGCTTTACACGCAATGATATATCTAACGATATGTCGTCGGGGTCACGGAATTCGTAACGCACATCCGGCGTCGTTAGCGACGTCGTTGCGTGTAATAGCTCTGAGTGAGTGTTAACAAACAAAAATACTCACCTTATCGTTGATTGTTGACACGTCGTTCATTTTCAAAATCTCGTTGGTCGTTGTGGACGAAGGTTGTTCGTCGTTCCTGAGGCAGCACACATCGCTACGTGTGACACCCCGGGAATGACGAACAACAGCTTACCTGCGTCCTCCGGCATTGAGGTGGGCGTGTTGATAATGCGGCTGCTCTCCGCCCCTCCGCTTCTATTGGACGCCTGCCGTGTGACGTTGCTGTGATGCCGCACGAACCTCCCCCTTAGAGTGTGATGGGTACTAGCGATTTTATACGCCACGGGCAGCGATTTGCCCGTGACACACAAACGACGGGGGCGGGTGCTTTCACAAGCGACATCGCTAGCGATGTCGCTCCGCATAAAGCCCCCTTTAGTGTACATGCACACGCTGAGTATTTGGATGCAGAAATTTGTGCATCTCTCGGCTGGAAAAATGCCGCTGAAAAATGCACATTTTGCCTCGTTTTTTATGTGTTTTTCACTTCCATTTATCTAGCATTTTTGGTCGCCAATGAATGCTATAAATATAGATAATAGATCTAGATACAATTGAATGCAGAAGCTTACATACACTATCTAAAAAGACACATCTGCAGGTCTTTCTCACTATCTGACTTTATATGGACTGTGGAAAAGAAGCGCAATAGGGTCTTACCCAACAAAATCGTAAGGTAATAAAAGCAAAGAACTCACCTATAGGAAGTGTGCCAGTCACAACCCCTATACTCGTATGTAGCCACCGGTGAAAAAGCTGCAGCCCCGAGTGTAGTGAATGAAGGATGAAAAGAGGAATCGGGTTTTAGTGCCACGCTATTCACCACTCCACAATTTATGATTGATTAATGTCTTTTTATCTTCATGCACAGGTCTACGTGTTTCAGGAGTACTCAGCTCCCTTCATCAGGACATCAAGCAAAAAAAATCAAATCTCTTTTTTGAGATTTGATATTTTTTTGCCTGTCATACTGATTAAGGGAGCGGAGTACTCCTGAAACGCGTAAACCTGTGCATGAAAATAAAAAGACATTGATCAATCATAAATTCTGGAGTGGTGTATAGCGCGGCACTACAACCCGATTCCTCTTCTCATCCTTCATTCACTTTCTGACATGAAATCAGAATAAATCTTTCCCGTTTTAGGTCAATTAGGAACCACAATTATGCCAGAATAATGAGAGAGAGAATGTTTTAGGCATTTTTATTACTCTCTGCAAAGTCAAAAGTTTACATACACTAAGAGTACTATGCCTTTAAAACAATATGGGACAGCCCATATGATGATGTCATGTCTTTGGAAGCTTCTGGTTTATTGGCAACATCTGAGTTAAATAAAGACACACCTTTGTATATACTTTAATGCACACCTGAAAAACACAGCATCTTTGGGTAGCATCATGAGAAAGTGAAAAGAAATCAGCCAAGATCTCAGGAAGACAATTGTGGACTTGCACAACTCTGGTTCATCCTTGGGTGCAATTTCCAGATACCTGAAGGTGCATCATTCATCTGTACAAACAATTACACGCAAGTACAAATAAGAGGGGAATGTCCTGACATCATACCACTCAGGCAGGAGACTGGTTCTGTGTACCAGAGATGAATGTGCTTTGGTCAGACATGTGCATATCAAACCAAGATCAAAATCAAAACACCTAGTGAAGATGCTGGCGGAAGCTGGTAAGAATGTGCCATTATCTACAGTGAAACTGATACGGTATCAACATGAGCTGAAAGGCCACTCTGCCAGGAAGAAGCCATTACTTCAAAAGAAACCTGTCACTTGTTTAGGGGCAGGCTCAGGCTAGCACTTACTTTACCATCTTGGACCATGCACTTTAAACATAGTTTTTTCTTTGGGCACAGTAAGGCTTAATTCCTTTTTTTGGGCAGCAGCAGACTTGCTCAGCTGGCAGCAGTTAAATAAGTTTGGGATTTAAGCCCTCTGCTTCCTGGACTTGGTGCTGATTATTCTATTCAGTTAGGAGCTAGCCTGGGAGCGTGGTTGTTGCTGCTGACAGCAACAGCAGCAACATGGTTGTTGTTGCTTTTGCTGTCTGCTGTGGTTTGTTGCAAGTTGTTTTGTTTTTGTACTACATCCTTTCCCTTGTTTTCCCTTACCCGTATATCCTTGATTTTTTCCTAGGTGTAGATTTTAGGTGTGGATGGGTTTTTATTTTACCCCTGTCTGTAGTTCGTTGTTGTAGGTGTTTTGGGAATCTCTATCCTGGTCAGTCCGCTGGGTCGTGGGGACTTGTCTTCAGGGACAGGACAGGAATCAGGGCCAGGTCAGGGGCTCAGACCTCCCTACCTTCAAGGGTACCTCTGGGTGTGAGAGTGAGCTCAGCCCAGCATTAGGGTCTCCATAGGTTATCCTATCTTCCCTGGTCATCCGTTACACCTGATCCCTGACAAAACCTAAAAAAGCCAGATTAATGTTTGCAATTCACACAGGAACAAATTCCTTAATTTTTGGAGACATGCACTGTAGTCTTACAAAACTAAAATTGAACTGTTTGGCCATAATGACCATCGTTATGTTTGGAGGAAAAAGGGAGAAGCTTTGAGGTCTAAGATCACCATCCAAACTGTGAAACACGGGGTGGCAGCATCATGTTGTGGGATTGTCTTGCTGCAGGACTTACTGGTGTTCTTCACAAACTAGATGGCATCATGAAGAAAGAAGATTATGTGGCAATACTGAATCAACATCTCAAGACATCAGCCAGGAACTTATAGCTTGGGGGGAAATGGGTCTTCCAAATGGACAATGACATGACGCATACTGCCAAACTGGTTACAAAGTGGTTAAGGAAAATAAAGTCAATGTTTTGGTGTGACCATCACAAAGCCCTAATCTCAATCCTATTGAAAATTTATAGGAAAAGCTAAAAAGGCTGATGCGAGCAAGGCGACGTACAAACATGGCTCAGTTACACCAATTCTGTCAGAAGGAATGGGCCCAAATTCCTACTAACTATTGTGAGAAGCTTCTGGAAGGATATCCAAAATGTTTCACCCAAGTCATACAGTTTAAGGGCAATGCTACCAAATGCTAATGAAATGTATGTAAACTTTTGACTGCGCAGAAGTAATTTCTCTTCTGGTCTGATCTGTCAATGTGGTTTCACTGTTGCTGTTATGGTGATTGATAACCGACTCCTAACAGTTATGTCAATCAGCATGACGTTGGCAATGAAGCTCTGTGAATATAGCGGATCGAAAGAGAAGGAGCTGATCTGTTGACGTGGGGTCAAAAGAAGCAGGAATGTCAGAGCCAGGAGAGATCTTTGCAGGGCAGAAAAGGCAAGTAGCTAGAAACCACATGTCTGTAAGTTCCTAGCCCGATAGGATCAACTTACCATTCATATATTTGGTCTTTTGAGTGTCTTTTAACCTCTACATGTTTCCAAACACTCCAAGAGGTAAAAAGAAGTGAGCAGACCATTCTTTTTGAATTGTCTGATCAAAAAAAATACTCTATACTTTACAATACAAGTCAATGAGAGGGTTCGAAAGGTGCCTTGACATCTTTTTTGGAATGTTGTCAAATTTTTTCCTTAAAAATTTTTTAACAGTTTGACAGACATATTGTCGAATATTGTTAAAAAATATTTCTGGAAAACACCAGTAAAAAAAAAAGTTTTAAACACACTAGGAAAATGATGAAAAGACAACTGTTGGCGGTCACTAATCAAAAAAGTGCTTAAGAAATAACTAAAAGTGGTCTTCTTATTGGAAAACTTGGCTGGTTTTCTGCCTGAAAAAAACCTTGTGTGCACACACCGTTAGATTGTAGGTTGAAGTTAATATATTTTTGCTTTCTTTAAACCTTAAAACTATGTGTTTTAATAATTTAATAACATTAATTGGGGAGAAATAAAATGGGGGAATGAAAGGAGGTGGATATGAGAATATGTTTATTAGGAAAGAAAAGAAAGAAATTAACTATAAGGAAAGGTGGGAGAACTACTAACATTATTAAAATTTCTAAATAGTAAACTTTGATATGAATACACAAGGATATATAGGAATCTTAATGTAAAACAAACACATAACTAAAGTCCTATATTATGATAATCAAATCATAGAATATACAAGTGGTAAAATGACAATGATACTGTCATGATTCTAATCTGTGGAACTCTGCTCTCCAGCAGAGCCGGTATTCTGTTTTGTATTTTGTGCCAGTGGACGGGTGGTTTCCCATCTTTGGTTCCTGCGCTGGTGTTGAGAGGGGCAGCTCTCCAGGTGCCTCGTTCTGGGTGATTGCTCAGCTTCAGTAGGGAGCAACCTCAGCCGGAATGCTTTCAGTCTTAGTTCCTGCCTGGAGTAAGTGCTCTGGCTCCTGTTTGTGCTTTAATCTTGCCCTCCTACCCCGGACCTGTTGTTACACCTCTCCTCCCATGTACCTGACTCTGATGTTGTTCCCCGGCTCCTGACCTCCGGCTTGTACCCTGACCTCAGCTCCACTTTTCCACAGTGTACCTTACATGACTTCCTGACTTCTGACCTCTGGCTTTTACCCTGACCTCAGCTCTGTTTCCCCCCAGTGTATCTTATGTGACTTCCTTGCTTCTGCTCTGACCTCGGCTTTGCTTCATCCCTGTGTTCCATACGTGACCTCCTGGCTCCTGACCTCCGGTTTGTTTGACTTCCCCATCACTAGTTGCATCTTGTGACACCTAGTGGTAGTTCATCACAGATACTTTAATAAGGAGAATTTTTTAAGAAGGGGATTTTAGAAGGTAATTGTTACAGGCATCCCATCTCTTGTGATATGTTGGGAAATAATTACCGTATTTTTCGGACTATAAGACACACTTTTTTCCCCCAAAATGTTGGCGGAAAGTGGGGGATGCGTCTTATGGTCTGAATGTAGGGTTGCGGGGAATGAGGGTGCTGCGGTGAAGCGGGTCATCGGGGGCACGAGCAGGCTGCAGCAGCGCCTGCCGTGACCACGTGTGCCTGCTCATTACATATGCACGCCCATCCTCCCGCCCATCTCTCAGCGCTGAAGTCGGCGCTGACAGGTGGGCGGGATGATGAGCGGGGGGTGCGCGCTTACTAAACAGCCGGCCACATGATCACCCCTAGCGACTACAGCCTGGAGTGATCATGTGTGGCTGTATTCACTACTCCCGGCGCATCATCATCAGCGCAGGGTGCAGTGATCAGTATACTGTACTCACCATTCCCCTGCAGCACCGCGATCTCCTCCTGTCTGCCAGCTCCGGCTGTTTGGAGACTAGCGGGGCTCACAGCGATGACGTCATCGCCGTGCGCACGTGTCCACACAGCCGCGCCGGCACAGACAGGAGGACATAGCGATGCTGCAGGGATCGTGGCCGGCTCCACACAGTGCTGCCGGCACAGACAGGAGGAGCGATTCTGTGTGGAGCGAGGAAAGGTGAGTATAAACGTTTTTTTTTGTGTGCCACAGGATGCAGGACATATAGCAGGATGGGGGTATATGAGCAGCATGATGGCATATAGCAGCATGATGGCATATAGTAGCATGATGGCATAGAGCAGCATGATGGCATAGAGCAGGATGATGGCGTATATAGCAGGATGATGGCGTATATAGCAGGATGATGGCATATATAGCAGGATGATGACGTATATAGCAGGATAATGGTGTATATAACAGGATGATGGCATATATAGCAGGATGGGGGTATATACCAGGATGGGAGCACATACCAGGATGGGGGTATATAGCAGGACAGGATGCGACCATATGCCAGGATGGGGCATATAGCAGGATGAGGGACATTATATATATATATATATATATATATATATATATATATATATATTATATATACATACACACACACACACACACACACAAGGCAAGAGGATCATTACCAGGATGGGGTACCTTAGTAGAGAATTTGGGGACATTACCCCCATAACAGTGTCAGCAGCAGATCCTCGCCCCGTAACAGTGTGTCATGACCACATTTTTTGCTTAAAATTTTATTTTCCCATTTTCATCCTCTAAAACCAGGGTGCGTCTTATAGTCCGGTGCGTATTATAGTCCGAAAAATACGGTATTTGTTATGGCATGATATTATTCATAGGTGTTTTACAGTGAGATTTTTTTCTACAATTCCAGATATAATGGGTAAGGAATAGAGTTGAGCGCGGTTCGTGGTTCGTGGTTCTCCAGTTCGCGGCTCGAGTGATTTTGGGGCATGTTCTAGATCGAACTAGAACTCGAGCTTTTTGCAAAAGCTCGGTAGTTCTAGAAACGTTCGAGAACGGTTCTAGCAGCCAAAAAACAGCTAAATCATAGCTTGGTTTCTGCTGTAATAGTGTAAGTCACTCTGTGAATCAAACTATTATCACATTTCAGTGTATAGTGTGCGTGAACAGCGCCTTCAGATCACTGCTGTTTCTATAATGGCGATCGCCATTTTTTTTTTTTTTTTTTCTTGTCTTCCTTCCCTAAGCGCGCGCGTCTTGTGGGGCGGGCCAGCATGTCAGCCAATCCCAGACACACACACAGCTAAGTGGACTTTGAGCCAGAGAAGCAACGGCATGTGTGATAGGATCTGCATGTCACATGTCCCTGCATTATAAAACCGGACATTTTCTTCACGGACGCCATTATCTGCCTTCTGCGTCTTTGGTGTCAGACATCACTGTCGCAGCTCCGTCTTCCTGAGTCCTATAGCCGATACAGCTGTATGCGCTGCATACACAGCGTTAGACAGCTTAGGGAGAGCACTTTATAGCAGTCCTTTTAAGGGCTCCAACCGGCAGGGTCAGAGAGCCATAGGTGACAGGTCCTGCAAACAGCAACAGCGTCTGTGTAGCCCAGGTCAGGGATTTCCTACCTGCATTTCACCATTAGGAGGGAATAGAAAGGCAGGCTTCCATTCCTCTACCCAGAGCACCACAATCCTGCCACTGTACCCTCTTGTCCTCTGCACACTCCAACTGATAACTAAGCCATTATACTAGCAAACACTCAGTGTACCTAGTGGCATCCTATACGTGGCTATTGGACTTTGCTATAGTCCCACTAGTGCAAAGACATTTGCAGAGCGCGTCTGCCTGCATTGCACACTACAACTCATTCTAACCAAGCCATTATACTAGCAAACACTCAGTGTACCTAGTGGCATCCTATACGTGGCTATTGGACTTTGCTATAGTCCCACTAGTGCAAAGACATTTGCAGAGCGCGTCTGCCTGCATTGCACACTACAACTCATTCTAACCAAGCCATTATACTAGCAAACACTCAGTGTACCTAGTGGCATCCTATACGTGGCTATTGGACTTTGCTATAGTCCCACTAGTGCAAAGACATTTGCAGAGCGCGTCTGCCTGCATTGCACACTCCAACTCATTAAAACCAAGCCATTATACTAGCAAACACTCAGTGTACCTAGTGGCATCCTATACGTGGCTATTGGACTTTGCTATAGTCCCACTAGTGCAAAGACATTTGCATAGCGCGTCTGCCGGCATTGCACACTCAAACTCATTTTAACTAAGCCATTATACTAGCAAACACTCAGTGTACCTAGTGGCATCCTATACGTGGCTATTGGACTTTGCTATAGTCCCACTAGTGCAAAGACATTAGCAGAGCACATCTGCCTGCATTGCACACTACAACTCATTCTAACCAAGCCATTATACTAGCAAACACTCAGTGTACCTAGTGGCATCCTATACGTGGCTATTGGACTTTGCTATAGTCCCACTAGTGCAAAGACATTTGCATAGCGCGTCTGCCTGCATTGCACACTCAAACTCATTTTAACTAAGCCATTATACTAGCAAACACTCAGTGTACCTAGTGGCATCCTATACGTGGCTATTGGACTTTGCTATAGTCCCACTAGTGCAAAGACATTAGCAGAGCACATCTGCCTGCATTGCACACTACAACTCATTCTAACCAAGCCATTATACTAGCAAACACTCAGTGTACCTAGTGGCATCCTATACGTGGCTATTGGACTTTGCTATAGTCCCACTAGTGCAAAGACATTTGCAGAGCGCGTCTGCCTGCATTGCACACTCCAACTCATTAAAACCAAGCCATTATACTAGCAAACACTCAGTGTACCTAGTGGCATCCTATACGTGGCTATTGGACTTTGCTATAGTCCCACTAGTGCAAAGACATTTGCAGAGCACATCTGCCTGCATTGCACACTCCAACTTTTTTAAACTAAGCAATTTTACTAGCAAACACTCAGTGTACCTAGTGGCATCCTAAACGTGGCTATTGGACTTTGCTATAGTCCCACTAGTGCAAAGACATTTGCAGAGCACGTCTGCCTGCATTGCACACTACAACTCATTGTTACTAAGCCATTATACTAGCAAACACTCAGTGTACCTAGTTGTATCCTAAACGTGGCTATTGTACTTTTGTCTATTCACAGTATTGGAACGATATTTGCAGCACGTCTGCCTGCATTGCACACTCTAACTTTTTTAAACTCAGCCATTTATAGTAGCAAACACTCAGTGTACCTAGTTGTATCCTAAACGTGGCTATTGTACTTTTGTCAATTCACAGTATTGGAACGTTATTTGCAGCACGTCTGCCTGCATTGCACACTCAAACTTTTTTAAACTCAGCCATTTATAGTAGCAAACACTCAGTGTACCTAGTTGTATCCTAAACGTGGCTATTGTACTTTTGTCTATTCTCAGTATTGGAACGATATTTGCAGCACGTCTGCCTGCATTGCACACTCTAACTTTTTTAAACTCAGCCATTATACTAGCAAACACTCACTGTACCTAGTTGTATCCTAAACGTGGCTATTGTACTTTTGTCAATTCACAGTATTGGAACGTTATTTGCAGCACGTCTGCCTGCATTGCACACTCAAACTTTTTTAAACTCAGCCATTATACTAGCAAACACTCACTGTACCTAGTTGTATCCTAAACGTGGCTATTGTACTTTTGTCAATTCACAGTATTGGAACGTTATTTGCAGCACGTCTGCCTGCATTGCACACTCTAACTTTTTTAAACTCAGCCATTATACTAGCAAACACTCACTGTACCTAGTTGTATCCTAAACGTGGCTATTGTACTTTTGTCTATTCACAGTATTGGAACGTTATTTGCAGCACGTCTGCCTGCATTGCACACTCAAACTTTTTTAAACTCAGCCATTATACTAGCAAACACTCACTGTACCTAGTTGTATCCTAAACGTGGCTATTGTACTTTTGTCAATTCACAGTATTGGAACGATATTTGCAGGACATCTGCCTGCATTGCACACTCAAACTTTTTTAAACTCAGCCATTATACTAGCAAACACTCACTGTACCTAGTTGTATCCTAAACGTGGCTATTGTACTTTTGTCTATTCACACTACTGCAAATCTATGTGCAGCACCTCTGCATGACAACCTCGTGCTCTGTTTTTAATAAGCTATAATGATAGCACAAAATACTGCCATTTTGTGGCATCATAGAACTGGCTGTTGTATTCCATTAGTGCCCCACTGGTGACAAGCTATTTCTAGCACCTCTACATCACACCCTCATGCACATTTAGCTACGCTAATGTTATAGCAAACTCATGGAATTCATTGCTGCATTTCATAATTCGGAGGGATAGAAAGTCAGGCTTCCTTTAGCTTTTCCTTCTGTTCATAGACAGCATCTCCAAGACAAATTTCCCCTCCACGTCTAAGTGTGGAGAGGCAGCTAGTGCGCATGCGTGTGCCGATGTACCCCAGCTGCAGCATAATTACAGTGTTTCGCCTAGTGAGTATGCTCAGCCTGACTGTGCCATTCCTGACGCTAAGTCTTCATTTCGGGATACAGCGCATGCTCCCACACTAAGTGTGAAAAGCCTCTTTGCACAGGTGCTTGCATTCTGTGCCGGGTCTAAGTCCTGTTTTGTGCCTAGACACCATGCTAAAGCTGATAGTCTTTTTTCAGAGACTGTATTTCATGCTACTGAGCATGCTCAGGCACTTCCTGCATCAGAGACTAGGTCCGGTAATGAACTCTTTGGCCCTGGCCCTGATGTGGGGGTCCCATATAGACCACAGGGCATCAGGTGTCCTCCCAAATGGCTTGCAGAGGCCCACACCTATGACTTGTCACCGCATTATTGATGGTCAGACGATGACTGGTGAGGTGTTTGGGTCATGGCAGCCATGAGGTCATCATTGAAGTTGCGTTTCCAAATAGGACGCTAGTTATGCCACTCATGACGTGTCACTCTGCTTTTGTCTCCAGGAGGTGCATTGTGGTTCACCCTGGTTTGGGGCGGACCCAGGTTATAAAAGGGGCTGGAGCCAACAAGGAGGTGCGCAGTCTTCTATTATGCTCCGAAAGAGCACACCTCCATGTGTTGAACCCATTGCGGCTTTAGGCCAGAGGTAGGCAGGGATAGGGTGGTGGATGCAGGCCACCACCACAGTTGGTAACGCAGAACGGTTAAGACCAGCTCCTGTCCTAACAGTCCTGCTTGTGCAGCCCAGTGGCATTAACAGGCCTGCTGCTGCTGATGCGCCTGCTGTCCACAGGTGTGGCCCCTACGCACACGGTCAGCGTACTCAATGGCCCCTGTGTTGTTAACAGGGAGTTCCTGGGCTGGGTGGGCATGTGGACCCTGTGACGCTAACAGGGCTCACAGTCTCCAGATCCGAATGGCGTCTAACTCGGTTCAGGCTACTATTAGTTTCATAGCCACACAGCTCTGTATCCTCCACCAAACCTTCAAGTTGCCAACCTCTCCTTTTCCAACTGGGAGCACGGTGGACACTGACTGCTGAAGGTGATATATACCTTTCTCTTTCTTTTCTTATTAATTTTTGTTATATAGCGGTCACAGATTATATACCACTTTATCCAAATCTGCCAGTCCCACTGTAACAGATGTTGTTTCTTCAGCAAATGTTACAGTTGTTTAACCACCAAATCCACGGACCAAAATTTTTTTCCCCTTTCCAACACACCTGTTCCCCTTTCCAACAGCATCTGTCCTTTTTCAACTCATTTTGGGATATGACCAAAAGTGCAACTGTGCAGGGACACCGTACTCAACGCCATCTCAGCACAGCAGCCATCCCTCGGTCCCTCCGATGTGGACAAGTAAAAGACCATTTCCTCCTATCCATGACAAAGTGTTGAGATTCACTCTGTGCAGCACTGGTGTTTAGTGGAAAAGTAGATCTAAGATTGCGTACCACATTCTGCAGATACTCCTGTATACGTGCGTCTATTTCTATGGCAGGAATTAGTTCGCCAAATTTTGTCTTGTACCGGGGATCTAACAGTGTGGCAACCCAGTATTCAGGATTACTTCAAATTCATACAATCCGAGGGTCATGTAGGTAGTGCAGCAAGAAGGCGCTCATGTGTCTTGTGCATCCAGGAGGACCAAGTCCTTGGTGTGTTGGTGGCAGAGAGGTGAGAATCGTGCATCCTTCCTCTGCCCTCTACCCACAACCTCGCACAACCGAAATGTGAGCAAGCTCTCACTCATCTGCTGAGTCTTCCATGCCCATCGCCAGTTCGTCCTCCATTTCTTCATGGGCTCCTGCACTTTCATCAACACTTTTTGCTGATACTATGCGCCCTTGTTAATCCCTCTCCCTCACCATGACTGCCGCATAGGTGCCGCTGACCATCTGGACCTCGTAGATCTTGTTATCCCTTCCGCATATGACTCCTCCTGTACTTCCTCCCCTTCCTCTTGTCCCAACACCTGACTCCGAATAATAATTACAGTGTGCTCCATCATGTAGATGACCAGAATTGTCACGCTGAGAATGACATTGCCAGTGCTAAACATCTTCGTCGACATTTCAAAACTGTGTAGCAGGGTGCATAGGTCCTTGATCTGACACCACTCCAGCAGCGTGATCTGCACCACCTCTGGATCAACTTATCCCAGGCTATATGTCTTACCGTATTTCAGCAGGGCTCTGCGGTGCTGCCACACACGCTGCAACATGTGCAGATTCCAATTCCTGCGTGTCGGAACATCGCATTTCCGGCGTTTAACTGCCAGACCCTAAGACTTCCGGAGTGATGAAAGTTGTTGAGCTGCTGTGTGCGCACGATGGAAGTGAGCACATAGCGAGCGTGCCCGCTGCACAAGGCCATGTAGGCCGTGATGGTGTTTTAAAAATTGCTGGAGAATTCGGATCAACACGTGAGCCATAAAAGGCACGTGTGTCACATTGCCCTGAGGATGGCCCGCAGCCAGGTTTGCATCATTGCCGCACACGGCTGTTAAGTCACCAACGGAGTCCGCTCCGTCAATTTGTACTCCGGTCGCCAGGTGACAACGTGTTCCTTTCATGAATAGTGCTGATGATGGGAGAGTAGTCGATGCCAGCGGCGCAGGTGGACGCAGGTTATGCTCACCCACTGGGCTGCATTACCTTGACAGATGCAGAATCTCTGGCTGAATGTAGCTGGTGGGTATCTCACAGATGAAATACCATCATTCAGCTACAACCAATGGGAAGACACCACACCCTTTTTTATGCCCATCCTGTCTGCAGACCACTGCCAGACATAGCTATGAACCTCTGGTTAATTTTACCCCCAGTTCAGTTTTATGATTTTGTGTGCTTGTTACCTGACTACTTTTCCTGCTTGCTGTTTATGTACCTTGTTGGCCGATACGCATTTCACCTCTGCTTGTTTTCTGATTAAGTCCTGGCCGTCCCATTCTGTTCCTGTTCCTCAATTAATGTTTTGACCCTGCCTGACTACTATTCTCTGTAATAGCGGTGTGACTCACATTTCCCATACATTTCAAAGTAAAACTTTGACCGCCTGATGGCATTGAGCTCTGCTGCCAGCATAGTAAGGAGGTGTGTGGTAGTCCTTGTGCGCAGTTGCAAGGAAGGGTGGCCTGACCACACAGGGTTTGCGCAAAGGTAGAGGACCCACACGAGGTTGAAGAGGCAGAAGCAGTGTATTAACTTCTACATACAGAACAAGGATTGAAACAACTCGTGGGGACGGCAAGACTTGTACAGCAGACCCTTCTCCATCTCTCACCATAGTTTGCCAGTGCCCAGTCAGTGACATGTAATGACCCTGTCTATGCTTACTGGTCCAAGTATCTGTGTTGAAATGCACCCTGTCGCACACAGATTTTCTCAAGGAAGTGGTGATGTTGTGTGCGACATGCCGGTGTAGCGCGGGCATGCTTTTCTTGGAGAAGCAGTGGTGATTGGGCATCTGGTACTGGGGCACAGCGACAGACATAAGGTCTGTAAAATCCTGTGTGTCCACTACGCGTAAAGGCAGCATTTCGGTAGCCAACAGCTTACAGAGGGATAGAGTCAACCACTTAGCTTTGTCATGGGTCGCAGTAAGTGGCCTTTTATTTGACCACATCTGAGGGACAGAGATCTGGCTGCTGTCTGTAGACGGTGTTGAGTAGGGTGTCCCTGGAAAAATGCAGGTTTGTGAGAAAAGTGCAGGCGGAGACATGATGTTGGCTTCATCTTGCCTTCAGATCTGTTCATCTTGTATCATTTTTAAAAAACACAGCAAGCAAGGGTTACTCCAAGCGGAGTCTCCCTTTTTTTCCAAAAATTGGGCCCCACACAGACACCTTATCAGTGGCAGCACTTGTGCCCTAGTTGCAAACAGGATGTTTTGATTTGCATCAAGCACATTCCAAATCCACAAGCATTTACTCTCCCCAGGATGACACAGGGGTAGTAAATTCCTTCTGGATCCATGACTTGTTCATTTTGATGAACGTCAGTCTGTCCACATTGTCACTGGACAGACGCGTGCGCTTATCTGTCAGCACACACCCAGCAGCACTGAAGACACGTTCAGAGACAACGCTGGCAGCTGGACACGACAAAATCTTCGAGGCGTAACTGGAGAGCTCTTGACATTTTTCTAGATTTGAAGCACAAAAGGAGCAAGGCTCCATTTGCAAAGTCATTGCATCGATGTTCATTTGGAGATACTCCTGTATCATCCTCTCCATCCGTTGACTATGTGTCAGACTTGTTGTCTCTGGTGGCCTTGCAAAGGAGGGTCTAAAAAAATTATGAAAAGATTCCATAAAATTGCTGTTACCAGCACCAGATACGGTCCTACTGGTACGGGTAGACTGTTGAAGATGACGAGGCCGTCCCATGTTTGTCAAGTTACAACTGGGAGAATCACTCCCTTCACCTGCACGGTTGTTTGGTGGAAAAGCAGAGCTAAGATCGAGTAACAGCTTCTGCTGATACTCCTGCATACGTGCGTCCCTTTCTATGGGTGGAATTATGTCACAAAATTTGGACTTGTCCCGGGGATCTAATAGTGTGGCAAGCCAGTAGTCATCATCACTTCTAATTTTGACAATACGAGGGTCATGTTGGAGGTAGTGCAACAAGAAGGCACTCATGTGTCTTGCGCAGCCATGCGCACCAAGTCCACGCTGTGTTTGTGGCATAGAGGTGCTAACCGTTCTTTCTTCCTCTGTCATCTCCCCCCAACCTCTTTCAACTGAAATTTGACCAAGGTCCCCCTCATCTGCTGAGTCTTCCATGTCCATGGACAGTTCGTCCTCCATATCTTCATGTCCTCCTGCACCTTCCTCAACATCTCACCTGCTACCATGCGCCCTTGTTGATCCCTGTCCCCCATGGTCCCATGCCTGCCGCGTTGGTGATGATGAACGTCTGGACCTTGGTGATGTTGTTGTGTCTTGCGCATATGAATCCTCCTGTAGTTCCTCCCCTTCCTGTTGTCCCACCCCCTGACTACGAATAGTGTTTAGCGTGTGCTCCAGCATGTAAATGACTGTAATCGTCATGCTGATAATGGCATTGTCAGCGCTAAACATATTCGTCGCCATGTCGAAACTGTGCAGAAGGGTGCATAGGTCCTTGATCTGAGATCACTCCATCAGGGTGATCTGCCCCACTTCTGCATCTCGTTGGCCCAGGCTATACATCATGACGTATTGCACCAGGGCTCGCCGGTGCTGCCACAGTCGCTGTAACATGTGGAGAGTTGAATTCCAGCGTGTCGCCACATCGCATTTCAGGCGATGAACCGGCAGGCCGAAAGACTTCTGGAGCGATGCAAGTCGCTCAGGTGCGGCGGTTGAACGGCGGAAGTGAGCACTGCAGACAGTTTCCGTGCCCTGGTCAGAAGGCCATCTAGGCCGGGATAGTGTGTTAAAAATTGCTGGACAACAAGGTTAAACACGTGAGCCATACAAGGCACGTGTGTCACCTTGCCCAGGCGAAGGGCCGCACCCAGGTTTGCAGCATTGTCGCACACGGCCTTACCAGGCTGCAGGTTGAGTGGAGACAACCATTTATCAAAATCAGTCTCCAGAGCTGCCCACAACTCAGTCGCTGTGTGACTCCTATTTCAAAGACATGTCAAGCTAAAGACCGCCTGATGCCGTTGCGCTCTGCTACCAGCATAGTAATGAGGGGTGCGTGATTCCTTCTGCGCAGTGAGAACGCTGGTGGCCTGACCAGGCAGGCTTGGGGCGGAGGTGGAGGACCCAGATGAGGTGGAGGATGCAGAAGCAGTGGCGGAACTTGGACAGACAGAGGATTGACACACAAGTCGTGGGGACGGCAAGACTTGTGCAGCAGACCCTTCACCATCTATCACCATAGTTACCCAGTGGCCAGTCAGCGACATGTAACGTCCCTGTCCATGCTTATTGGTCCAAGTATCGGTGGTGAAATGCACCCGTTCACACACAGAGTTTCTCAAGGAAGCGGTGATGTTGTGTGCGACATGCTGGTGTAGCGCGGGCACACCTTTCTTAGAGAAGTAGTGGCGACTAGGCATCTGGTACTGGGGCACAGCGACAGACATAAGGTCTCTAAAATCCTGTGTGTCCACTAGGCGGAAAGGCAGCATTTCTGTAGTCAACAGCTTACAGAGGGATAGAGTCAACCTCTTCGCTTTGTCATGGGTCGCAGGAAGTGGCCTTTTATTTGACCACATCTGAGGGACAGAGATCTGGCTGCTGTGTGTAGACGGTGTTGAGTCGGGTGTCCCTGGAAAAATGCAGCTTTGTGAGGAAAGTGCAGGCGGAGACATGATGTTGCCTTCATCCAAAGTTGGTGCTATCGATGTCTGAGAGAGCTGTACACACTCACTTGTTTCCCCTTCCAAACCAACTGACGACCTACCAAGCAAACTGCCTGTTGCGGTTACAGTGGTGGAAGTTGTGGGTGGAAAAACAGGTGTGACAGCTGTCCCCACAGTCCTAGAAGATGACGAGCGCGCGGATGCACTGGAAGGGGCAGGCGGTGGATGGTTCGCTCCGCTAGGCCGCATTGCAGCACGGTGAGCTTCCCATCGGGCCATATGATATTTATTCATGTGACGATTCATGGAAGAAGTTGTCAAACTGCTGAGGTTTTGACCTCTACTAAGAGAACCATGACAAATTTTACAGATCACATAATTTGGGCGATCTTTTTCTATGTCAAAAAAGGACCTGGCTAGGCAAGGCTTAGAGGCCATGTGACCTGTTGATCCACCCCGAATAATGCTCAGAGGCAGAGTGGTGGCTGAGGATGCAGTTGTAGACGTGCTACCAGTGCTCCGACTGTGTCCAGGAAGGCGCCAGGTTACTTCGACGTCGGTTGCATCCTCCTCCACCGCCTCTGTTGACCTCCTCGAGTGTCTGACTGTGGGTTGACAGTAGGTGTGATCTAGAACTTAATCATCAATTGTTGTGTTTGCACTCCCCTACCCCTCAGACCGAGTTTCTTCTTGCCCTGACCGAATATTTAAGTTGTCATCCCAATCGGGTATCTGCGTCTCATCTTCATCAGTATGTTCCTCATTGCCTATAACCACAGTTGTTGGAAAGGCAGCATTTTGGTAGCCAACAGTTTGCATATGATGAAAGTCAACCTCCAAGCCATTTCATGCCCTTCTAAAAGCATGTAAAACACAGCGAGGGGACTCCAACCACAGTCTCCCTCGTTGCCACTAACTGGGCCACACACACCCCACTTGACTGGCATCGGTTGAGCCCCCTTTTGAAAAAGAAAAAGATGCTTTGCATGAAGCACTCTCAAAAATACGCGTGCCTTTCCCGTCCCCTGGCTGACCCAGGGGAAGAAAAGTCCTCTGAGAGCCATGACTTGTTCATCTTGGTTCTTTTAGAGACACAGCGAGGGGACTCCAACCACAGTCTCCCTCGTTGCCACTAACTGGGCCACACACACCCCACTTGACTGGCATCGGTTGAGCCCCCTTTTGAAAAAGAAAAAGATGCTTTGCATGAAGCACTCTCAAAAATACGCGTGCCTTTCCCGTCCCCTGGCTGACCCAGGGGAAGAAAAGTCCTCTGAGAGCCATGACTTGTTCATCTTGGTTCTTTTAGAGACACAGCGAGGGGACTCCAACCACAGTCTCCCTCGTTGCCACTAACTGGGCCACACACACCCCACTTGACTGGCATCGGTTGAGCCCCCTTTTGAAAAAGAAAAAGATGCTTTGCATGAAGCACTCTCAAAAATACGCGTGCCTTTCCCGTCCCCTGGCTGACCCAGGGGAAGAAAAGTCCTCTGAGAGCCATGACTTGTTCATCTTGGTTCTTTTAGAGACACAGCGAGGGGACTCCAACCACAGTCTCCCTCGTTGCCACTAACTGGGCCACACACACCCCACTTGACTGGCATCGGTTGAGCACCCTTTTGAAAAAGAAAAAGATGCTTTGCATGAAGCACTCTCAAAAATACGCGTGCCTTTCCCGTCCCCTGGCTGACCCAGGGGAAGAAAAGTCCTCTGAGAGCCATGACTTGTTCATCTTGGTTCTTTTAGAGACACAGCGAGGGGACTCCAACCACAGTCTCCCTCGTTGCCACTAACTGGGCCACACACACCCCACTTGACTGGCATCGGTTGACCCCCCCTTTTGACAAAGAAAAAGATGCTTTGCATGAAGCACTCTCAAAAATACGCGTGCCTTTCCCGTCCCCTGGCTGACCCAGGGGAAGAAAAGTCCTCTGAGAGCCATGACTTGTTCATCTTGGTTCTTTTAGAGACACAGCGAGGGGACTCCAACCACAGTCTCCCTCGTTGCCACTAACTGGGCCACACACACCCCACTTGACTGGCATCGGTTGACCCCCCCTTTTGACAAAGAAAAAGATGCTTTGCATGAAGCACTCTCAAAAATACGCGTGCCTTTCCCGTCCCCTGGCTGACCCAGGGGAAGAAAAGTCCTCTGAGAGCCATGACTTGTTCATCTTGGTTCTTTTAGAGACACAGCGAGGGGACTCCAACCACAGTCTCCCTCGTTGCCACTAACTGGGCCACACACACCCCACTTGACTGGCATCGGTTGAGCCCCCTTTTGAAAAAGAAAAAGATGCTTTGCATGAAGCACTCTCAAAAATACGCGTGCCTTTCCCGTCCCCTGGCTGACCCAGGGGAAGAAAAGTCCTCTGAGAGCCATGACTTGTTCATCTTGGTTCTTTTAGAGACACAGCGAGGGGACTCCAACCACAGTCTCCCTCGTTGCCACTAACTGGGCCACACACACCCCACTTGACTGGCATCGGTTGAGCACCCTTTTGAAAAAGAAAAAGATGCTTTGCATGAAGCACTCTCAAAAATACGCGTGCCTTTCCCGTCCCCTGGCTGACCCAGGGGAAGAAAAGTCCTCTGAGAGCCATGACTTGTTCATCTTGGTTCTTTTAGAGACACAGCGAGGGGACTCCAACCACAGTCTCCCTCGTTGCCACTAACTGGGCCACACACACCCCACTTGACTGGCATCGGTTGACCCCCCCTTTTGACAAAGAAAAAGATGCTTTGCATGAAGCACTCTCAAAAATACGCGTGCCTTTCCCGTCCCCTGGCTGACCCAGGGGAAGAAAAGTCCTCTGAGAGCCATGACTTGTTCATCTTGGTTCTTTTAGAGACACAGCGAGGGGACTCCAACCACAGTCTCCCTCGTTGCCACTAACTGGGCCACACACACCCCACTTGACTGGCATCGGTTGAGCCCCCTTTTGAAAAAGAAAAAGATGCTTTGCATGAAGCACTCTCAAAAATACGCGTGCCTTTCGCCTCCCCTGGCTGACCCAGGGGAAGAAAAGTCCTCTGAGAGCCAGGTCCACATTGTCAGTGGACAGACACGTGTGCTTATCTGCCAGCAGACCCCCAGCAGCACTGAAGACAGGTTCCGAGAGAACGCTGGCTGCAGGACACGACAAGATCCTCAAGGCGTACGTGGCGAGCTCAGGCAATTTATCCAGATTGGAAGCCTAAAATGAGCAGGGCTCAAGTTGCACAATAATGGAATCGATGTTTCTTTGCATATACTCATATATCTGTGTGTCTCCCTCTTTTTCCTTGTCCAGCTGTTTTGTTTTCACATGAGTATATGTCCTTGTCACTTTCCCATGTGTTTGTGTTATGTTGTGAGTTGTTTGTCACCTTTTGGACACCTTTCAGGGTGTTTTCTAGGTGTTTTACTGTGTTTGTGATTGCCTGCCATTGTTTCCTATGGGCTCGAGTTCGGTTCGTCGAACGTTCGACGAGCCGAACTCGAGCCAGACCCCCCGTTCGGCGAACCGCCTCGAGCCGAACCGGGACCGGTTCGCTCATCTCTAGTAAGGAAGAACCTTTCTAATTTGCTGCAATAGAGTTCTTCACTATTAGGAAAATGTTAATCATTATCTGTTTAAAACCTGGATTAATATTTTCCATTTCTAAAGATAGTAACACAATTTGAGTACTGTATATATAATTACATTTTGTAATAAATACAATTAATTAAGGCGGTAACTTCTCTCCACAAATTTCTCAATTTAGGGCAATTCCAAAAGATGTGAAGAATTTCTTTCCTATATAAAGGAGGGTGTAACAAATAAGAATTGCATTTCCAAAGGAAATTTGTTTTAGTAGTGTGTCCCAATTCACTTGTACAGTGCTTTAAATACCTCATTCATGCACGTGAACGCTGCTTACAGCCATGGATTATTACTGAACAGGACCCGCTGCCGTCTCCCCTTAGCCTCCTGATGAACCTCTGAAGGGAGAGGAGAAACGCGTTGAGGCCTGGCAGGCCTGAATTCCTGCTTCTCAGGGAAGTAATTCATCTTTTCTCCCTGTTATACTATATTATATAGAATATGATTGGAGCAACCTTTTCTATTTTGCAGTAATTTGCAGGGGTGTCTGTATCCCATTTTTCTTTCAGCTCCTGGGGTATAATGGGGAGATTATCTGAGCCCCTTGTGATATGACTCTAGGTGACTGTAATATACTTTTGGGGTATACCACCCTGTAACATATGTGGTTGTAAATAACTCTTATGGATCACTACCTTGCATAAAGATAATTTATTAGGAATAGAAGTCTATACGTCTTGTACAGTGCTAGTATCATGAATAGGAATTCCTGGTTATAGATCAGTAAATTGATACCTTCTTGATCTAAGAAAAACAATATAGGGAGGAGTATTACCATTTGGGAACTCATATATATTGTACTGTGTAAGCACCACTATAGGGCTTTCCATCCCATCCTTATATCAGGGTCAGGTAGAGGGAGAGCCGACGTGGAACGGGGGCGCCCGGTAACTTATGGTGTCATACCCTCCGTTGTTAGGTAGGGATACACTACCCTTATAGGCAGGGCTGTATTTTGCCTTCATGCTGCCCTAGGCACTTTAAGTGGTCGCGCCCCTTAGTGACAACGTAAAACTGAGTTTTCGCACACGACATCTGTTTAAGGCAGATCTACTTTGTAAAACACTTGAAAAAGTATCAATGAGAAACGAAGGGCACTACCCCCCCCCAATGGGGATCACCACAGGCACATCAAAACATAGCATGAGTATAAAATATTCCCACCGTCTCCACTTATATACTGTGACTGTCACACTGCCCCTAATAAACTACACACTGCCCTCCCTTATAAATTATACCCACCACACCTTCCTCAATTATGAAATATGATCTGCACATTGTCCTCACATCATGCTGCCCCCTCCTCACAATCTCCCATGCATGCTGCCCCCTCCTCACAATGTCCCATGCATGCTGCCCCCTCCTCACAATGTCCCATGCATGCTGCCCCTCCTCACAATGTCCCATGCATACTGCCCCCTCCTCACAATGTCCCATGCATGCTGCCCCCTCCTGACAGTGTCCCATGCATACTGCCCCCTCCTCACAATGTCCCATGCATGCTGCCCCCTCCTGACAGTGTCCCATGCATGCTGCCCCCTCCTGACAGTGTCCCATGCATGCTGCCCCCTCCTCACAGTGTCCCATGCATGCTGCCCCCTCCTCAGTGTCCCATGCATGCTGCCCCCTCCTCACAGTGTCCCATGCATGCTGCCCCCTCCTGACAGTGTCCCATGCATGCTGCCCCCTACTGACAGTGTCCCATGCATGCTGCCCCCTCCTGACAGTGTCCCATGCATGCTGCCCCCTCCTGACAGTGTCCCATGCATGCTGCCCCCTCCTCACAATGTCCCATGCATGCTGCCCCCTCCTCACAATGTCCCATGCATGCTGCCCCCTCCTCACAATGTCCCATGCATGCTGCCCCCTCCTCACAGTGTCCCGTGCATGTTGCCCCTCTCCATGAGCTCCTAATGCTGCCTTCCTCTTTTCCATAATGACACCTCCATGCTGCCCCACTCATCATACTAAGACCACCACACTAGCGCTTATGCTGACACACACACACACACACACACACACACACACACACACACTACCCCACTCTTGATATTGACTCCCCTACATTGTTCCACTCCATACTGAGCCCACACATGCTGCCCCTTCTCCATAATGAGCTCCCAGTGCTGCCCCCCTCTTATTCTGAGTACTTACACTCCCCCCCATCGATATTGTCATTGCTCTATCCCTCAACCCTTGTCCTCTGTCTCTAGCATTGGCCCCTCTCTTCCATTCCCCCAGCAGCAGCCTCTCTCCCCCCACCTCCAGCAACAGCCTCTCCCTCAGCATCAGCCTCTCTCCCCCCAGCCTCCCCCAGCATCAGCCTCTCTCCCCCCAGCCTCCCCCAGCTTCAGCCTCTCTCCCCCCAGCCTCCCTCAGCATCAGCCTCCCTGCTCCCAGCTTACCCCAGCATCAGCCTCTCTCCTCCCATCCTCCCCCAGCATGAGCCTCCTCCAGCATCAGCCTCTCTCCTCCCAGCCTCCCCCAGCATGAGCCTCCTCCAGCATTAGCCTCTCTCCTCCCAGCCTCCCCCAGCATCAGCCTCCCTGCTCCCAGCTTCCCCCAGCATCAGCCTCCCTCCTCCCAGCCTCCCCCAGAATCAGCCTCTCTCCTCCCAGTCTCCCCCAGCATCTGCCTCTCTCCTCCCAGCCTCAGCCTCTCAGCCTCTCTCTCTCCCCCCCAGCCTCCCCCCAGCCTCAGCCTCTCTCTCTCCCCAGCCTCCCCCAGCATCAGCCTCTCTCCTCTCAGCCTCTCTCTCCCCCCAGCCTCCCCCCCCAGCTTCAGCCTCTCTCTCCCCCAAGCCTCAGCCTCTCTCCCCCCAGCCTCTCTCTCCCCCCAGCCTTAGCCTCTCTCTCCCCCCAGCCTCCCCCCCAGCCTCAGCCTCTCTCCCCCCAGCCTCAGCGTCTCTCCCCCCCAGCCTCCCTCTCCCCCAGCCTCAGCCTCTCTCCCCCCAGCCTCAGCCTCTCTCTCCCTCAAGCCTCCCTCTCCCCCAGCCTCAGCCTCTCTCCCCCCAGCCTCAGCCTCTCTTCCCAGCCTCCCCCCAGCCTCAGCCTCTCTCTCTTCCCAGCCTCCCCCCAGCCTAAGCCTCTCTCTCTTCCCAGCCTCAGCCTCTCTCACTCTTCCCAGCCTTCCCCCAGCCTCAGCCTCTTTCTCTTCCCAGCCTCTCTCTCTTCCCAGCCTCCCCCAGCCTCAGCCTCTTTCTCTTCCCAGCCTCTCTCTCTTCCCAGCCTCCCCCAGCCTCAGCCTCTTTCTCTTCCCAGCCTCTCTCTCTTCCCAGCCTCCCCCAGCCTCAGCCTCTCTCCCCCCAGCCTCCCCTTGCATGATTATAGTGGACAAAAAGAAACATCGCAACGATCATCAACTAACCTGTAAGGAGCCCATACATTCTAGGCTCTCCCCTCCCCCCATCACATACAGTTAGCACAGGCATTTCTGAGTAGGCACTGCTCCCCTCCCCCCATCACATACAATTAGCAGTAAGCACAGGCATTTCTGAGTATGCAGTGCGCCCCTCCCCCCATCACATACAATTAGCAGTTAGCACAGGCATTTCTGAGTATGCATGCAGACTGCAGTGCACCCCTCCCCCATCACATATAGTTAGCACAGGCATTTCTGAGTATGCAGTGCGCCCCTCCCCCCATCACATACAATTAGCAGTAAGCACAGGCATTTCTGAGTATGCAGTGCACCCCTCCCCCCATCACATACAGATAGCACAGGCATTTCTGAGTATGCAGTGCGCCCCTCCCCCCATCACATACAGTTAGCAGTAAAGCCCCCCTTCACATATAGACAGCTTATTACCTGCTCCGGACCCGGTGATTATCCTCCAGACGTCACACTGGTGCCTGTTGTGAGCTCTGCACAGGTTTGGATGCCCCAGCTCTTGGCAAGAAGCTGATTGGAGCGCGCGTGTTGTGACCCCGGAAATGCAGCTGTCGGCAGTTCCGGGTTCAATCAGCTCCCTGTGCCCGTTGCCTGCAGTGTATTTGTATCCGCTTTAAAGACGCGGATACATACAAATCAATAGAGGGGCGCCCGTGCGCCCAACACCCCCCCCCCCGCCGCGAAAAGACTGCGGATTTAGTGGGATAGGTAAAAAAAAAAAAAAAGTAAAATAAAATTTTTTTTTTTGCTGCTAGAAGGCGCCGCCCCCCGCATAGCGCCGCCCCAGGCACCGGACCACAGGTGCCTAGTGGTAAATACGGCCCTGCTTATAGGGCTATATTAGTTTCCCTTCCCTTTCCTAAAGTGAGTGTGTATATAAAACTTCATGGTTATTTACAAGGATAACGTGATCCATTCTCATTTGTTTGTGTGTCTGTTTGTGGGCACATTTTAATGAATATTAATAAAAATTGCACATTTTAAAATTAGTCCCTTTTAGTAGTGTGTCCCAATTCACTTGTACAGTTAAATAAAGAGTGGTCACAAAAAGTCTTCGGATTTATTGTAACGCTTTTGAATTTTAAAATGGAAATATCAGTTAAAATAAGGTCAATAAGGGAGAAATTTTATATTCAGGTGCATCTCAATAAATTAGAATATAATCAAAAATGTAATTTATTCCAGTAATTCAATACAAAAAGGGAAACACTTATATTATATAGAGTAATTACAAACAGAGGGATCTATTTCAAATGTTTTTTACTGTTAATGCTGATGATTATGGCTTACAGCCAATGAAAACCCAAAGTCATTATCTCAGAAAATTATAATAATTACCACAAAACACCTGCAAAGGCTTCCTAAGTGTTTAAAATGGTCACTTAGGCCTCCTTCACACGTCAGTGATTCTGGTACGTTTGTGCTTTTTTTTAAACGTACCAGAATCACTGACATACGCAGACCCATTATAATGAATGGGTTTGCTCACACATCAGTGATTTTTCACTGCACGTGTCTCCGTGCAGTGTACCCGCGTGTGCGTGATTGCCGCACGGAGACATGTCCATTTTTTTCTGGCATCACTGATGTCCCACGGACCACGCAGTGGTGTGGTCCGTGAAACACGTGCCAGAAAAAAACGTGCTTTTAAAATAAAAATCATTTTTACTCACCCGGCTCCAGCGATGTCCTCTGCAGCCCGTGCAGCCTGTTGCTTCTGAGCCGGCTCATTACTGTAGCGCATATTCATGATGCACGACACAGCCGACCCGGAAGCAGCTGCTGCGGGGGTCAGTACCGGTTGGATGCTGCACCGCAGGAGCGATCAGCACCATGGAGAGCGGGAGCGCGCACAGGTGAGTTAATCTCTAAGTGCAATCACGGGCCACGGAGAACGGACCCCGGATTGCACTTAGACAACCCACGTGTGCCGTGATTCACAGCACACGGAGGTACATGTGCGTGTTTTACACGCCAGTGAAAAACGTCAGTGTTTTTCACTGACGTGTGAAACGGGCCTAAGTCTGGTTCAGTAGGCTACACAATCATGGGGAAGACTGATGACTTGACATATGTCTAGAAAGCAGTCATTGACACACTCCACAAGGACGGTATGCCACAAAAGGTCAATGCTAAAGAAGCTGGCTGTTCACAGAATGCTGTATCCAAGCATATTAATGGAAAGTTTGAGTGGAAGGAAAAAGTGTGATAGAAAAAAAGTGCAAAAGCAACCGGGATAACCGCAGCTTTGATAGGATTGTTAAGAAAAGGTCATTCAAACATTTGGGGGAGATTCACAAGGAGTGGACTGCTGCTGGAGTCAGTGCTTCAAGAGCCACCACACACAGACGTATCCAGGACATGGGTACAACTGTCATATTCTTTGTGTCAAGCCACTGAGGACCAATAGACAACACCAGAAGTGTCTTACCTGGGCCAAGGAGAAAAAGAACTGGACTGTTGCTCAGTGGTCCAAGGTGTTTTTTTCAGATGAAAGTAAATTTTGCATTTCATTTGGAAATCGCGGTCCCAGAGTCTGGAGGAAGAGTGGAGAGGCTACAATCCAAGCTGCTTGAGGTCCAGTGTGATGTTTCCACAATCAGTGATGGTTTGGGGAGCCATGTCATCTGCTGGTGTAGGTCCACTGTGTTTTACCAAGACCAAAGTCAACACAGCCGTTTACCAGGAAATTATAGAGCACTTCATGCTTCCCTCTGCCAACAAGCTTTTTTGGAGATGGAAATTTCATTTTTCAGCAGAACTTAGCACCTGTCCACACTGCCAAAAGTACCAATACCTGGTTTAATAACCACAGTAGCACTGTGCTTGATTGGCCAGCAAACTCACCTGACCTAAACCCCATAGAGAATCTTTAGAGTATTGTCAAAAGGAAGATGAGAGACACCAGACCCAACAATGCAGATGACCTGAAGGCTGCTATCAAAGCATAACACCTCAGCAGTGTCACGGGCTGATCGCCTCCATGCCACGCCGCATTGATGCAGTAATTCATTGAAAAGGAGCCCCGACCAATTATTGAGGCATTTACTGTACAGACGTTTCAGTAGGCACTAACATTTCTGAGTTTAAAATAATTTTTTCTGTTGGTCTTATATAATATTCTAATTTTCTGAGATAATGACTTTTGGGTTTTCATTGGGTGTAAAGGCCCCGTCACACACAGAGATAAATCTTTGGCAGATCTGTGGTTGCAGTGAAATCATGGACATATTGTTCCATTTGTAGACAGCCACAAACCTGGCACTGATTGTCCACAATTTCACTGCAACCACAGATCTACCACAGATTTATCTCTGTGTGTAACAGGGCCTTAAGCCATAATCATCAAAGGATAAGGCTCCGCTTCACTATAAATAATAGTTGCTCAGAAAAAATTAGACAATATAATAGAGGAAATTTCTGGCACACAAAAAGTGGTGAAAAATTATTTTTTAATTAATTTTACAGTGATTTCTGCAAAAAGTCACACCACACACTCCTTATGCCAACGTTTAGGCTCTTTTAGGCAAAGCCTTTTTCAAGGCAAAGGATCCTGGGGTGGACTAAAGCAGAGTCTGCAGAAATGGGTTGCAGAGAATATTAAGGCATCATCGGTGATAGCACTTGCCAGTGCTGCAGGGAGACAGGGGGTGACTGTGGGTGAATGATGTGCTGGCGCCTTTGGAAGCAGCTGGGAGTCTTGGACGGCGTCCTGTGTGCAGGCTGTGCTGTGTGGCGGCCGGTCTCCCTGCAGCACTGGCAAGTGCTATCCCCTATGATGCCTTAATATTCTCTGCAACCCATTTCTGCAGACTCTGCTTTAGTCCACCCCAGGATCCTTTGCCTTGAAAAAGGCTCTGCCTAAAAGAGCCAAAACGTTGGCATAAGGAGTGTGTGGTGTGACTTTTTGCAGAAATCACTGTAAAATTAATTAAAAAATCATTTTTCACCACTTTTTGTGTGCCAGAAATTTCCTCTATTATAAGCCATAATCATCAACATTAACAAAAATAAATACTTGAAATAAATCCCTCTGTGTGTAATGACTATATAATATATGCATTTCCCTTTTTGTATTGAATTACTGAAATAAATTAACTTTTTGATGATATTCTAATTTATTGAGATGCACTTGTACCTCTGAGTAAAATGTGAATTCAATAGAAGATGTATTGACATCAAATAATTTGTGTCTGGTAAGCCAATTTTTCAACATTAAGGGGTACTTTGCACGTTGCGACTTCGCTACTGCGATATCGCCGGGGTCAAATCGAAAGTGATGCACATCCAGCGCCGGTAACGACGTCGCAACGTGTAAAGCCTAGATGCGCCGATAAACGATTGCAAAAGCGTTGTAAATCGGTGATCTGTGTAGTGTCGGACATTTCCATAATATCGCTGCAGCGACAGGTACGATGTTGTTCCTCGTTCCTGCGGCAGCACACATCGCTGTGTATGAAGCCGCAGGAGCGAGGAACATCTCCTTACCTGCCTCCACCGGCTATGCGGAAGGAAGGAGGTGGGTGGGATGTTTACGTCTCGCTCATCTCTGCCCCCTCCGCTTCTATTGGCCCCCTGCCGTGTGACGTCGCACGACCCGCCACCCTTAGGAAGGAGGCGGGTCGCCGGCCAGAGCGACGTCGCAGGGCAGGTAAGTGCGTGTGAAGCTGCCGTAGTGGCAGCTATCCCAAGATATCGCATGTGCGACGGGGGTGGGTACTATTGCGCTTGGCATCGCTAGCATCGGCTAGCGATGTCGCAGCGTGCAAAGTACCCCTAAGTAGATGTGACAGTTTGGGGCGGTGGAGTCTACAACTCCATCAAGAACTAGGTTAAAATCTCCTAGTATATGAAGTTTGCCTTTTTCTCTGCTTGTATTATCATTGCTAATTTATCTAGGAATGAATTTATGCTCTGTTTGGAGCATATAAGTTAACTATTCTACATAGTTTATTGTTAAAATAACCTACAAAAATTAAATACCTCCCTTCTGAGTCTTTATATTCTGAAATTAGTTAGGGTATAGTGTTCTTAATGATTGTGATAACTCCTGCTTTCTTTTTTTGGTTAAGAGATTCAAATATGAAAAGACATTTTTTGTTATTAAATTTCTGATGGTTATTGCTGGCTAGTCTAACTTCTGGAAAGCAAATGGCGGCAGCCTTACTTTTATTAATCTCTTTCCAAGTAAGGAATCTTCTTTTAGGGCTATTCCAGCCTTTAACATGGAATGTTAATAAACTAGTATTTATATTAAAATTAGTTAGATGGGTGTACCACTTGTGTATGTTAACTATGTAAATGTTTTCAATGTATTACAATCCTAACACTAAAACCTAAACTATACCTATAAAAAAATAAACATACAAACCAATCTGAAATGAAAAATTATACCAGAGAAATCATAAATAATAAACTTAACAAATAGTTTCCCAAGATGAACCTGACAGAGGAAGGTTCAAATACAGTTGCTGTAAAAACAGTTCATGGAGCTAAGCTCTGCTGTTCCATATTGAATGGGAGTTAAAGGGAACCTGTCAGCAGAAATCTCCCCTAAAACCTAACAGATTCCCCCTCTGCAGCTCCTGGGCTGCATTCTAGAAAGGTCCCTGTTATTATTGTGCCCCCTTTCTGACCAAAAAAAAGAGTTTATAAAGAGGTACCTTTTTGGCTTCGGATTCTATAAATCTGACACGGGGGCGGGCAGCCTGATGGCCGTTATTCTGCCCCCTGGTCCTGTATGCCGCCCCCATCGCTGATTTCCATACTTTTGGACGCCGCCCACTGCTCCAGCCATCCCCGCGCATGCCCAGTGCCAGTCTCACGGGACTGAGCACTGTGACTGCTGGTGACGTGTGCGCAGGCAAGTGATTATGGGCGGGACTGTGACTGTTATCAGCAAGTACCCGCCCATAATCTCGTGAGCGCGCAAACCTCTCCAGCGTCACACTGTGCTCAGTGTAGATGCTAGACTGTATGGGCTGCTTCCAGGGATGACGTCCCTTTGTCACGTGATAGGGGCGTGTTCAAAATACTATCACGTGACAAAGGGATGTCATCCCTGGAAGCAGCCCATACAGTCTAGCATCTACACAGCCTGCTTATGAAGCATGGGATGGTCATGCTGTGCCTCGCAGAAATAGTCTTTTTTGACCATTATTTTTACTAAATAACGGACCTCCACAGGCCCCCATGGAGAACTGCGACTCCTAGCCGCCATGTTCCCGCCTCTGAACATTAACAGAACATGTACGCCGCCCAACAGACTTCAAAGGCGACGTGAGCAACGTCATCACGTCACGTTCTGAACAACGTCGCAATAGCGATCCCGCTAGCGGTCTCGTTATCAACGAGGCGCTCGAACCGCGTCACAGTAGCGTTCCCGTTTGTGAAACTAGCGGTCTGAATAAAGCTAGCACAGAGTCATAGTAGCGTTCCCGTCTGCGATCCCGGCTGTAACCGAGTCAGATAGCAAAAGGCATAGATAGCATTTAAATCTTTGATTTATGTTTGTGTATTGGATTTTTGTGTTATGGAATTATGGAATGTAAAGTTATGGAATATTCTTGTACATAGGGGCAGTATTATAGTAGTTATATTCTTGTACATAGGAGCAGTATTATAGTAGTTCTATTCTTGTGCATAGGGGCAGTATTATAGTAGTTATATTCTTGTATATAGGGGCAGTATTATAGTACTTATATTCTTGTACATAGGGGGCAGTATTAAAGTATTTATATTCTTGTACATGGGGCAGTATTATAGTAGCTATATTCTTGTACATGGTGGCAGTATTATAGTAGCTATTCTTGTACATGGGGCAGTATTATAGTAGCTATATTCTTGTACATGGGGCAGTATTATGGTAGCTATATTCTTGTACATAGGGGGCAGTATTATAGTAGTTATATTCTTGTGCATAGGGGCAATATTATAGTAGTTATATTCTTGTACATGGGGCAGTATTATAGTAGCTATATTCTTGTACATGGGGCAGTATTATAGTAGCTATATTCTTGTACATGGGGCAGTATTATGGTAGCTATATTCTTGTACATGGGGCAGTATTATAATAGCTATATTCTTGTACATGGGGCAGTATTATAGTAGCTATATTCTTGTACATGGGGCAGTATTATGGTAGCTATATTCTTGTACATAGGGGGCAGTATTATAGTAGTTATATTCTTGTGCATAGGGGCAATATTATAGTAGTTATATTCTTGTATATAGGGGCAATATTATAGTACTTATATTCTTGTACATAGGGGGCAGTATTAAAGTATTTATATTCTTGTACATGGGGCAGTATTATAGTAGCTATATTCTTGTACATGGTGGCAGTATTATAGTAGCTATTCTTGTACATGGGGCAGTATTATAGTAGCTATATTCTTGTACATGGGGCAGTATTATAGTAGTTATAATCTTGTACATCTGGGCAGGTGGGACACCACCGCTGTTGTTGTTGGGCACCCAGGGGAGAGGTAGTGGCAGCTGGATGTTAACCCCTCCGCGGGTAGGGAGGGTGGTCCCGGGGCCCAATGACTTTTTGCTGGGTATAGCAATGGCATAAAGTGTTAGTGGTATCATTTTGATTTACAAATCTATTATGGGAAGGAGAATAGAGCGGACATGCAATTATACTCGATGGGGTATCGGTACAGAGGACCTAAATGGTTGTTGGTCCAAATGGCAGTCAATGTAATAAAAGTCATCAACCATAATAGTTTATATAACATTTTATTGAACAAATGCAAACATTATAAAATTCAGAAAGATTAAAATAAAATGGACAACAAAAATATATTATTAAAAAAACAGTATAGACAGCAAAATGCTCAGTAGGCCTCTATAACATCTGTTGCTGCCAACTTACAGCACCAGGACCGTTAAAATATTGGCAGTAGTTTTCTCGGCAGGCCTTCGCATCATCCTTGTTTCTGCCATGTATGACCGGTTGAAGGCCTGCGATTGCGGGAGCGTTAGCACGCCACTCACCAAGAACCACTTCCCCATTTGTTGGTTCCACAGAGTCCACGAAACCAGGCGGACTGTACGCATTTACATCTTGACGACGAAGGAAGTTGTGCAGCGTGCAACAGGCCAAAACAACAGAGTCTATTGATTGTAGCTTTAGGTTAATCGGAGTGTGGAAAAGTCTGAAGCGGTTGGCCATGATCCCGAAGGCATTTTCTACTACCCGACGTGCCCTTGACAAGCGGTAATTGAAAATGCGTCTTTCCTGCGTAAGAGCGTTTTGTGGAAACGGTTTTAGAAGATTGGCATGAAGCGGGAAGGCTTCATCGCCGACAAAAACAAAATTAAGGTTTCCTGTGGTCTCAGAGTTGGGTGGCAAGTGCAGGTCACCGTTCTGCAAATGCTCACCAAATGCTGTGTGCTCCAAAACACCACCATCAGAAACCCTGCCGTTCATGCCAACATCGACATTTATGAATTCATAGTTTGCATTAACAAGGGCCATCATTATGAGGCTGAAATAGCCCTTGTAATTGTAAAAATAGGATCCGCTGTTCCGTGGTTGCGTGATGCGCACATGTTTTCCATCCAAAGCCCCACCACAGTTTGGGAACTGCCAGAGCTGCTCAAAATCCTTGGCAATTTTATTCCATGCCTCCACTGTTTTAGGAAATTGATTATCACTGCGTAGACTGCGAACAATTGCATTACATGTCTCAGGAATTATTACGCTGAGCAGGGACCTTGAAACAGCAGCAGAAAAATGCAAGTCTTGGAGGGAGCGTCCTGTGGCCAGGAATCGCAGTGTGACTGCCAATCTTTCATCTGTGGGGACGGCAGCACGCATCTTTGTATCCTTTCGTTGAATGAGTGGCGTAACTCTTTCCAGTAACATTTTGAAGGATTCCTCTGACATCCGCAGATAGTTGCGGAAATCATGAGGATCCTTCTCCTGCAGCTCTCTGATAAGTTGCATGTGTGAGAATTCGGACCTCCTCTGCAGCCACTCTCTGGTCCACATGCGACGCTTTCGCTTTGAACGCCTCTCTAGCATCCGTGCCTCATCTTGTCGCCGAGCTTCCTCCACCAGCATTGCAGCAACTACAACAGCACACTGCATATCATCCATGATGTGCAAACTGCAAAAATAAAACGAAATAAGAGAATTTTCAACAATATGTATGTATATTCCTATATACCGGAATATAAAAAAATATAATACTTCCAGCTATGTAAATAAATTAATATAACAACTATAATACTGCCCCCTATATACAAGAATATAAGTACTATAATACTGCCCTCTATATACAAGAATATAACTACTATAATACTGCCCCCTATATACAAGAATATAAGTACTATAATACTGCCCTCTATATACAAGAATATAACTACTATAATACTGCCCCCTATATACAAGAATATAACTACTATAATACTGCTCCTATGTACAAAATTATAACTACTATAATACTGCCCCCTATATGCAACAATATAACAACTATAAAACTGCCCACTATATACAAGAATGTAAGTACTATAATACTCCCCCCTATATACAAGAATAAAAGTACTATAATACTGCCCCCTATATGCAACAATATAACAACTATAAAACTGCCCACTATATACAAGAATCTAAGTACTATAATACTGCCCCCTATATCCAAGAATATAACTACTATAATACTGACCCAGAATACAACTATAATATTGCCCACTATATCCAAGAATATAACTACTGCTCCCTGTGTATAAGAATATAAATATTATAATATTGGTTCCCTAAGTACAAGAATTCAAGTAGTACAATACTGTTCCCGTATACACAAGTACTATCCTATATAAAACAATTTCAAAGCATACCTACCTTTTCAAATACAAGGTCTGATAAGAGGTCTGATGAAAGATCCAGAAAACACGACACACTAGCGACGCCAAACAGAGAATGTAGCTCGTAGAACAAAAAATAGAACTTAAAGAATGAAATCACAGTGACGCCTTCGGCAAAGTACCCAATCGGAACGCTGTTGTAACCACCAATCGGAGACGTAGGGGCGTTGCAAAATAGAGCGCAAAAACACGCCCTTATCCTGCCTTCAGCCCTACGTCACTGTTTTCAGCGTCGTAGCGATGGTCGCTGCTGTGGTGTCAAATACAAGAATGCAGCGCTTATCAGCATGCGCAGCGGGATAACAGCGATCAAAAAATGACCAGAAACATTCAGGAGCGAGCAGCGATTTCGCAGCAGGGGTCTGATCGTTGTTATGTGTCACACACAGCGACGTCGCTGTTGAGGTCGCTGCAACGTCACAGAATATGGTGACGTTGCAGCGACGTCGTTGTCGTCGTCGTTATGTGTGACACCAGCTTTACTTTTCCAATAGAGATGGATGCGAACCTGAGGGATTTTGCAGATTGATTAGTATTTACCATTAGAGCTTTTTCCTTCTATCATGTTAGACCTAGAAGGGCTCAGACAGTACCAAATTCCTCTTTTTGAATTGAAGATTTATGGAACTTTCCTTTTGTGAATGGTTTTTAATATCCACAGAAGAAATTTTAGTAGCTAGTAGTAGTTGATGGCTCTTAGGTCATGTAGAACCATTATCCATAGTAAGGTCTATTCAAATTGGTTCTGATACACTCTGAATTAAATAGTAAAATAGAGAAATAAAACCTATCTGATGTTGTAAAGAGTAGAGTTGAGCACGGTTCGTGGTTCGTGGTTCTCCAGTTCTAGGCTCGAGTGATTTTTGGGCTGTTCGAGATCGAACTAGAACTCGAGCTTTTTGCTAAAAGCTCGATAGTTCTAGATACGTTCGAGAACGGTTCTAGCAGCAAAAAGCAGGGCTTTTTACAGCTACAGTGAGCAGGAGCCATCGCTGGCAGCCTGCCACAAGCTGGTAACCAAGATAAACATCGGGTATCCAAGCAAAGCGCTTTGGTTAGTAACCCGATGTTTATCTTAGTTACGTGCAGGAAGCCCACACTTTCCCGCTCAGCTCGCTCCACCCCCTCCTGCCCGCGGCATGTACACATACATACACATACACAAACACACACACACATCCACCCCCCCCCCCCCCGTCCCCCGGCCCGCCCGCCCGCCCCGCCCGCTCGCTCGCTCGGCTTACCTGCGGTGACGAAGTCCCGCCATCCCGACCTCAGCGCTGTCACTGTCCTCCATGGCCGCCGCTTGTCACATCACCTATCGCTTCCGACCCGAGACTGACACTGGCGGTGACGTCACGGACCTCTCGCGATACTTGATGTGAAGGCGCCGGTCATTGACCTCAGTGACAGGGGCTGTCAGTGTGCTGGAGATCAGCGCAGGTAATGTACCTCGCTGACAGCAGCACTTGTCACCCCCCTGCAGTGACCTGGGCTGACCCATTGATGTTAGCTCAGGTCACTGCACTGCTCTCCCAGCCAATGGGGAACATCCTGCTCTTCATTGACTGGGACAGTGTGCATCGTCATGGCAACCCCTTGGATTACACCAGACCTGGATTTGTTTTTCAATCTAATAAATTGGTTAAAGAGGGAATGTTTTGGGGAGTGTTTTTTCAAATAAAAATGTGTTTGTCGTGTATTTTTTTTTTATTACTGACTGGGTTGGTGATGTCGGGTATCTGATAGACGCCTGACCTCACCAACCCCAGGGCTTGATGCCAGGTGACATTACACATCTGGTATTAACCCCAAATATTACCCCGTTTGCCACCGCACCAGGGCGCGGGATGAGCTGGGGCGAAGCACCAGGATTGGCGCATCTAATGGATGCGCCACTTCTGGGGCGGCTGCGGCCTGCTATTTTTAGGCTGGGGAGATTCCAATAACCATGGACCTCCCTAGTCTGAGAATATCAGGCCCCAGCTGTCTGCTTTACCTTGGCTGGTGATCCAATTTTGGGGGACCCCTACGTGTTTTTTTTTTTAATTATTTATTTAATTTAAAATAACAGCGTGGGGTGCCCTCAGTTTTGGATTACCAGCCAAGGTGAGGTTGCCAGCTGTGGTCTGCAGGCTGCAGCCGTCTGCTTTACCCTAGCTGGCTACAAAACTAGGGGGAACCCTATGTCATTTTTTTTTCATTTTTTTGGCTAAATACAAAGCTAAGCACCCCTTAGTGCCACATGAAAGGTACCAAAGGGTGTTCCACTTTTTCTCCATTTTTTTCTCCACTTTCTCTCCACTTTTTCTCCTCTTATGCTCCACTTTTTCTCCACTTTTTCTCCACTTTTTCTCCTCTTAATCTCCACTTTTTCTCCACTTTTTCTCCACTTTTTCTCCACTTTTTCTCCACTTTTTTCTCCACTTTTTCTCCACTTTTTCTCCTCTTATGCTCCACTTTTTCTCCACTTTTTCTCCACTTTTTCTCCTCTTATGCTCCACTTTTTCTCCACTTTTTCTCCACTTTTTCTCCACTTTTTCTCCTCTTATGCTCCACTTTTTCTCCACTTTTTCTCCACTTTTTTCTCCACTTTTTCTCCTCTTATGCTCCACTTTTTCTCCACTTTTTCTCCACTTTTTCTCCACTTTTTCTCCACTTTTTCTCCTCTTATGCTCCACTTTTTCTCCACTTTTTCTCCACTTTTTCTCCACTTTTTCTCCTCTTATGCTCCACTTTTTCTCCACTTTTTCTCCACTTTTTCTCCACGTTTTCTCCACTTTTTTCTCCACTTTTTCTCCTCTTATGCTCCACTTTTTCTCCTCTTAATCTCCTCTTAATCTCCACTTTTTCTCCACTTTTTCTCCACTTTTTCTCCACTTTTTCTCCACTTTTTTCTCCACTTTTTCTCCACTTTTTCTCCTCTTATGCTCCACTTTTTCTCCACTTTTTCTCCACGTTTTCTCCACTTTTTTCTCCACTTTTTCTCCTCTTATGCTCCACTTTTTCTCCACTTTTTCTCCACTTTTTCTCCACTTTTTCTCCTCTTAATCTCCACTTTTTCTCCACTTTTTCTCCACTTTTTCTCCACTTTTTTTCTCCACTTTTTCTCCACTTTTTCTCCTCTTATGCTCCACTTTTTCTCCACTTTTTCTCCTCTTATGCTCCACTTTTTCTCCACTTTTTCTCCACTTTTTTCTCCACTTTTTCTCCTCTTATGCTCCACTTTTTCTCCACTTTTTCTCCACTTTTTCTCCTCTTATGCTCCACTTTTTCTCCACTTTTTCTCCACTTTTTCTCCTCTTAATCTCCACTTTTTCTCCTCTTAATCTCCACTTTTTCTCCACTTTTTCTCCACGTTTTCTCCACTTTTTTCTCCACTTTTTCTCCTCTTATGCTCCACTTTTTCTCCACTTTTTCTCCACTTTTTCTCCACTTTTTCTCCACGTTTTCTCCACTTTTTTCTCCACTTTTTCTCCTCTTATGCTCCACTTTTTCTCCACTTTTTCTCCACTTTTTCTCCTCTTAATCTCCACTTTTTCTCCACTTTTTCTCCACTTTTTCTCCACTTTTTTCTCCACTTTTTTCTCCACTTTTTCTCCACTTTTTCTCCTCTTATGCTCCACTTTTTCTCCACGTTTTCTCCACTTTTTTCTCCACTTTTTCTCCTCTTATGCTCCACTTTTTCTCCACTTTTTCTCCACTTTTTCTCCTCTTAATCTCCACTTTTTCTCCACTTTTTCTCCACTTTTTCTCCTCTTATGCTCCACTTTTTCTCCACTTTTTCTCCACGTTTTCTCCACTTTTTTCTCCACTTTTTCTCCTCTTATGCTCCACTTTTTCTCCACTTTTTCTCCACTTTTTCTCCTCTTAATCTCCACTTTTTCTCCACTTTTTCTCCACTTTTTCTCCACTTTTTTTCTCCACTTTTTCTCCACTTTTTCTCCTCTTATGCTCCACTTTTTCTCCACTTTTTCTCCTCTTATGCTCCACTTTTTCTCCACTTTTTCTCCACTTTTTTCTCCACTTTTTCTCCTCTTATGCTCCACTTTTTCTCCACTTTTTCTCCACTTTTTCTCCTCTTATGCTCCACTTTTTCTCCACTTTTTCTCCATTTTTTTCTCCACTTATTCTCCACTTTTTCTCCTCTTATTCTCCACTTTTTCTCCACTTTTTCTCCACTTTTTCTCCTCTTATTCTCCACTTTTTCTCCACTTTTTCTCCACTTTTTCTCCATTTTTTTCTCCACTTTCTCCACTTTTTCTCCACTTTTTTCTCCACTTTTTCTCCTCTTATGCTCCACTTTTTCTCCTCTTAATCTCCACTTTTTCTCCTCTTATGTTCCACTTATTCTCCACTTTTTCTCTACTTTTTCTATGGTCGGTCTACCCATTAGCTCTGCCATGCATAGTGTAGCTCTACACCTACTGCACATGTTACTTTATGATTGACATCTCTTTCGTACCAGAGCTGTCTAAGTCTACTCTGACCCCATATTTGTCATTACTATATTGTCCTTGTACTGTATTATGACATTTGTATCATGTGTTTCATTTCTTGCTGTGTTGCAATTTTTTTGCTGCATCCCAATTGTACCTCTACATTGTTCGAGTTTATGTTATTGTTCTCTCACTCTTATGTGATACTGATTATTGTCATTTTTCATGATTACATGCAGATAAGTCCAATCTGACGAAGGCTCAGGCCGAAACGTCATTTGTAACTTGTTTTGGACAAAAACATATATGCTTATGAAAAAAAAATTTTCTTAATACGGACCAATAAAGAGTGATTTTGCATTACTATCCGTTGTGACTTACTGACTTAGTCTGGGAGATATAGAGTGCCGAGGTTACTCACTAATTTTATCTATTATTACCTCTGAGCACCTATATACCAGTGAGCAGAGCTTCCTCTACAGTAGTTCTCCTGATTAGGCATGCCCTTACCTCATGAGCAGGGCATTGCAGCTTTGGTAGCAACCATTACGACATGGACTCTGCTGCTGTGGACCCGGGGAGAGTGAGTGCAGATTCATTGCACCCACACTCCTCACATGAAGGGTCCGCACTCCTAGAAAATGGGGGATACGTTCCCTGAGTGTCTCCCCCCATATTCTAGACGGTCCAGAGTCGTCGTGGGACCCCTTTATTTTTTTTCTTACAAAAAATTGGTGAATGAGGAAATGTTTTGGGGACTGTTTTTTCAAATAAATTTCTTTTGTCGATTTTTTGTTTTTGTTAGTACTGACAGTTTATGATGTTGGGTATCTAATAGACGCCATGACATCACAAACTGCTGGGCTTGATCTCAGGTGACTTTACAGCTAGTATCAACCCGATTTATTACCCCGTTTGCCACTGCACCAGGGCACGGGATGAGCTGGGGTGAAGCGCCAGGATTGGCGCATCTAGTGGATGCGCCACGTCTGGGGTGCCTGCGGCCTGCTATTTTTAGGCTGTGAAGGCCCAATAACTATGGACCTTCCCACCCTGAGAATACCAGACCACAGCTGTCCGCTTTACCTTGGCTGGTGATCCAATTTGGGGGGTCCCCTACTTTTATTGTGTAATTATTAATATTTATAAAATAATTATAAAAAAGAGCCTGAGGGGACCTCCACATTGGATCCCCAACCACGGTAAAGCTTCCAGCTGTGGTTTTCAGGCTACAGCTGTCTGCTTTACCCTAGCTGGCTATCAAAAATGGGGGGACCTAACGTAATTTTTTTTTTTTAACTATTTTTTAAATAGAAAAAATTAATGGGCTTCCCTGTATTTTGATTGCCAACCAAGGTAACGGCAGGCAGATGGGGGTGGCAACCCATAGCTGTCTGCTTTATCTGCGCTGAGAATCAAAAATACCGCGGAGCGCTACGTCATTTTTTTAAAGATTTATTTTTACAGCACTGTGATGTCCAGCAATCAAAATACAGGGAAGCCCATTTTATTTTTAGTTATTTAAATAAATAATTAAAAAAAATATATGTTAGCTCCCACTGCATTTTTTGTATTGCTAGCTAAGGGTAATCCAAGCAGCTACTGGCTGCTAACCCCCACTGCTTGGTGTTACCTTCACTGGCAATGGAAAATCCAGGGAAGCATTTTTTTTTTTTTTTTGCCAAAAAGCTACAAAAAAAGGACGTGAGCTTCGCCATATTTTTGTATGCTAGCCAGGTATAGCAGGCAGGTGCTGGAAGAGTTGGATACAGCGCCAGAAGATGGCGCTTCTATGAAAATGCCATTTTCTGAGGTGGCTGCAGACTGCAATTCGCAGCAGTGGGGCCCAGAAAGCTCAGGCCAACCGGTGGTGCGGATTCCAATCCCAGCTGCCTAGTTGTACCTGGCTGGACACAAAAATGGGGCAAAGCCGACGTCATTTGTTTTCTAATTATTTCATGAAATTCATGAAATAATAAAAAAAGGGCTTCCCTTTATTTTTGGTTCCCAGCCGGGTACAAATAGGCAACTGGGGGTTGGGGGCAGCCGTACCTGCCTGCTGTACCTGGCTAGCATACAAAAATATGGCGAAGCCACATAATTTTTTCAGGGGGCAAAAAACTTCTGCATACAGTCCTGGATGGAGTATGCTGAGCCTTGTAGTTCTGCAGCTGCTGTCTGTCTGTATGGAGAAGAGCAGACAGCAGCTGCAGAACTACAAGGCTCAGCATACTCCATCCAGGACTGTATGCAGAAGTTTTTTGCCCACCAAAAAAATGACGTGGGCTTCGCCATATTTTTGTATGCTAGCCAGGTACAGCTGGCAGCCACGGGCTGCCTCCAACCCCCAGTTGCCTATTTGTACCCGGCTGGGAACCAAAAATATAGGGAAGCCCGTTTTTTTTAATTATTTCACTTATTTCATGAAATAATTAAAAAACAAATGACGTGGGCTTCGCCCTATTTTTGTGTCCAGCCGGGTACAACTAGGCAGCTGGGGATTGGAATCCGCAGCACAGGTTAGCCCGAGGTTTGTGGGCGCCTCTGCTGCGGATTTCAGTCCGCAGCCGTCCCAGAAAATGGCGCTCTCATAGAAGCGCCATCATCTGGCGCTGTATCCAACTCTTCCAACAGCCCTGGAGCCGGGTGGCTTGTTGGGTAATCATGAGTTAATACTGGCTTTGTTTTACCAGCCAGTATTAAGCCAGAGATTCTTAATGTCAGGCACGTTTGACCCGGCCATTAAGAATCTCCAATAAAGGGTTAAAAAAAGACACCACACAGAGAAAAAATACTTTAATAGAAATAAATACACAGACACATTAGAGACTCCATCTTTATTACCCCTGTCAGCCCTCCACGATCCTGCTCTTCTGTCTTCTTTCTTTCTAGTGTAGTAGTAGTGACGATTGTAGTGAGGGGCATCACTTGGGGCTGGGGAACCTCCATCCTCACTACAATGCTCACTACAATCGGGAAGCAGCGTGCAGCCTTCACTCCGTGAGTGATCACTGCTGGCTGCTAGCGGTAACGCTGACAGACGCGTTACCATAGCAACGGTGCTCCCGGAGCCGCGGTTAGCGGTGACGTCACCGCTAACTGCGTTGCTATGGCAACGGTGATCTCCGTTAATGACCGGCTGTGTCAGCCGGTCCCTAACGGAACGGGGAGTCGACCGTGTGCTAGAGCATGTCGCCGGTACACGGCGATACACATATGTGCACCGTGTACCGGAGAGATGCACTCGCAGGTCCTACATGACGTGTCATAGTCATGTGACCAGTCTGTAGCCAATGAGATAATAGCCACGTGACTGGTCACATGGCTATTTTGACGTCACGATAGGTCCTGCTTCTCTGCTGGCAGTGCAGGTCACCGGGAGGATTCAGCGATCATCGGATGGAATAGCGGCAGGAGACAGAGTGCAGGAGGGATCGCGAGGACCGGTAAGTGTTATGGCAATGTTTATTAACTGTTTGTGTACATTTATAATGCATTTTTATGTGTTTGTGATTGCCTCCCATTATAGCCTATACGTTCGAGTTCGGTTCGTCGAACGTTCGACGAACCGAACTCGAACGGGACCCCCGTTCGGCGAACCGGCCTCGAGCCGAACCGGGACCGGTTCGCTCATCTCTAGTAAAGAGCAAGACATTCCTCAAGACCAGATTTCTGTACTCTCTACCGATATACTTTGTATATAGCTATGGAGAAGTAAGAGTCTAATATAGTTGAAAAATGAAAGAATTCAATCAGTATGTCAATATGAGAGGAGAAAAATTTGACCTTTCCTAAAATACACATGAAAATGGGTTATTCAAGGGTCTTAACCCCAACAACTGAGAGCAGTAGGAGTTAAGAATTTAGCATGGTTATTAATAGCTGTAAATGAGATTCTATTTTTACCAGAAATAGTCTATAACGTTATGAAAGTCACTATTGACAGTATTAATCCACTGAGTTATTAAATTTTGAATGCCTTGAACAAAGGTGATAAGTATTCATTTAGTACGGTCTGGATCCTTAGTGTGTTCAGAGCAATTATTAGCCCCTGCACCCCCAGCCAAAAGGAGAGAGTCTCTTGATGTTTTGGTGATGCGGCTCCGTTTCTGCCGGCAATGTTAGCAGTTGACTAACTTAGATAAAACGGTAAAGGAAACAGTTCCAGGAGTAAATCTCACTATAGATGTTCACTGGAGAGAAGATGGAGAAATACTTATTGAGCAGAGTGATGAATAACCAGATCCAGCATAACTTAGAAGTCCATGTCCCTTGCAGAATAGGGATTCCTCAAGCTGCAGCACATCTGTTAGTTTGTAATAATCCTATCCAGGAGGTGTCAGTGTTGAAAGGGACCCCTCCCCAGGTAGTACCAAACAATAGATATTAGAAGTCCAACACAGCCAAAGGGTTAATGCGCCCCACAGAAGAGGGATTCCCCAAGGTACAGCGCATCTGCCAGACTATGACAGCCCCAGCTGAGAAGTGCCACTGCTAATAGGATCCTCACAACAGTTGAACAAGTGCGACAAACAGCAGGCATCCCAGAGTCCAGTGCAGCCGCAAAATCTATGTAGTTTCTCAAAATGCGGCACCTCTGTCAGTTTGTGATAACCCCAGCCAGGGAATGTCAGCTTTGAATAGGTCCCCTCAGTTGTTTGGACAAAGTGATAAGTGGCTGTATTCCAGCGCAGCCTAAGATTTAGGAATCACCAAACTACAGCGCTTCTACCAAATGACATCCCCAGCCAAGAAATGCAAGCACCGAAAGGGACCCCTAATCGAAGTAACAAAGTTCAGCGCAGCTGAATTGTCTATGTACTCTCTCCACAGCGTTCTTGTTTACCTGTCACAGCCCTAGCCCATTAGTATCAGAGTTGAGAGAATTCTTTATGCAGATTGAGATGGTTGGTAAACAGAAAGAGTCCAGCACAATCTAGGAGCCCCCGTGCTTTCTACAAAAAGGATTGCTCAGACCTCAGCGCCGCCTTCTCTTTAAAAGAACAGATTTAGACTACCAAGTCCCACTTCTGATTCCAGCACTTAGATTTATAAAATCCATAGGGTCAGCTCCTTCTGGCAGGACATTAAAGGCTAGGACATACGGCGAGTAAAATGGACGTTACTCTATGGGGCCATTCAAATCTGCGATTATTTTCTCAGCCCTAATCAGACCGAGAAAACAGTCGCAGCATGCTGCATTTGGAATCCGATCCGTATTCACTCACACCCATACAAGTCTATGGATGTGAGTGAAACATCGCACTGCACTCAGATGACACTAGAGTGCAATGCGATAATCGCATCAGCTGGCAATGGAGGAGATAGGGAGATTAATCCCTCCCTCTCCTCCACAGCGCCCACCCTCTTCTCTGTAGCTGTCATCCAATTGCACAATCGGATCACAGTGGCATGACACTTGGCTTACACTCGCAGCACAGCGGAAGCTAGCATATCGCATCGGATGACATACACTCGTATAACCCGAGCCTAAAGCTTCAAAGTTGTAGCTGAAACTGATAATAAGTCCAGTGGAAAGTCTCTTCAATCTTCTGGGTCCGTAGCTAGGGAATTCCCCCTGAACACAGCAGCTTAACACCGGCTCAGAATTTTAGTGATAACTTCTGAACACTAGAACCTAGAAAGAGGAAATAGGTGTCAAAATTTTCAGAAGAAAGTCGCAAATCCAAAGGTGTCGTATGTATTAAAGAATTTTTTTTGAATGTTGCTTCTTTAGTCATTTTAGGGGGAGGAATTTATGGAGCTCCTACTTCTGCTGCCTACATGAACAGCATTCAGGTCATGCCCCCTAAACCGTGAAACTATGAAAACAGAAAAATTGCTGTCTCAAAATATAATAAGAACTGTTCAAGCATCAGAGTCAATTTATTTATATCCTTTCATAATTAGAGAGGAGCGATGTTTGAGGTTCGAGGGTCGCCAATTTCATGTTCGAGTGATTTTGTGGGGTGCTCGAGATCGAACTCGAACTCGAGCTTTTTGCTAAAAGCTCGACAGTTCGAGTTACGTTTGAGAACTGTTCGATCAACAGAAAGCCTAGCTAGTTACTAGCTGGCTTTTCACTGTAATAGTGTGAGTCACTGTGATTCACGTTCTTATCAAATTTCAGCGTACAGTGTGCGGGGGGGGACGCGGTTTAGATCTGTGCTGCTGCTGAGTGCTGATATAATGCCGATCACCATTTTTTTTTTTTCCTAACCGCGCGGGCAGTGGGGCGGGCCAGGATGTCAGCCAATCACAGACACACACACAGCTAAGTGGATTTTTGCCAGACAAGCAAGGGCATGTGTCATAGGCTGTGCATGTCACATGTCCTTGCCTTATAAGATACGGCCATTTTCCCCGTCGCCGCCATTATCTGACTTCTGCGTGTGTCTGACAGTCACCGCTCACGCTGCTGCTCCCGCTCCTGCTGTGTGCACTATAGACATAGTGCAATCTACACTGCGCTGTAGGGATTAGTAACTGCTGGTTATTTCAGCCCTTTTCAGGGCTAATTTCCAGGCGCTCATAGCCATAGCTGCTAGGCAGGTCCGTACAAACGCTGTGTACAGCGTTAGATAACAGCGTCTGTGTACCTTGCTGCATTTTATCATTAACAGCGATAGAAAGTGAGGCTTCCTTTCCTGTCCACTGACCCACAGAACCCGGGCACTCTACCCACCTGCCCAGTTTTGCCACGCTATTTTATTTGCCCAAAGAGCTGACACTTTTTCTGCCATCCTAAAAGTCTTTGGAATACTACCTTAGTGTTCCTGTGCTGCCAATCAAGGTACACCACATGTGCATTCTACACTCCTCTCCATTACTGCTACGCAATTATTAATTGCAGGTAGTCCATCCAATCTGTGACGAAGGTGCAGGCGTGGATATAAAGTTGCCTTCATCCAAAGGTGGTTCTCTCGATGTCTGACAGAGCTCAACACGACCAGCTGTTTCCACTTCTAAAACAACTGACTATCTGCCAATCACACTCCCTCTTGCGGGTAAAGGGGTGGAAGGTCAGCGTGAAAAAGCATGTGTGACTGCTGTCCCCACAGTCACAGAGGATGAAGAGCACGCAGATGCACTTGATGGGGCAGACGATGGTTGCACAGCCCCGCTAGGCCGCATTGTAGCACAGTGAACTTCCAATTGCGACTTATGCTTCATTTCAAGTCGTGTACAGGGTGGGCTCCCCAGTATGCAGCAAAACCAGGCAACAGGAAAAGGACTCTAGGCAGTTGGGTTGATAAATGATTGTTTAACTTTCCCAAAACAAACAATAAGAAGCATGCATAAAACTGAAAGAATAGAACAATCTATTCACAATTTCAAAAGCCTACACCCCTATTCTGCAACACTCGTATTGGCGATTTATACACCCTGCTCACCAAATTTGGACTAACCAAGGGACTGTGTAAACAGCTGCCTACTACCTGGTAATCCGTCTGCGTTGCAGGACTAATTGTGTGTGTGTGTGTGTATGAAAGTGTGTGTATGTGTGTGTGTGAGAACACAACTTCCCAGTGGCCCATCACAAGAACTTACAACTTATCCATCTAAACATAGACAAAACCCATTACCCCCCATGAATACCTTTATTAGCTGAAGCCTCACAGATAAGGGAGATGATAACAGTGTGAATGCAAACCACACAGCTCAGCAACACACTCCTGGAAATCTTGGAAAGCAACAGTCAATGCAAACATGTGTCGCTGTCACTCTGATTTTAACTGTAAGTGACAATTTGACAGTGCAGAGGCAGCAAGTCTTATTGTCTATATAGTCGGCCTAACCAGATCAGATATTTGTTTTGCTAACTAAACAAAGTGTTGCGTGCACGCATTACTGTATGGCCCCAACCTACCGTACCCAGGTACTGTGGTGTCCAGTTGCCATAAATACAGACTTTACGCTCCTCTCACGGTAAACAGTATAGACAGCACTGGAAGAATGTTGGTCTCTGGCCCAGGATGCTGCTCACAGGCGTTACAGTCCTCCTCACTCAACTCCAACACGACTCCACTTGCAATTGACCAAAGTGTTTCCGCGCTGGCTCCTTGCTGTAACGCACACCTTTAGCTTTTCCTTATGTTCATACACAGAATCTCCTCCGCTCTCCAAGTCCAGAGCTGAAGATCATTTTGCTATTGCTATAGTGACTAGTGATGAGCGAGTATGCTTGTTACTACTCGGTACTCGCACGAGTATCACTGTACTCGGGCTACTCGGCGGGGACCGAGTAATCTCGCGATACTCGTGCTGTACTCGTGGTCTTCATCCCTGCATGTTGGCGCTCTTTTGAGAGCCAGCCCTCATGCAGGGATTGGCTGGCAGACCACTGCAATGCCACAGCCCTGTTAGTTGTGGAATTGCAGTGATTGGCCGGCCTGCACAGCGTGACCGAGCCTTTATACCGGCGGGCGCGCTGTGCTCTGCACACAGCCATCCAGACAGTCAGTGCAGGGAGAGTGTTGCTGCTTCAGGGAAAGGTTTGCGGCCCTTTATAGTTATTTTCGTAGCAGGGCTGCAAACAGTGTGACCAGAAGTCCTTCTCAGGACTATTATAGTTGTATACAGGCAGGCAGGGTATAGCCAGGTCGGAGTACAGTAGCAGAGTCCTTCTCAGGACTATTGCTGCTGTATACAGGCAGGGTATAGCCAGGTCGGAATACAGGCTAGTGACCAGAAGAGTCCTTGTCAGGACTATTGTAGCAGTATACAGGCAGGAAGGCAGGCAGGCAGGGTATATAGCCATTCCTAGTGGTGACCGTATACCAGCCTTCATCACCATATCTGGGGCTGGTGTACACAGTCTAAAACAGTCCTGATAGTGTCAGACTTCTCAGTAATTGTCGCTCCTAAAAACCTGTTAGGTTCTTAGTGCGTCCGTGCTTGCATTTAAAAACTGCACGTGTGTGCCTGTCGGTGGCAGCGTACAGGTGCACATTTTGCACAAACTATTATATAATGCACAAGTCTAGTGTATAATACACGTCAGTCAGCAGTGTCTGATAGTGTCAGACTTCTCAGTAATTGTCGCTCCTAAAAACCTGTTAGGTTCTTAGTGCGTCCGTGCTTGCATTTAAAAACTGCACGTGTGTGCCTGTCGGTGGCAGCGTATAGGTGCACATTTTGCACAAACTATTATATAATGCACAAGTCTATTGTATAATACACGTCAGTCAGCAGTGTCTGATAGTGTCAGACTTCTCAGTAATTGTCGCTCCTAAAAACCTGTTATGTTCTTAGTGCGTCCGTGCTTGCATTTAAAAACCGCACGTGTGTGGCAGTCGGTGGCAGCGTCAGGCTCCATATTGTCCTTGGATAGAGACGTGCATGATGGCCTGTAAACCTGAAGTGCCCATTGTAAGGAAGTGGGTCTATTGTAGTATAGCCCTTAGGCAGGGCAGCCAAAAATTTGGAGGCTCCACATTGTTCCTGGATAGAGATGTGCATGAGGGCCTCAAAACATTGTTCCCATTGCAAAGGAGCGGGTCTCCTGCCGTTGTAATGCCCATTCTGAAAGAATGGGCGAAAAAATTTACCACTGGGGGTATACCTGAAACAACGGCCTAACTATTGTAACGGTCATCATGATGGCGCATGAGGAGAAGGAGGAGCAGTCCAGCGATTAGCCAAAGTCCAGAAGTGTGTTACCATGGGTGAGTGGAAGTACATGGCAAATTCCCGTTACAAACTTTAAATTCCGCTGTCATTTGCTGGTGGTGTGGTGAAGTCTGGCCCAATCCAACCCTTGTTCATCTTGATCAGAGTCAGCCTGTCAGCATTTTCAGTTGACAGGCGGGTGCGTTTATCTGTAATGATTCCACCTGCGGCACTAAAAACACGCTCTGACAAAACGCTAGCGGCAGGGCAGGCCAGGACTTCCAAGGTGTAGAGAGCAAATTCATGCCACGTGTCCAGCTTGGATACCCATTAATTGTAAGGCACAGAGGAATGTCGGAGTACAGTTGTTTGATCTGCAAGGTACTTCTTGAGCATCTGGGCAAACTTAGGATTTCTTGTGGCACTACCCCACACCTCAGGGGCTGTGGTATGTGAGGGGCTGAGAAAACTGTCCCACATCTTAAAGACTGTTCCCCTACCTCTGGCGGATTGGACTTGTGCCCCTCTCGGCTGTACGCCTTAGTTGTCCACTGATTCCTGACCTATGCCGCTAGCGTTTTGTGAGGGGAATGCTTTGCCTACTTCCGTGACTATGGCCTTCTGGAACTGCTGCATTTTGCCTGACCTCTCCGCCTCGGGAATAAGAGACATAAAGTTCTCCTTTTAGCGTGGGTCTAACAGTGTTACCAACCAGTAATGATTGTCGGCCAAGATGTTCTTAACGCGAGGGTCACGAGACAGGCAGCTTACCATAAAGTCAGCCATGTGTGCCAGACTCTTAACAGCCATCACTTCAGTATCCTGACCAACACGATGACTGAACATGCTGTCCTCCTCCTCCTCCTCCTCCTCCTCATCATCATCTACCCTGTCCTCTGGCCAGCCACGCTGAACCGAGGATATGACGGCATGTCATATCCTCAATTTGGCCGGAGAGTTGCTCCATGTCTTCATCCTCCTCCTCATCATAGTCCTCCACTGCACGTTGTGATGAGACGAGGCTGGGCTGTGTGTTATCACCCACACCCACTACTGTTTCTTGCTCAAACTCATCGCGCTCCGCCTTCAATGCATCATATTTGTTTTTGAGCAGAGACCATTTTAGAAGGCAGAGAAGCGGTATGGTGACGCTAATAATGTCGTCATCGCCGCTCACCATCTTGGTGGAGTCCTTAAAGTTTTGGCGGATTGTACATAGGTCGGACATCCATCTCCACTCCTCAGGTGTTATGTGTGGAGTTTGACCCATTTCCCTACGGCTTAGGTGATGCAGGTACTCAACAACTGCCCTCTTCTGCTCACATATCCTGACCAACATGTGCACAGTTGAATTCCAACGCGTGGGGACATCACACACCAGTCTGTGAGCTGGAAGATGCAAATGGCGCTGAAAGCCGGCAAGGCCGGCTGAAGCAGTAGGTGACTTTCGAAAATGTGCAGACAGGCGGCGAACTTTTACCAGCAGATCAGACAGCTCTGGGTATGACTTTAGAAACCGCTGAACCACGAGGTTGAGCACATGGGCCACGCATGGACCATGTGTCAGCTGGCCTCGCCTCAAAGCCGCCACCAGGTTCCGGCCATTGTCACACACAACCTTTCCTGGCTTTAGGTTCAGAGGTGTGAGCCAGTGATCTGCATGCTGTTTCAGAGCTGTCCACACCTCTTCTGCATTGTGGGGTTTGTCACCTATGCAGATTAGCTTCAGCACAGCCTGTTGCCGCTTCGCCGAGGCAGTGCTGCAGTGCTTCTGTGTCGCCCTGGACAAGCCAGGGGCCACAGAGCACAACACTTACACACCCCACACTCCCTGAAGGCACATCATAGTCAAAACACAAAATCCTTGTTGCCTTCCCCAGGGGCTGTTGTCCACACCAGGGGGTGGAGCCAGGCGGTTGGTCTCCACCCACCAAGGAGTTCACAGTCCTGGAGGAGGGAAAACACAGGCAGTGAGAGTTAAGCTAAGGAAGTGGAAGGAGGAAAGTAGTAGAGAGGAGAAAAGTGACAGCAAAGAGCCTGAAGTTGGTCCGGGTGTGTGGCCCGGACAGGACAGCAAGGTTGGCAGGATGTGGTGACCGTCTGCAGTGGAGGCCGATTGGAGTCTGCCGTAAGGACCATGGACGGGTGGTGACCCGGCGGTACCGGACCGGTATACAAAGAGAAGCCAGCACCATTGGCAGGGGCCTTTCGGATCCCGGCAAGGCTTGGAGTCGCCGTGAATTTGCCAAATCCGTTAGTGAAGGGGACCTCCGGGTTTCCAAACAGCCAAGTCCCGATAGAAGGCAACCGTCCAACCGTGAAGGGGAGACACCGCCACCGCCAAGGGCAACCGTCTCCCAGGGCCAGCGCCTGTGGGCAAAAGGGGCTCCTTCGGCCCATATCCAGGTCGGGGAGTGGGTTACCGGTGGGAACCCATCGCTACCAACACTGAACTTAGGTGCAGGGAGAGACAGTCATCACTAACCTGCAGGGAGGAACAACCGCAGCCGTCCGAGGGACCCGTCCATCCAGCCGCTTGTTTTACCGTGAACTGTGTCATCATCATTGGGCTGAGTGAGTACCTCCGTGCTGTGCGGCACAGCGCTGCCCCTGCGACCCTGCACCTCATCAGGCCCCGCAACCCGCCTGTCATCCATCTCTACCCCATCACCGGGCCCCGGGACAACCAACCCCCCTACCCACGGAGGGGAGAAATAACAACAAAGCTGCTCCCTGTCACAGGCTCCCGGGATCCCCGTCCAGAGCAGCGGTGGTGTCCACACAATCACCACAACCGTGGGTGGCGTCACGGACAATATCCCCAAAACCCAAACCACCCCTTTTCACTCACGGGCGAGGAGCGCCGCTCGAGTCCCCGGGATCCGGCCATCGCTCGAGCCACCGAGCAGCAGCAGCCGTAGAGCAGCGGCAGCCGGACCCGAGCAGTGGGAGAGCGCAGCATCCATTCCTCCGCCCGCGACACTTCCAGCTTGGGACTGGTGTGGAGGGTAAAGTGGATGAGGATGCGCAGGAGGAGGAGGAGGCTGAGGAGCATGACATTCCGGAGCTGTAGAGTGTGGGTGAAACCCTGACTGAGGTAGGGCCTGCAAAACTTGGTGTGGGAAGGACGTGTTCCATCCCACGCTCAGACTGAGTCCCAGCTTCCACAATATTAACCCAGTGTGCCATCAACGAGATGTAGCGGCCTTGCCCACAAGCACTTGTCCACGTGTCTGTGGTTAGGTGGACTTTGGCTGAAACAGCGTTGTTCAGGGCACGTGTGATGTTTTGTGACACCGGGAGAAATAGTGGCGGCTGGGGACCGAGTAACGTGGGACAGCTGCCGCCATCAGGTCGCGGAATGCTTCTGTCTCCACCAGCCTAAAAGGCAACATTTCCAGCGCAAGCAGTCGCGAAATGTTAGCATTTAGAAGTGTGGCATGTGGGGTGTTGGCAGTGTATTTGCGCCTGCGTTCAAAGGTTTGCTGAATGGATAACTGAACGCTGCGCTGGGACAAGGACGTGCTTCATGATGGTGTTATTTCTGCGTGGGCAACTGCAGGTGCAGGGCCGGAGGAGGCTTGTTCGCGGGCAGCATGGACAGGGGATTGGCTCGCATGCACAACAAGCGAAGACGTAGCAGTGACATCAGCAAGCACTGCTCCTCGACTCTGTTGTACATCCCACAAAGTCGGGTGCTTGGCTGACATGTGCCTGATCACGCTGGTGGTGGTCAGGCTGCTAGTTTTGGTACCCCTGCTGATGCTGGCATGGCAGGTGTTGCAAATGGTCTTTTTAGAATCATCTGGAGCCAACTTAAAAAACTGCCAGACTCGGGAAGACCTAACATTTGTACAGGCACCTTGTGTCGTGTTGTTCCGGGGAATGGTTGTTTGACGTCTGCCTGGGGCCACCACCCTGCTTCTTACTGCCTGTTGGGATGCTACGCCTCCCTCCCCCTGTGCACTGCTGTCCTCGCTCTGCATATCCTCCTGCCAGGTTGGGTCAGTTACTGGATCATCCACCACGTCATCTTCCTCTTCCGCACCCTGCTCCTCCTCCTGACTTCCTGACAATTGTGTCTCATCATCATCCACCCCTTGTTGAGACACATTGCCAACTTCGTGAGAACGTGGCTGCTCAAATATTTGGGCATCTGTACATACAATCTCGTCATGGCCCACTTCAACAGGAGCTGGAGAGAGGCCAGAATGTGTGAATGGAAACATGAACAGCTCTTCCGAGTGTCCAAGTGTGGGATCAGTAATGTCCGTGGACGTGTACTCGGCCTGGTGGTAGGAAGGAGGATCAGGTTCTGAAATGTGCGGTGCAGTATCACGGCTACTGACACTTGACCGTGTGGAAGACAGAGTGTTTGTGGTGGTGCCAATCTGACTGGAAGCATTATCCGCTATCCAACTAACAACCTCTTGACACTGGTCTTGGTTCAAGAGTGGTGTACTGCTGCGGTCCCCAAGAATTTGGGACAGGACGTGCGAGCGAGTAGATGAGTAGATGTGGCCCTTTGTTGTGGCGAAATTAGAGCTTGCACACGACCTCGGTCTCTGCCTGCACCACCATCACGTCCACTTCCTTGTTCGTTGCCAACGCCCTTGCACATTTTGCAATGCTGTGCTGATGTGTATTCACTAGACTTGTGCGTTATATCCAAGTTTGTGCACAAGTGCACCTGAACGCTGCCACCAACAGGCACACACGTGCGGTTTTTAAATGCAAGCACGGACGCACTAAGAACCTAACAGGTCTCTATCCAGGGACAATGTGGAGCCTCCCAATTTTTGGCTGCCCTGCCAAAGGGCTATACTACAATAGACCCACTTCCTTACAATGGGCACTTCAGGTTTACAGGCCCTCATGCACGTCTCTATCCAGGGACAATGTGGAGCCTCCCAATTTTTGGCTGCCCTGCCAAAGGGCTATACTACAATAGACCCACTTCCTTACAATGGGCACTTCAGGTTTACAGGCCCTCATGCACATCTCTATCCAGGGACAATGTGGAGCCTCCCAATTTTTGGCTGCCCTGCCAAAGGGCTATACTACAATAGACCCACTTCCTTACAATGGGCACTTCAGGTTTACAGGCCCTCATGCACGTCTCTATCCAGGGACAATGTGGAGCCTCCCAATTTTTGGCTGCCCTGCCAAAGGGCTATACTACAATAGACCCACTTCCTTACAATGGGCACTTCAGGTTTACAGGCCCTCATGCACGTCTCTATCCAGGGACAACGTGGAGCCTCACAATTTTTGGCTGCCCTGCCAAAGGGCTATACTACAATAGACCCACTTCCTTACAATGGGCACTTCAGGTTTACAGGCCCTCATGCACGTCTCTATCCAGGGACAATGTGGAGCCTCTCAATTTTTGGCTCTCCTGCCAAAGGGCTATACTACAATAGACCCACTTCCTTACAATGGGCACTTCAGGTTTACAGGCCCTCATGCACGTCTCTATCCAGGGACAACGTGGAGCTTCCCAATTTTTGGCTGTCCTGCCAAAGGGCTATACTACAATAGACCCACTTCCTTACAATGGGCACTTCAGGTTTACAGGCCCTCATGCACGTCTCTATCCAGGGACAACATGGAGCCTCCCAATTTTTGGCTGCCCTGCCAAAGGGCTATACTACAATAGACCCACTTCCTCAAAATGGGCACATTAGACTCAAGAGGCCTTCATGTACGTCTCTTCTCAGGAACATCGAAGTGCCACACAATGTTTTCACGTAAAATCTTTCATGTAATCTCCAAAAGTAACATACACCAGCTCTATCTCACTATTGGGTATGTGCCCTTAACATTTCCGCCATGAAAATTCATTTTGGTGTCATTTTGGAAGGTTTTCTGGTGAGTCCGTAAAAATGGCGTAAAACGCGGACAATATTGTTCACAGCTGTGACTTTTGAGTGATAAATGCTTCAAGGGATCTTCCCCATGCTGTTGCCATGTCATTTGAGCACTCTTCTGAGACTTTTGTGACATTTTTAGGGTTTCTACATGCTGCCGGGGGTCATTTCATAAAAATACTCGGGTCTCCCATAGGATAACATTGGGCTCGGTGCTCGGGCCGAGTACACGAGTATCTTGGGATGCTCGGCCAGAGCCTCGAGCACCCAAGCTTTTTAGTACTCGCTCATCACTAATAGTGACCAAACAGACAAAATCAGATGCAAAAAAACAGCAGCCCCTTGTGTGTAGTCTGCAACAATGCATGCAATGAATGGCAAATAAGCAGGTTGCATTGACAGTGGATAAAGCTGATTAATACAACCTCACGCTATCAATTCATATCCATGTGACACTTCATGGATGAAGTACTGAAAGTAGTGAGTTTTTCGGCTCTACTTAGAGATTGGTGACTAATCTTACAGATTACATGACTTGGGTGATCCTTTGCGATGTCAAAAAGCCCCAGGCTAGGCAAGGCTTACAGCCCATGTGACCTGAAAGCCACCACGACTTCTGCTTTGAGGCAGAGTTGTGTCTGAGGATTCAGTTGTTGATGTGCTTCCAGTACTTTGTCTCTGTCCAGAAAGACGCAAGGTAACATCATCATCTGTCGCATCCTCCTCCACCTCCTCTGCTGACCTCATCGACTGGGTGACTTTGGTTTGACAGTAAGTGGGGTATCCAACCTCATCATCACCCGGTGTGTTTTCATTCCCCTCGTCCTGAGTCCTCCGAGACAACCTCTTCCTGCCCTGACCGAATAGTAGAGTTGTCGTCCCAATCAGGTATTTGAGTCTCCTAAGCATGTTCCCCATTATCTCCACCAGGAGGATTTACAGTTTGGGAATGAGGGTGCACATTATGCTCTGCACCTTCTTCATCTGAGCCTGGATCCGACTCACAAAGCTTCTCGGTATCAGTGACGATTATTTCCTTGTCTGGACTCACTGCAGCTTTGGAGCAGACCTCAGATTCCCAGGCTATAGTGTTACTAAACAGCTCTGCAGACTTAACCATCTCTGTTACCCCATACTCAGCAAGGCTGTTGGAAACTTGAGAACTGTTAGGAAGCAAGTGCGATTGGGTTGACACCACAGAGGAATGTAGTATTTGGGATATTGAACTTGAGGTGGAGGAGAGGCCACTTTATGGAGCACTTGAGATCCATTGAAGCAGCTGCTGTTTTGCTGGCTCATCTACATTTGTTAGCGATGGTTGTGTCCGGGAAAAAAGGGATCATATCAGATTATCCACCAGAAGAATTATTTTGTCTGGTAGTTGGTGTTACGAATCGGTGCCGCCGTAAGTGCAAGTAGCCTGCTGCGGTTCCAGTTGCGCCCAGGCGTCAGCTGCCATTTTGGCCTGTGCCTCGGTCGTCCAGCTGGCTGCTTTCTCCTCCACGTCTAAGTGTGAAGAGGCGGCTAGTGCACATGCGTGTGCCGATTTACCCCAGCCGCAGCCTAAGTCCAGTGTTTCACCTAGTGAGTATGCTCAGCCTGACTGTGCCATTGCTGACTGAGGCTAAGTCCTCAGTTTGGGCTACAGCGCATGCTCCCACACTTAGTGCGAAAAGCCTCTTTGCACAGGTATTTGGACTCCGTGCCGTGTCTAAGTCCTGTGTTGTGCCTAGACAGCATGCTGAAGCTGATAGTCTTTTTTCTGAGACTGTTGTTCATGCTACTGAGCATGCTCAGGCACTTAGTGCATCAGAGGCTAGGTCCGGTAAGGAACTCTTTGGCCCTGCCCCTGACGTGGCAGGCCCATATAGACCACAGGGCATCAGGTGTCCTGATGATGTGGCCAGGCCACTCCGGACTGGCTTGCAGAGGCCCGCCCCGATGACTTGTCACCTCATTATTGTTTGACAGATGATGACTGGTGAGGTGTTTGGGTCGTGGCTACCATGAGGTCATCATTGAAGTGGCGGTTCCAAATAGGCCGCTGGTTATGCCACTGATGACGTGTCACTCTGCTTTTGTCTCCAGGAGGTGCATTGTGGTCCACCCTAGGTTGGGACGGACCCAGGTTATAAAAGGGGCTGGAGCCAACAAGGAGGTGCGCAGTCTTCTATTATGCTCAGAAAGAGCACACCTCCATGTGTTGAACCCATTGCGGCTTTAGGCCAGAGGTAGGCAGGGATAGGGCGTCAGTGCAGGCTGCCAGGACATTTGGTAACGCAGAACGGTTAAGACCAGCTCCTGTCCTACCAGTCCTGCTAGTGCAGCCCAGTGGCATTAACTGGGCTGCTGCTGCTGATGCGCCTGCTGTCCACAGGTGTAGCCCATATGCACACGGACAGCGTATCCGATGGCCCCTGTGATGGTAACAGGGAGTTCCTGGGCTGGGTGGATGTGTGGACCCTGTGACGCTAACAGAGTTCCCAGTCTCCAGATCCGAGTGGCGTCTAACTCGGTTCAGGCTACTATTAGTTTCATAGCCACCCAGCTCTGTATCCTCCGCCTAACCTTCTTGTTGCCAGCATCTCCTTTTCCATCTGTGAGCACGGTGGACCCCGATTTGCGATTGGGATATATACCACCTTATCCTAATCTGCCAGTTCACCCGTAACAGATGGTGTTTCTTTAGCAGATGTTACTGTTGCTTAACCACAAAACCCACGGACAAACTTTTTTCTACTTTCCAACACACCTGTTCCACTTCCACCACCATATGGCCTTTTGCCACTCATTTTGTATATTTACTAATTTGCAACTCTGCAGGGACACCATAGTCAACGCCGTCTCAGCACAGCAGCCAGCCCTCAGTCCCTCAGATGTAGACAAGTAAAAGACCATTTCCCACTAGCCGTGACAAAGCATTGTGATTCACTCTGTGCAGCACTGGTGTTTAGTGGAAAAGCGGAGCTAAGATTGCGTACCTGCTTCTGCTGATACTCCTGCATACGTGCGTCCCTTTGTACGGCAGGATTTATTTAGCCAAATTTTGTCTTGTACCGGGGATCTAACAGTGTGGCAACCCGCTAGTCAGCATTACTTCGAATTAGGACAATCAGAGGGTCATGTTGTAGGTAGTGCAGCAAGAAAGCGCTCATGTGTCTTGTACATCAAGGAGGACCAAGTCCTTGCTGTGTTTGTGGCGGAGAGGTGAGAATCATGCCTCCTTCCTCTGCCCTCTCTCCCCCTAACCACGCACAACCAAAATGTGAGCAAGCTCTCCCTCATCTACTGAGTCTTCCATACCCATCTCCACTTTGTCCTCCATTTCTTACTGGGCTCCTGCACCTTCCTCAACAGTTAGGCTGATACTATGCGTCCTTGTTAATCCATCTCCCCCACTGTCCCATGCCTGCCGCCTTGGTCCTGCGGACCGTCTGGACCTTGTAGATGTTGTTATCCCTTGCGCATATGACTTCTCCTGTACTTCCTCCCATTCCTCTTGTCCCACCACCTGACTATGAATGCTGTTTAGAATGTGCTCCAGCATGTAGATGACCGGAATTGTCATGCCGATGATGGCAACGTCAACGCTAAACATCTTCATCGCCAATTGTAAACTTCGAAGAAGGGTGCATAGGTCCTTGATCTGAGCCACTCCAGCAGCATGATCTGCCCCACCTCTGGATCTCTTTAGCCCAGGCTATACGTCATAACGTATTGCAGCAGGGCTCGCCGGTGCTGCCATAGACGCTGCAACATGTGCAGATTCAAAATCCAGCGTGTCGGCACATCGCATTTCAGGCGGTGAACAGCCAGACCGAAAGACTTCTGGAGCACTGCAAGTTGTTGAGCTGCTGGGTGTGAATGGTGGAAGTGAGCACATAGCGAGCGTGCCCGCTGCAGAGGGCTATGTAGGCCAGGATGGTGGTTTAAAAATTGCTGGCCAAACAGGTTCAACACGTGAGCCATACAAGGCACGTGTGTCACATTGCCCTGACGAAGGGCCGCACCCAGGTTTGCATCATTGTCGCACACGGCTTTTAAGTCACCACCGGAGTCCGCTCCATCAATTTGTACTCCGGTCGCCAGGTGACAACGTGTTCCTTTCGTAGATAGTGATGATGGGAGAGGAGTCGATGCCAGCGGCGCCAGTGGCCGCAGGTTCCGCTCACCCACTGGCTGGTTTACCTTGAGATATGCAGAACCACAGGCTGACTGTAGGTGGTGGGTGTCTCACATCTGAAGTGCCATCATTCAGCTACAACCAATGGGAAGACACCACACCCTTTTTTAGGCCCATCCTGTCTGCTGACCACTGCCAGATATAGCGCTGAACCTCTGGTTCCTGTTCCGCCCAGTTCTGTCTTGTGATTTTGTGTGCTGACTACGGCTTGTTTCCTGACTACGTCTCCTGCCTGGTGTTTATGTACATTGTTGCCCAATCCGCATTTGACCTGTGCTTATTTTCTGATTAAGTCCTGGCCGTCCCATTCTGTTCCTGTTCCTCAATTACTGGTTTGACCCTGCCTGACTACTACTCTCTCGGACAGTAGCCTTCCACAGGTAGTGATCACCTTGGGCCCTGTGTAATTCCAAATCCCTGTATAGGGGTTAAAGGGTTTCAGGGTTCTGGGGGTGCAGCTTGGTGAGTGGCTTCCCTTTAGCCTATCCTTTACAGCCCATCTGAGTGTGTGGATCCAGGCAGGTGTTACATCATGCCCTCTGCAGAAGGCCATGTAGGCCGGGAGAGTGGTTTAAAAATTGCTGGATAACCAGGTTCAACACGTGAGCCATACAAAGCACGTGTGTCAGATTGTCACGGCGAAGGGCCGCACCCAGGTTTGCATAATTGTCACACTTGGCCTTCCCTGGCTGCTGTTTGAGTGGAGACAACCATTGATGAAACTCGGTCTCACTCTCCAGAGCTTACCGTCCACAACTCCTCAGCGGTGTGACTCACATTTCACAGACATTTCCAAGTAAAGAGTCGACCACCTGATGCTGTTGAGCTCTGCTGCCAGCATAGTAAGGAGGTGTGCGTGATTCCTTGTGCACAGTTACAACGCCGGTGGCCTTACAATACAGGTTTTGAGTGCAGGTTGAGGACCTAGACGAGGTTGAGGAGGCAGAAGCAGTGGAGCAACTTCTACATACAGAGGAAGGATTGACACACAACTCGTGGGGACGGAAAGACTTGTACATCAGACCCTTCTCCATCTCTCACCATAGTTACCCAGTGCCCAGTTAGCGACATGTAACGCCCCTATCCATGCTTAATGGTCCAAGTATCTGTGGTGAAATGCACCCTGTCACACACAGACTTTCTCAAGGAAGCGGTGATGTTGTGTGCGACATGCTGGTGTAGCGTGGGCACGACTTTCTTGGAGAAGGAGTGTCGACTGGGCATCGGCTCTTGGGACACTGCGATGGGCATAAGGTCTCGAAAATCCTCTGTCTCAAAAGGGTGGAAATGCAGCATTTCTGTAGCCAACAAGTTGCAGATGATGAAAGTCAACCTCTTAGGCATGTCATGCCCTTCGAAAATCATGTGAAACACAGCAAGGGGGACTCCAATCACAGTCTCCCTCTTTTCCAAAATTGTGCAACACACACACACACACACACACACACACACACACACACACACACACACACACACACACACACACACACACACACACACACACACACACACCACTTGACTGGCATCAGTTGTCCCCCATTTTCAATCTTAAAAAGATGCTTTGCATAAAGCACTCTCAAAAATACACCAGCCCTTCGCCTCCCCTGGATGACACAGGGGTAGAAAAGTCCTCTGTGATCCATGACTTGTTCATCTTGGTTCTTTTTGAAAAAAGCAAGGGGACTCCAACCACAGTCTCCCTCTTTTCCAAAAATTGTGCCACACACACAACACTTGACTGGCATCAGTTGTCCCCCATTTTCAATCTTAAAAAGATGCTTTGCATGAAGCACTCTCAAAAATACACCAGCCTTTCGCCTCCCCTGGATGACACAGGGGTAGAAAAGTCCTCTGTGATCCATGACTTGTTCATCTTGATGAACGTTAGTCTGTCCACATTGTCAGTGGACAGATGCGTGCGCTTATCTGTCAGCACACCCCCAGCAGCACTGAAGACACGTTCTGAGAAAACGCTGGCTGCAGGATACGACAAGATCCCCAAGGCGTATGTGGCAAGCTCAGGCAATTTAGCCAGATTGGAAGCCTAAAATGAGCAAGGCTCAAGTTGCACAGTAATGGCATCGATGTTCACTTGCATATACTCATAGATCTGTGTTTCCTCCTCTTTTTACTCATCCAGCTGTTTTGTTTTGGCATGAGTATATGTCCTTGTCACTTTCCCATGTGTTTGTGTTGCCTTGGGAGTTGTTTGTCACCTTTTGGACTCCTTTGAATGTGTTTTCTATGTGTTTTTATGTGTTTGTGATTGCCGCCCATTGTTTTCAATGGGGTTCGAGAGGTTCATCGAACGGCTCGACGAATCAAACTCGAACGCGGCCTCCGTTCAACGAACCGAACCGAACTCAAGCCTCTAGAGGCTTGCTCATCTCTATTCATAATCCACGAAAAGCAATTTGTTATGCTGCGTCACACATTGAAATCATTTTTTAAATTCCCCAAAAAATATACTTTACAAGATTATTAACTAGAGATGAGCGAACCGGTCCCGGTTCGGCTCGAGGTCGGTTCGCCGAACGGAGGTCCCGTTCGAGTTCGGCTCGTCGAACGTTCGACGAACCGAACTCGAACTGCATAGGAAACAATGGCAGGCAATCACAAACACAGTAAAACACCTAGAAAACACCCTCAAAGGTGTCCAAAAGGTGACAAACAACTCAAACACATGGGAAAGTGACAAGGACATATACTCATGCGAAAACAAAACAGCTGGACAAGGAAAAAGAGGAGGACACACAGATATAGGCATGGCACGCCATTCTAAAATCATGTAAAACACCGCAAGGTGACTCCAAGCGTAGTCTCCCTTTTTTTCCAAAAATTGGGCCCCACACACACCCACCCATTCAGTGGCAGCAGTTGGGCCCTAGTTGTACACTTCACAGCTAGATTTGCATCAAGCACATTCAAAAATACGCCATTCTTATCCGTCCCCAGGATGACACCGGGGTAGGTAGATAAAGTCTTTGCTGACCCATGACTTGTTCATCTTGGCTTCTTTTAAAAACAATGTAAGCAAGGGTTACTCCAAGCGGAGTCTCCCTTTTTTCCAAAACTTGGGCCACACAGACACCCACCCCATCAGTGGCAGCACTTGGGCCCTAGTTGCAAACAGGATGTTTTGATTTGCATCAAGCACATTCAAAAATACGCCATAATTAACCGTCCCCAGGATGACACCGGGGTAGGTAGCAAAGTCTTTCCTGATCCAAGCTCTGTTCATCTTGGCTTCTTTTAAAAACACAGCAAGCAAGGGTTACTCCAAGCGGAGTCTCCCTTTTTTCCAAAAATTGGGCCACACAGACACCCACCCCATCAGTGGCAGCACTTGGGCCCTAGTTGCAAACAGGATGTTTTGATTTGCATCAAGCACATTCAAAAATACGCCATAATTAACCGTCCCCAGGATGACACCGGGGTAGGTAGCAAAGTCTTTCCTGATCCCAGCTCTGTTCATCTTGGCTTCTTTTAAAAACACAGCAAGCAAGGGTTACTCCAAGCGGAGTCTCCCTTTTTTCCAAAAATTGGGCCACACAGACACCCACCCCATCAGTGGCAGCACTTGGGCCCTAGTTGCAAACAGGATGTTTTGATTTGCATCAAGCACATTCAAAAGTACGCCATTCTTATCCGTCCCCAGGATGACACCGGGGTAGGTAGCAAAGTCTTTCCTGATCCCAGCTCTGTTCATCTTGGCTTCTTTTAAAAACACAGCAAGCAAGGGTTACTCCAAGCGGAGTCTCCCTTTTTTCCAAAAATTGGGCCACACAGACACCCACCCCATCAGTGGCAGCACTTGGGCCCTAGTTGCAAACAGGATGTTTTGATTTGCATCAAGCACATTCAAAAATACGCCATTCTTATCCGTCCCCAGGATGACACCGGGGTAGGTAGATAAAGTCTTTGCTGACCCATGACTTGTTCATCTTGGCTTCTTTTAAAAACAATGTAAGCAAGGGTTACTCCAAGCGGAGTCTCCCTTTTTTTCCAAAAATTGTGCCCCACACACACCCACCCATTCAGTGGCAGCACTTGTGCCCTAGTTGTACACTTCACAGCTAGATTTGCATCAAGCACATTCAAAAATACGCAATTCTTATCCGTCCCCAGGATGACACCGGGGTAGGTAGATAAAGTCTTTGCTGACCCATGACTTGTTCATCTTGGCTTCTTTTAAAAACAATGTAAGCAAGGGTTACTCCAAGCGGAGTCTCCCTTTTTTCCAAAACTTGGGCCACACAGACACCCACCCCATCAGTGGCAGCACTTGGGCCCTAGTTGCAAACAGGATGTTTTAATTTGCATCAAGCACATTCAAAATCAAAAAGCATTTACTCTCCCCAGGATGACACAGGGGTAGTAAATTCCTTCTGGATCCATGACTTGTTCATTTTGATGAACGTCAGTCTGTCCACATTGTCACTGGACAGACGCGTGCGCTTATCTGTCAGCACACACCCAGCAGCACTGAATACACGTTCAGAGACAACGCTGGCAGCTGGACACGACAAAATCTCCAAGGCGTAAGTTGCGAGCTCTGGCCATTTTTCTAGGTTTGAAGCCCAAAAGGAGCAAGGCTCCAGTTGCACAGTCATGGCATCGATGTTCATTTGGAGATACTCCTGTATCATCCTCTCCAGCCGTTGAGTATGTGTCAGACTTGTTGTCTCTGGTGGCCTTGCAAAAGAGGGTCTAAAAAAATTATGAAAAGATTCCATAAAATTGCTGTTACCAGCACCAGATACGGTCCTACTGGTACGGGTAGACTGTTGAAGATGACGAGACCGTCCCATGTTTGTCAAGTTACAACTGGGAGATTCCCTCCCTGCACCTGCACGGTTGTTTGGTGGAAAAGCCGAGCTAAGATCGAGTAACAGCTTCTGCTGATACTCCTGCATACGTGCGTCCCTTTCTATGGCTGGAATTATGTCACAAAATTTGGACTTGTACCGGGGATCTAATAGTGTGGCAATCCAGTAGTCATCATCACTTCTAATTTTGACAATACGACTGTCATGTTGGAGGTAGTGCAACAAAAAGGCACTCATGTGTCTTGCGCAGCCATGCGGACCAAGTCCACGCTGTGTTTGTGGCATAGAGGTGCTACCCGTTCTTTCTTCCTCTGACATCTCCCCCCAACCTCTTTCAACTGAAATTTGACCAAGGTCTCCCTCATCCGCTGAGTCTTCCATGTCCATGGACAGTTCGTCCTCCATTTCTTCATGTTCTCCTGCACCTTGCTCAACATTTCGCCTGCTACTATGCGCCCTTGTCGATCCCTGTTCCCCATGGTCCCATGCCTGCTGCGTTGGTGATGATGAACGTCTGGACCTTGGTGATGTTGTTGTCCCTTGCGCATATGAATCCTCCTGTAGTTCCTCCCCTTCATGTTGTCCCACCCCCTGACTCCGAATAGTGTTTAGCGTGTGCTCCAGCATGTAAATGACTGGAATCGTCATGCTGATAATGGCATTGTCAGCGCTAAACATATTCGTCGCCATGTCGAAACTGTGCAGAAGGGTGCATAGGTCCTTGATCTGAGACCACTCCATCAGGGTGATCTGCCCCACCTCTGCATCTCGTTGGCCCAGGCTATACGTCATGACGTATTGCACTAGGGCTCTGCGGTGCTGCCACAGTCGCTGTAACATGTGGAGAGTTGAATTCCAGCGTGTCGCCACATCGCATTTCAGGCGATGAACCGTCAGGCCGAAAGACTTCTGGAGCGATGCAAGTCGCTCTGCTGCGGCGCTTGAACGGCGGAAGTGAGCAGACAGTTTTCGTGCCCTGTTCAGAAGGCCATCTAAACCGGGATAGTGTGTTAAAAATTGCTGGACGACAAGGTTCAACACGTGAGCCATACAAGGTACGTGTGTCACCTTGCCCAGGCGAAGGGCCGCACCCAGGTTTGCAGCATTGTCGCACACGGCCTTACCAGGCTGCAGGTTGAGCGGAGACAACCATTTATTAAACTCGGACCGCAGAGCTGACCACAACTCCTCAGCTGTGTGACTATTATTCCCAAGACATGTCAAGCTAAAGACCGCCTGATGCCGTTGCGCTCTGCTGCCAGAATAGTAATGAGGCGTGCGTGATTCCTTCTGCGCAGTGAGAACGCTGGTGGCCTGACCAGGCAGGCTTGGGGCGGAGGTGGAGGACCCAGATGAGGTGGAGGATGCAGAAGCTGTGGCGGAACTTGGACAGACAGAGGATTGACACACAAGTCGTGGGGACGGCAAGACTTGTGCAGCAGACCCTTCACCATCTATCACCATAGTTACCCAGTGCCCAGTCAGCGACATGTAACGTCCCTGTCCATGCTTACTGGTCCAAGTATCGGTGGTGAAATGCACCCGTTCACACACAGAGTTTCTCAAGGAAGCGGTGATGTTGTGTGCGACATGCTGGTGTAGTGCGGGCACACCTTTCTTAGAGAAGGAGTGGCGACTAGGCATCTGGTTCTGGTGCACAGCGACAGACATAAGGTCTCTAAAATCCTGTGTGTCCACCAGGCGGAAAGGCAGCATTTCTGTAGCCAACAGCTTACAGAGGGATAGAGTCAACCTCTTAGCTTTGTCATGGGTCGGAGGAAGTGGCCTTTTATTTGACCACATCTGAGGGACAGAGATCTGGCTGCTGTGTGTAGACGGTGTTGAGTAGGGTGTCCCTGGAAAAATGCAGGTTTGTGAGGAAAGTGCAGGCGGAGACATGATGTTGCCTTCATCCAACGTTGGTGCTATCGATGTCTGAGAGAGCTGTACACACTCACTTGTTTCCCCTTCCAAACCAACTGACGACCTACCAAGCAAACTGCCTGTTGCGGTTACAGTGGTGGAAGTTGTGGGTGGAAAAACAGGTGTGACAGCTGTCCCCACAGTCCTAGAAGATGAAGATCGCGCGGATGCACTGGAAGGGGCGGGCGGTGGATGGTTCGCTCCGCTAGGCCGCATTGCAGCACAGTGAGCTTCCCACCGGGACCTATGATATTTATTCATGTGACGATTCATGGAAGAAGTTGTCAAACTGCTGAGGTTTTGACCTCTACTAAGAGAATCATGACAAATTTTACATATCACATGATTTGGGCGATCTTTTTCTATGTCAAAAAAGGACCAGGCTAGGCAAGGCTTAGAGGCCATGCGACCTGTTGATCCACCCCGAATAATGCTCATAGGCAGAGTGGTGGCTGAGGATGCAGTTGTAGACGTGCTACCAGTGCTCCGACTCTGTCCAGGAAGGCGCAAGGTAACTTCGTCGTCGGTTGCATCCTCCTCCACCGCCTCTGTTGACCTCCTCGAGTGCCTGACTGGGGGTTGACAGTAGGTGGGATCTAGAACTTCATCATCAATTGTTGTGTTTGCACTCCCCTCCCCCTCAGACCGAGCCTCTTCTTGCCCTGACCGAATATTTAAGTTGTCATCCCAATCGGGTATCTGCGTCTCATCTTCATCAGTATGTTCCTCATTGTCTATAACCACAGGTGTTACAGTTTGTGACAAAGGGGCAACATTATGCTCAGAAACTTGGTCCTCACGGCCTGAATCAGAGTCACAAAGGTTCTGGGCATCACTGCAGACCATTTCCTGTTCTGTACTCACTGTAGCTTGGGAGCAGACCTCTGATTCCCAGGCTATAGTGTGACTGAACAGCTCTGCAGACTCAGCCATCTCAGTTCCACCATACTGTGCAGGGTTGATGGAGACTTCAGAGCTGGGAGAAATCAAGTGTGATTGGGATGACAACTCAGAGGACTGGTGTTTTTTGGATGCGGTACTTGAAGTGGCTGAGAGGGCACTTGTTGGACCACTTGAGATCCATTCAAGCATTTTCCTTTTTTGCCCATCATCTACCTTTCTTCCTGTTGTTCGTGTCCGTAAAAAAGGGAGCACATCGGATTGTCCACGGTAAGTAGTAGACATCTTACTTTTGCTGGTAGATGGTCTATCTTCAGCAGATGATAATGGAGCTTTGCCACCTTCCCCACAGACAAAACCTTTTTTGCCTTTTCCACCACGCCTCTTCCCCTTTCCACCAGCATCTGTCATTTTGCCACTCATGTTGATTGCGACAAGATTGTGGACTGAAAATGTGGTAGTAAAAATTGAGAGGTGGTGAAGATTGCAGTGGTGGTCTAGCTTTATTAACAGCAGAATAATAAAGAATAAATATCCCTGACAATGCAACTACGGCCCTTAAACTGGCAGCAAAAAATGCTACTATAATGGCTTAGTTATGAGTTGGAGTGTGCAACGCAGGCAGATGCACTCTGCAAATGTCTTGGCACTAGTGGGACTATAGCAAAGTCCAATAGCCACGTATAGGATGCCACTAGGTACACTGAGTGTTTGCTAGTATAATGGCTTAGTTATGAGTTGGAGTGTGCAACGCAGGCAGATGCGCTCTGCAAATGTCTTGGCACTAGTGGGACTATAGCAAAGTCCAATAGCCACGTATAGGATGCCACTAGGTACACTGAGTGTTTGCTAGTATAATGGCTTAGTTATGAGTTGGAGTGTGCAACGCAGGCAGATGCGCTCTGCAAATGTCTTGGCACTAGTGGGACTATAGCAAAGTCCAATAGCCACGTATAGGATGCCACTAGGTACACTGAGTGTTTGCTAGTATAATGGCTTAGTTATGAGTTGGAGTGTGCAACGCAGGCAGATGCGCTCTGCAAATGTTTTGGCACTAGTGGGACTATAGCAAAGTCCAATAGCCACGTATAGGATGCCACTAGGTACACTGAGTGTTTGCTAGTATAATGGCTTAGTTATGAGTTGGAGTGTGCAACGCAGGCAGATGCGCTCTGCAAATGTCTTGGCACTAGTGGGACTATAGCAAAGTCCAATAGCCACGTATAGGATGCCACTAGGTACACTGAGTGTTTGCTAGTATAATGGCTTAGTTATGAGTTGGAGTGTGCAACGCAGGCAGATGCGCTCTGCAAATGTCTTGGCACTAGTGGGACTATAGCAAAGTCCAATAGCCACGTATAGGATGCCACTAGGTACACTGAGTGTTTGCTAGTATAATGGCTTAGTTATGAGTTGGAGTGTGCAACGCAGGCAGATGCGCTCTGCAAATGTCTTGGCACTAGTGGGACTATAGCAAAGTCCAATAGCCACGTATAGGATGCCACTAGGTACACTGAGTGTTTGCTAGTATAATGGCTTAGTTATGAGTTGGAGTGTGCAACGCAGGCAGATGCGCTCTGCAAATGTCTTGGCACTAGTGGGACTATAGCAAAGTCCAATAGCCACGTATAGGATGCCACTAGGTACACTGAGTGTTTGCTAGTATAATGGCTTAGTTATGAGTTGGAGTGTGCAACGCAGGCAGATGCGCTCTGCAAATGTCTTTGCACTAGTGGGACTATAGCAAAGTCCAATAGCCACGTATAGGATGCCACTAGGTACACTGAGTGTTTGCTAGTATAATGGCTTAGTTATGAGTTGGAGTGTGCAACGCAGGCAGATGCGCTCTGCAAATGTCTTTGCACTAGTGGGACTATAGCAAAGTCCAATAGCCACGTATAGGATGCCACTAGGTACACTGAGTGTTTGCTAGTATAATGGCTTAGTTATGAGTTGGAGTGTGCAACGCAGGCAGATGCGCTCTGCAAATGTCTTTGCACTAGTGGGACTATAGCAAAGTCCAATAGCCACGTATAGGATGCCACTAGGTACACTGAGTGTTTGCTAGTATAATGGCTTAGTTATGAGTTGGAGTGTGCAACGCAGGCAGATGCGCTCTGCAAATGTCTTGGCACTAGTGGGACTATAGCAAAGTCCAATAGCCACGTATAGGATGCCACTAGGTACACTGAGTGTTTGCTAGTATAATGGCTTAGTTATGAGTTGGAGTGTGCAACGCAGGCAGATGCGCTCTGCAAATGTCTTGGCACTAGTGGGACTATAGCAAAGTCCAATAGCCACGTATTGGATGCCACTAGGTACACTGAGTGTTTGCTAGTATAATGGCTTAGTTATGAGTTGGAGTGTGCAACGCAGGCAGATGCGCTCTGCAAATGTCTTGGCACTAGTGGGACTATAGCAAAGTCCAATAGCCACGTATAGGATGCCACTAGGTACACTGAGTGTTTGCTAGTATAATGGCTTAGTTATGAGTTGGAGTGTGCAACGCAGGCAGATGCGCTCTGCAAATGTCTTGGCACTAGTGGGACTATAGCAAAGTCCAATAGCCACGTATAGGATGCCACTAGGTACACTGAGTGTTTGCTAGTATAATGGCTTAGTTATGAGTTGGAATGTGCAACGCAGGCAGATGCGCTCTGCAAATGTCTTTGCACTAGTGGGACTATAGCAAAGTCCAATAGCCACGTATAGGATGCCACTAGGTACACTGAGTGTTTGCTACTATAATGGCTTAGTTATGAGTTGGAGTGTGCAACGCAGGCAGATGCGCTCTGCAAATGTCTTGGCACTAGTGGGACTATAGCAAAGTCCAATAGCCACGTATAGGATGCCACTAGGTACACTGAGTGTTTGCTAGTATAATGGCTTAGTTATGAGTTGGAGTGTGCAACGCAGGCAGATGCGCTCTGCAAATGTCTTGGCACTAGTGGGACTATAGCAAAGTCCAATAGCCACGTATAGGATGCCACTAGGTACACTGAGTGTTTGCTAGTATAATGGCTTAGTTATGAGTTGGAGTGTGCAACGCAGGCAGATGCGCTCTGCAAATGTCTTGGCACTAGTGGGACTATAGCAAAGTCCAATAGCCACGTATAGGATGCCACTAGGTACACTGAGTGTTTGCTAGTATAATGGCTTAGTTATGAGTTGGAGTGTGCAACGCAGGCAGATGCGCTCTGCAAATGTCTTGGCACTAGTGGGACTATAGCAAAGTCCAATAGCCACGTATAGGATGCCACTAGGTACACTGAGTGTTTGCTAGTATAATGGCTTAGTTATGAGTTGGAGTGTGCAACGCAGGCAGATGCGCTCTGCAAATGTCTTGGCACTAGTGGGACTATAGCAAAGTCCAATAGCCACGTATAGGATGCCACTAGGTACACTGAGTGTTTGCTAGTATAATGGCTTAGTTATGAGTTGGAGTGTGCAACGCAGGCAGATGCGCTCTGCAAATGTCTTGGCACTAGTGGGACTATAGCAAAGTCCAATAGCCACGTATAGGATGCCACTAGGTACACTGAGTGTTTGCTAGTATAATGGCTTAGTTATGAGTTGGAGTGTGCAACGCAGGCAGATGCGCTCTGCAAATGTCTTGGCACTAGTGGGACTATAGCAAAGTCCAATAGCCACGTATAGGATGCCACTAGGTACACTGAGTGTTTGCTAGTATAATGGCTTAGTTATGAGTTGGAGTGTGCAACGCAGGCAGATGCGCTCTGCAAATGTCTTGGCACTAGTGGGACTATAGCAAAGTCCAATAGCCACGTATAGGATGCCACTAGGTACACTGAGTGTTTGCTAGTATAATGGCTTAGTTATGAGTTGGAGTGTGCAACGCAGGCAGATGCGCTCTGCAAATGTCTTGGCACTAGTGGGACTATAGCAAAGTCCAATAGCCACGTATAGGATGCCACTAGGTACACTGAGTGTTTGCTAGTATAATGGCTTAGTTATGAGTTGGAGTGTGCAACGCAGGCAGATGCGCTCTGCAAATGTCTTGGCACTAGTGGGACTATAGCAAAGTCCAATAGCCACGTATAGGATGCCACTAGGTACACTGAGTGTTTGCTTGTAAAATTGCTTAGTTTAAAAAAGTTGGAGTGTGCAATGCAGGCAGACGTGCTCTGCAAATGTCTTTGCACTAGTGGGACTATAGCAAAGTCCAATAGCCACGTTTAGGATGCCACTAGGTACACTGAGTGTTTGCTAGTATAATGGCTTAGTTATAATGAGTTGGAGTGTGCAGAGGACAAGAGGGTACAGTGGCAGGATTGTGGTGCTCTGGGTAGAGGAATGGAAGCCTGCCTTTCTATTCCCTCCTAATGGTGAAATGCAGGGAGGAAATCCCTGACCTTGGCTACACAGACGCTGTTGCTGTTTGCAGGACCTGTCACCTATGGCTCTCTGACCCTGCCGGTTTGAGCCCTTAAAAGGACTGCTATAAAGTGCTCTCCCTAAGCTGTCTAACGCTGTGTATGCAGCGCATACAGCTGTATCGGCGATAGGACTCAGGAGGACGGAGCTGCGACAGTGATGTCTGACACCAAAGACGCAGAAGGCAGATAATGGCGTCCTGGAAGAAAATGTCCGGTTTTATAATGCAGGGACATGTGACATGGACATCCTATCACACATGCCGTTGCTTCTCTGGCTCAAAGTCCACTTAGCTGTGTGTGTGTCTGGGATTGGCTGACATGCTGGCCCGCCCCACAAGACGTGCGCGCTTAGGGAAGGAAGACAAGAAAAAAAAAAAAAAAAATGGCGATCGCCATTATACAAACAGAAGTGATCTGAAGGCGCTGTTCACGCACACTATACACTGAAATGTCATAATAGTGTGATTCACAGAGTGACTTACACTATTACAGCAGAAACCAAGCTATGATTTAGCTGTTTTTTTGCTGCTAGAACAGTTCTCGAACGTTTCTAGAACTATCGAGCTTTTGCAAAAAGCTCGAGTTCTAGTTCGATCTAGAACATGCCCCAAAATCACTCGAGCCTAGAACTGGAGAACCACGAACCACGAACCGCGCTCAACTCTATTATTAACATTCCCGCATTGCACTCATAATGGCTTCTTTCATGTGTCTATAAAAAAAAAAAAGTTTTCCTGATATGTTGATCATTTTTTTTCCATTTGCTATATGGCAATCACACAGTAAGTAAAAAGATATTAAGGTAACTGTAATTTTGTAATAAACCCCTAATCATCTGCTGAGCCAAGTCAACAAATGGGAATAAATATTGGGGCCAACTAGTTTGATTGACGAGAAAAGATTATAAAAGCAACAAAATCACATGATTGATTTTTGAGTCCATTCCTTTCTTGCACAATTCAATGGTACAGACGTCAGTGGCAATTAAACAGAATTGGTGACACACATTGCTAGTTCAATAGAAAACGGAAATGGAATCTGTGCTGCTTGCAAGTGATTGCGTTGAAGTTTCTAAAAAAATAGGCTAAGTGAATCGTTTGCGTTTTGCAATTTCCTACTGAAGTTTTTCCTCTAAATAGAAATTACCATTTTTTTTACTATAAGGATTTTTAGATTATAAGCTGCATTTAACGGATGTGCACACTTTCGGGGTCTTTATCTACCATTTCCAAGGTTTTTTTACCTAAACATTTGCAATGGGATTTAATTAAATTTTCTTAATGGTTTAGCCTTTACAGCCTCTATGTATCACTGTACATAGCAGGCCATAGAGTGAGCTGACAGCAGGGTTTGTAACTAGTGATGGGGGAGTGTACTTGGCTCTGCTTAGTCCTCGATTAAGCATCCGGGCGCTCAAGAAGCTTGACACTCAATCGAGTGTCCTGGTATTTGGGCGCCATACTCAAGTCCCTGCATGTTTTGCATCTTTTTTTCAGCCACTAAACATGTGTGGATTGCCTGCCAATCATGGTGGCTACTGGTATTACTGAGATTGGCCGACTGCATCGCATCATTTGGTCTATATAAATAGTGTAGGGAGAGGTTCTGCTAGAGAAGGGACATTGTGTTATAGTGTGATCGTACCAGCTGGTGCAACATTAAACCAACAGTCCTTTTCAAGGCTAATTCTATAATAACTCTGTTCTTAGCTGCATTTAGTGTAGGACAAGTGGAAAAGAGATAATGTATTAGAGGCCTGTAGACATTGATCCTTACAGACCTTGCTGCTGTTACCTAAAAAATCTATTCTATTCTCTAATAATATTATAATACCGCTCTTGGCATGCTGCAGGAGAAGGGATAGTGTATTAAAGGCACGTAGGAAAGGTTTCTAGTTTTAAAGACCTTGTTGCTCTGTAAAAAATCTATTCTTTAATAATACTGCTCCTAGCTGTAATTAAAGAGTAAGCTGATAGAGAAGGCATAGTGTATTTGGAGCCTGAATTCAGGGACTCTAGCCTTATAGACCTTGCTGCTGCTACCTAAAAATATTTATTTTATTATATATATATATATATATATATATATATATTGTGAGGTAGCACGGTCGGCTGCGCAGCAGAAGACACGGGATCCAGGCATAAAGGTTCACAGCACACGGTTTTAATGTCCAAACAAAAGTCCACCACCAAATACATGTGCCTCTCCAGCAGAAAACTCAGGGAGTT